>NC_088383.1:60387500-60701562 GCF_037993035.2 Macaca fascicularis | reverse complement strand
TAAAGAGTCTGCCATTGAAAGGTCTTATGTTTTAAAAAGTAATAAGCTAATGGTATCTCATGGCAGATTAAATGGGTTGTGCTCAATGCCCTGAGAAGATAAACAGCCAGGTAAGATCACTGCTCCAAACCCTGCTCAGTGTCTATTCCATTCGACCCAAGTGCCAACTCGTGTTAAATATTAGGAAGCTTCACTCCTTTGATTTTTTACTTAAAGATTAGAAAGAGAAATTCTAATATTTTTCTTTGACACACCAGGGAATCAGCTGTGTAACCCATTTTGGAAATCACTACTCTAAATAATTTATTTGGGAAAATACTTTTGATGCCATGAAGAGAGAAAAATGCTCAGGCAAAAAGAGATGACATGAGAGACTTGAGTAACAGAGTCCAGTGGGAGCTTGGAAAGGGATGCTGTCCCTGCTCCCAGGGTCAAGGTCAGCCCTAGGAGTTGCGGGGGGAGGAATCCCCAGGTCAGTCTTGGGCGGCTCTGAGAAACTGTCTTCAGTTTCATCTGGCTCTGTGATGCCAACAAGCCCAGTGTTCTCAGGCATCCAGGAAGGTAGACATGAGGGGCCTCCCAGAACCCCATCCACACTCCCCAGTGTGGCCTGTGGAGCTGCCTGGTGACCTGAGAATTGTGGACAGGACAATAGTAGGTGAGTATGAGAAGCACACAGTCATAAGTTCCAATGGTTCATGATGCAGAAATGTGGATGACTTGGCGAACACAGCAAGAGAGACGACAGCAAGTCCAGAAGAAACAGTGTATGGCTCAGAAGAGGTGGGACAGTGATGACAATGAACCAGAGCAGTCCCCACCAGCACTGTCCACCCACACCATTATTCTCACTGCCAAATCAGAGAGGCTCCTCCAGGAGAAGGGGACAGGGGAAACAGCCACAGAGCATGGCTGTGGCTGCATTCTCTGCCCCCACACAGAAGGGGAAGTACAAGATGAAAATTAAGTTCAGCTATAGATGTAAAGGCTGTGTTGTTTCCACTTCTGAATTTGTGGCTTGAGATAAGTACCCACCACATGCATTGGTACCTTGTTACCCACACAGAGCTGTGCAAGGATACACTCCAAGCTGTGAACAGGAAGCCTGGGACTGGAGGTGGTGTGGGGTGGGGAGAATACTGATTTACACATCTTTGAACTGGTTTTCTTGTTATAATGGCCGTGGATAACTTTCATAACTCATATAAAATATGATTTAAAGATATGTATGTAGAGCACATATCAGCAAGTTTTGGGAATGAAGCTATGGCTACAGATTCCCCTAGAAAACCCAGTCATCGTCCCAGGGGCATTGTGGTCACCACAGACCCGCAAGTGCATGTCCATGGAGAGTGTCGTGACTTTGCAGGACGCTGTGCCAGAGAAAGGCACACAAGCAGCACCTAATGCTTCTGTCAACTTCACAGAATTTTCTAAAAAATGCTTAGTAAAGAAGACCACCAAATCTGCTGAGAAGAGAGGATGCCGAAGACGTGGCAAAAGCATAAAGCCTCGCTATGAAAGCCTTATTTCCTTCTGAAGGGGAAAGAAAGAGGGTCAGGAGTCCCAATACACTCAATAGCCTCCTTCGACCTTGTTCTTATTTTGTTCCGTCTATCCCCAGAAATCAAAGGAGAGCATCTTGGAGATGTTACAAAAGAATTGGGAGAATGTTGAATAGCACTGCAGGTGATAAGCAACCTTACAATAAGCCTACCAAGCTGAGGAAAATTTTGAAAATGGTATTGCTTTGCCGGGTTAAAGCCTACCACAGGAGAAGAAGAAGTTGCCCTAAAGGCAATGTGGTATCTTAGACTAGAACTGACAGCAGAAAAGGGACATTAGTAGAAAACCTAGTGAAATTCAAATAAAGTCTTGGGTTTAATTAATAGTAATGTACCATTGTCAGTGTCTTAGTTTTGACCAATGTATCAAGGCAATGTAGAATTTGATTAGATTAGATAATCAACATCAAGAGAAACTGAGTAAGGGGATAGATAAGAACTCTCTGTCCATTGTTTAATCATTCAAAATTATTCCAAATGAAAAGTTTATTTTTAAAAAACAGAGAGACTTGCCAAGGATAAAAAGAGCAAGACCAAGGAAGAGGAAGATGAGGATGAAGTGGTTGAGGATACAGTTGAGGAATTAGGTAGTCCTTTTGGGAAGCTGCATTGTCACCTGGAATGACAATTTCCCAACTTAGAAGATGTTGTCTTCTCTGAAGGAATTAACTGCCCTACACACATCTCACTTGGTTTTTTAAAAATTGAAATCATAAGGATGTGTAAGATAATTCTTGTATAGTAAGCCTAGTATTAAGATTAAAACATTATGAACCTGTCTTTTAGAGGTATTTGCAATAGCCACTAACTTTGTATCTTACAGTGTGGGGCTGTAAATTGACACAGAAATTTAAAGCAGGTCACATATAACACAAACTATATTTGGAGTGGTAGTTTTGTTTTTGATGCAACTTGTATTAACTCTTCTGTGAACTTAATACCAGCTTATAATTGCAAGAAAAAAGACCCTGATGTTTATTTGACATTCTGAAGTCTTCTAGGTATATACAATCTCTTTAAATTTTAAATAAAAACATGTGCTTTAAGGAAAAAATAAATATATGTAAACTGTAAATTGACCATTCTGAAAGGTAATATGATATTTCATTGTTGTCTGAATTGACATTTTTATTATTAAGTATTAACTTTATAATCAGGAACATGAATAGAAAAATACACTTTAAGCCCACACAAGAATACACAAACTGGAGAGGAGAGAAACCATCTGGACATGATGCTTAAATCTGGGTGGAGAGGACAAAGGAAGCACTTTCTACAGGAACAGAAGAGGTGCTTCTCCCAGGAGGGTACTCTGACAGGTGTGCGGTGTGGGAGGGGAAGGGCAGCAGATAGCCTTTCATACCAGGGTGTTGTATCGGTTTTTACATTTTTTTTAACAACAATAACTATTATTAGAATAATAATAATTGTAAAAACTTCAGAACAGTTTTAATTGAAAATTCCTTTTTATTCCCTAATTTCATATCCCAGAAGTAACCACTGGTAACTGCATATTTTTGGGCATTGTTCCAGACCCTTTCTATGCATATATATAAGAATAACTTTAACAGAAATAAATCATATTATACATACTATTGTATAATTTGCTTCTTTTTGTCATAAAACAATAGATCATGAACATTTTCTCACTCTTTGTGTATGTATGCCTAATCCATTCTTTTGGGAAGTGCTATTGTATTTCATTTTATGGATAAATATTCAATTATTTATCCAAACACCTATTGATTTTCATTTACAGTGTTTCCAGGTTTTTGTATTATGGATGGTGCTGCCATATTGTTTGTGCTCTGATGAGCACAATCTTTACATCAAACCCTCTAGGCTTCCATCCTGGCATCTCCAAAGACTATCTATATTTTTGAAAACATTATTTAACCTCCCTGAAACTCAGTGAATAATCACTGAGCGATAATATCTACTTTATACATATATTGCCGGGATTAAATGCACTTATACTAATGACTAAAAGAAAATGAACAAAAATGACTAGTTGTTCCCCTGATATCTGTGTGTCTGATGTGTGTGTGTCTATAGGTAGAGAGACAGATAAAAGAGAGAGATAAAAAAAAATAAAAAATTAAAAAATTAAAATAAAAGAGAGAGATATATATATAGAGAGAGGACTATAGGGATGGATGGATGGATGGATGGATGGATGGATGGATGGATGGATGGATGGATGGATGGGTAGTTGGATGGATGGGTGAGTAGATGGATGGATAGATGGGTGAGTGGATGATAAATGGATGGGTAGATAGATAGATAACAAAGAGAGAGAGAGACACCTGGCAGGTAACAAAGCCTAGCACCAAGGCATGGAGGAATTTTATAAATTAATGATCTTAAATGGACTTAAATTCCTTCCTTTTCCTTTTATGGAAATAGGGAGCAGACAAAACACAGTAGCAATGGGAGTTTTACATTCAACTAAAGTATCTGCTTGAAGAGCCATTAAGCCCAGAGCAGTGCACCTGCAGTGACAATTTTCCAACTTAGAAGTGATGGAGTAAATGCCGCTATTCTGGAGCTAAAGAGACATGGTTCCGGAAATGGAGTGGCAAGAACATTGAGAGAAAGTGGTCATGTCATTTTAACAACATGTGCTAGCCAGAGAGGGTACAGCTCAGTGTAATTACAAATGTATCCCAGACTCTAGCCAAAGAGACTGTGAAATGCCCAAAGAAAAGCAAGATGTAACTCCATGTCCTAAGACTTTTAAAAATGATACAGCTACAGATGAGGGAGGCTCTGAGAATCCAAGCCTGACCAGACTGTAATCAATGGTCTTGTCAAGGAGTGGAGGCAGAGAACATCTCAAGAGGCCTGTGAGATAACAAAATATTTAAAAGCAGAAGCACATCCTTGCAGTCACCTTTGATTTGTCCTCTAATTCAATCAGTTCTCAAAACCAGCAAACATTATGCCCTGTACAAACTTCCTGCCAGAGTGATCTTCCTACACCCCGTTGTGGCATACCACGCCCCATCATCCTCTGAGGCTTCCAGAACAAGGTCTACAGTCATGGTGCAGCTTCAGAGTCCTCTCAAATCAGGTCCCAGCCTGATTTGCACCACTCCTCTCCACATGTCCTGCCCTCTGACCACACCATCACTGATCATTTAAGAGTCTCCTTCCAGGAGGAATATTGCACCATCATCTGACTTGAACCCTGGGCCTGGAGTATGGGTGGGAGATGTCTGAAGTTAGGGGCTGTCTGGCATCCCCATTCCACTGGGAAATGGCCCCTGAAGGACTCCATCTGGCTCTGGTTAGATACCACTCACAAGATCCCACTCCTATCCCCAGTCATTGGATGTTTCTATCCTCCTGTTCACAGGGACCAGCCCACAGGATAGAAACATCTCAAGCAAGACCAAATCAGGTCACTGTCTTCCTTGGGCTGGGGCTGGCAGTTACCACCCTGCCTACCATGAGGAGAACCAGACTCTGGGCTCCAGGAGGGCAAGGGATTTTTGTCTGGCATACAGTGCATGCATGTTTGTTGAATTAATAATTGAATGTGACAGGATGGAATCAGAGCAAATAAAAGGACAAGCAGCACCAGTGTTCAGAGAGAGTTCTAAGCATGTACCCTCAGACCTCCCCATTAAGTGTGCTCAAATGTTATATTTCTGTATTTCTGCTTATACTAGCTTTAGTTGGGATTTCTGTCACATACAACCAAAATGCAATTCCCTACCCATGACCAAAAAGCTCAAATCTCTCCAGGTTCATCTCATATGCTGGTTCTCCCATGCAATATTCCCAGATGCTCCCAGGTCAAGTCACCCTCTATGCCTTATGAAGTTTCATTGCACATTATCTCAAACTTCTAGTAACATGTCTTATTTTCTACCTTTATCTAAGGCAATTTATGTACAGAACTGCAGCGGACATCACTGGTGCCCACCCAGACACACCCCAGGATCCCTTTCACTGGCCCTGCCCCAGGGCCTGGAGGTGCTGGCTAAAGGCTCACACTCACAACCTTCCCTGGAACAGTCAAAGCCCAGAGGTGCCCACAGGGCCCTGTTCCCACCCCATGGCCAATGCTGCTGGAGAACAAAAGCCCGTAGGACCCTCTGTAGCATCACCTGTGTTCCTGGGGGTGAGGCCAACGTCTTGCCTGAGTAGGTCCATCCCTTCCTCCACCCCATCTCCCTAACTGCTTTATGAGCATCTCCCTTTCTCAATAAATAAAGTGCTCACAAATCTCCATGTCAGGCCCTGCTTCTAAGGAACACTATCCAAAGCACCAAACATTCCATCTTCCCAAACAAACCTTTCAAAAACAAGACATATGTCGATTCTCCCTTCTGTCTCTTGTAGCACAGTGCCTACATGGGAATAGCATCCTCTAAGAAACAAACAGGAAGGAAATGCAAAAATAAAGACACAAAAGAGCAATTGAACGGAGTTAATAATTTCCAGTAAATGAAGAGGGGCACATGTTACAACATCAACCTGAAAACAGCATGAGGAAGCAAACTCCTAGAACAGGCTAAATCTTCAAAACAATTCAGAGAACAACCAAAAATGGCCTGACTCTGTTTGTTTTGTTTTGTTTTTTAAGATCCATCCAGAGGAAAAGCTAGACATGAAAAAATTGGCAATGCCATGTTTTAGAAATTATTCTTTTACTAATCCTCTTCATTGTTTCCCAAACTCCTCAACTCATCTGTGATGAAACAGACACTTTGATATCAATTGCAATATTATTGCAATGCCTTCAGGTTTAAGTGTGGGATCTGCAACAAACCCATTTTTTTAAGGAGGTGTTTTGTGTTTGTGTTTTTTGTTTTTTTTTTTTTTTTTTTTTTCCTTCAAGGCTTGGCTCATTCTCCAAAGAAAGCCTTCTGCCACAAGAGGAAAAGAGAGAAAAAATAAAGAAAAAGAAACAAAACAGGGCCTTGCAAATTGAAGTACATCTCTCTTTCAAGGGTTCTCTCTGGTATGACCCGCCCACCCCCTGCGCAATCAATGACCTAGGCTATTATCTTGGGAGAACTGTACGCAGTTGATCCTTGAATCACATGGGTTTAAACTGCATGAATTCATTTACACTCAGATTTTCTTCTGCCTCTTCCACCCCTAGACAGCAAGACCAGCCCCTCTTCTTCCTCCTCCTCCTCAGCTACTCAATGTGAAGACAACAAGGGTAAAAACATTTATGATGATGACTTCCACTGAATGAATAGTAACTATATTTTTTTCTTCCTTATGATTTTATTAATAGCATTTTCTTTTCTCTTATATATTGTACTCATATATTGTAAGAGTACAGTATATAATATGTATAACAAACACAGTATGTGTTAATTTTTTATATTATCAGTAAGGTTTCTTATCAACAGTAACCTATTAGTAGTTAAATTTTGGGGAAGTCAAAAGTATTCCTTGGTGGTACATATGCACCATGGAATACGATGCAGCCATAAAAAAGAATGAGATAATATCCTTTGCAAGGACATGAATGGAGCTGGACGCCATTATTCTTAGCAAACTGATGCAGGAACAGAAAACCAACTACTGCATATTCCCACTTACAAGTGGAAGCTAAATAATGAGAACACATAGAAGGGAACAACACACACTGGGGCCTATTAGAGGGTGGAGGGTAGAGCAGGGAGAGGACAGGAGAAATAACGAATGGGTACTAGGCTTAATACCTGAGGGATTAAATAATCTGAACAACAAAAGTTATATGTAAATTTTTGACTATGCAGGGAGTCAGCACCCCTAACTTCAACATTGTTCAAAGGTCAACTGTAATCGCTAGGATATTTTGTGAGAAGAAACTTCCAGACTACGTATAACTAAAAAAGCCTTCCCCACATTGCAGAAATTGTGGACTCTATAATATTCCTGGCCTCCCAACATCACACTCAATTGCAAACTCCTCTCCCCCGCTTCAGCCTGTGAGGGGTTAAATGCTTAGCCATTTCACGGTCTCTCTGTATAGGTACGTCTCTGATGTGCATGAAGGTACAGGCGTAACTCCTTCCCAGGACAATTCACGCACATTTTCACAGAAACCCTCACACAGAAATATCACACTGTCTGGTTTTAATATTCACTTCTTCTTCTCCACCCTGAGTTCCTAATTCTCAGTGTGGGACAATGTTTTCCTATTAAGCATTTTCCCCTAAGCCTCATTACCTCTCTGTGGTAGAAAATCATTGCAGTTCTTTGGCTGTTTTAGCAGGAAAAGAAATTAATTTACAAAAGAGGACAAAATAATCTCCAAATAACAAATCCTTCTGAACTTGGAATTTGGCACTTCACAATCAAGTCAGATGAGAGGAGGGGAGTCTATCACTGCTCAACAATTTACAGGAGTGTCTGAAACTGCCTTGAAATTAACAAACGTATAAAATGGTGGAAAGAAGGGGAGCCAGTGGGAAGCTCTGGTCCCAGAAAACAACACCATGAAATGCCATTAATGAAGATAACTGGATAGCACTCAGGACAGGAGGATGGCAATAGAGGATGTTCAATTAAATATGAAATCTAACAGAAAAAGGTTTACCATCACTTCCACTATAAATCAGTAACTGCTAATTATTGTATCCAGCAAGCATGCCAAGTTACTCTAAACATTGTCTCTCTTATCCTATGTCCTAACTATTTAATGGACTGAGAGTAACTGGCAGCAATAGGAAATCTTCAGAAATTAAGTCTACATGAAAGCCTAAGTCATAAATATAGGAAATACTAATGGTCCTTTTACCAGCAGTCCAGGCAACCAACAAAAGCCTTTATACTTTCTTTATTATAAAAGGAATTATTATAAAAGGGCCAAAGATAGATGGCCCTTGATATATGTAAGGAAGTTGCCCCTAAATTCGACAACAGTACTGTATCATGTGGTTCCTCATAAGCAGTGTACTCTAGCATAAGCAGAAAATAGCAAAATCAGGCAATACTTGTCCCTACACAGCCTCCCAGGTCCTTCCAAACTGGGAGAACTGTGCTAAATCCCCAAAATAGATCAAGGCAGTAAATTACACTAATAAGTGTTGAAGTAGTATGAACTCAAACATTTACTAATCTTGTGATCTAGAATAAGTCACTTAATCCCTCCGAGCCATAGTTCAGTTCCCCATGGTGTTGTGAAATTTAAATGAGATCATGGATATAAAATGTCAAACCCACTACAGACACTTGTTGAACTTGTATTTTTTCTCATTTTCTAGTATATACTTTGAAACAGGTCTAAAGGATGAGATTCCAGGGCCTGAAGGAAAGACTCCATCTCCCTGTCCCTTGGACGGTGCAGGGAAGAACTTACTCACTCAGTAGAAACAGGGCCAAAGAAACTTTTCTGCTCTTGCTCCAGAGTCTCAGTCCTCGGGATCAGTTCATCAAGGTGGCAAACCTGTAGCCATGATTAAACAACATATGGGGACACCAAGAGGCCCCTCAGAACCTGCATCAGGATAGCCAGCCTCCAGCATGAGACACAACTTATGGAAGTGCCAAGAATCTGGATGCAACGGCCTCCTCTGGGAGTAAAATGGGTGGAATCAGTGGTAGAGGGGCCAGCTGGCCTCTGCCCAGTTCCCTACCTAGGAGGGACTCTGTAGTCAAAGCGGAAACAGCAGGACCTGAGAACATGAATTCAGCCTCATTAGGGGTACTATCCTATTCAAAGATGTAGGGCATGGTGAAAGGAAAGTGCTTCCGGGCCTCCAGTTGTGCCTGGGATAAGAAACAACTAGTGACTGACAAGGTCCAGTGGGTCAGAAAGGTCTCTTTCGACAGAGCAGGTGGAGACCCCAGGCTGTCCCTTCTCCACGATTCATTTAGTCATCAGACAGTCAGCACCTTTCCTGAGCTCCCTACAAGCCCACACTTTGCCCCTGTCTGCCATAGTCACAGTGGACAGGGCAGCTGACCTGTGCCCACAGTCCTAGAGTGGGACTCCTCCCCTTCTGACCCCTGAGGCTTCTCCAGCTCAGCCTCCACCAGAGGGGAGCTGGCCATTGTGCTCCCCTCAGCCCTTTCTCTTTCTCAGCATGATAAGGAAATTAGGATGTGACATTCATAGTAGTTTCTTGTGAGCTTGACCCACTGGAGTCTCCCTGGCAAAATTGATTCCAGGCCCTCAAAGTGGATGGCCATAATCCTGATGTGGTTACTCAGGGCAGGCAATGCCCAAGCCCCTGGGCAGCCTCTTTCTTTCAACACTCGTTATACTCATATCTTGTTTTCCAAATATTTATTCTTATTTTAATTTTAACCCAAATCATTTCCCAAGTCAGACTGTAAGCCATGGTGTCAAACAGTTTGCACCTGCTGTGCAAGTCCTGCACTCCAGGTGTAAGTTCCTTACACCTGGGCACCCTGACCACTTGACTCTCTAATTGGCTGTGCCAACTCCCTTTCCCAACCCTTCCTATTCTAGCAAGCTCCTACTAGCCCGACCTCCCCAGCACTCTCCTCTGGAAACTTATAAGCTGCTGATGCTCATTCCTTTCAAAGTTTATGAGGATATATCCAACTTCAAAGAGGTGAGTTACATAAACACCATATCTTTAAAAAGTTTAAAATAGATGCTCAGGATTTCTCTTTTCAAATGGGGCAGGTGGGGATTAACTTCAGTTTTTACCCCAAGGGATCATCTTGGTCTGGTTTGGGCTCATGCATGTGGTCTGATTATTCTAAGCTACCCAAACATTCAGTGGTAGCACAAGGAAAGCCCCTTCACATCCCAGCACTTTACAAACTCTAATCAAAAAAGGTTCATTGAGATTAATGGAAAATGCCCTTTCTCCCATTGAGGAGTGCAGAACAGGGTAGGCATGGGAAGCATCAATTTGAAATGGATCCAGCAAGAACCACTGGGCTCTATAGCGCAAGCAACAGAAATTGATCTAATTAAAGTTGGGGAACTGTTGGAAGGAATCTGGCAACTCACAGAATCACTGTGTATCAGTTCCTTTTCAGGTTGCTACAAAGACTGAGTAATTTATAAAGGAGAGAGGTTTAATTGACTCACAGTTCCGCATGGCTGGGAAGACCTCAGGAAACAATCATGGTGGAAGGGGAAGCAAACACATCCTACTTCACGCGGCGGCAGAAGAGAGAAGTGCTGAGCAAAGCGGCAAAAGCCCCTTATAAAACTAATAGATCCCTTGAGAACTCACTCACTATCACGAGAACTGCATGGGGGAACCATCCCCATGATCTAATCACCTCCCATGAATTCCCTCCCCCAACACGTGGGGATTACAATTCAGATTACAATTCAAGATGAGATTTGGGTGAGGACACAGAGCCAGACCATATCACACTGCCAAAGCTACAGAACAAAGCTGGGATATGAGGCAGCTCCAGGGGTTTGGAGAACAAACTACAGTAATAACTTTAGAGTAGAAATGGTGTGGCCAAAGGGTCCTCCAGCCTCACACACCCCATGAATGCTTTCCAGCCGGGTCTTTGGTCCTCAAATTTTTAGAACCCCACAAGAAAGCATTTAAGTGGCCAGATTAGGTCTTGGTGTTCCCCCTGGTTTTATTAGGCAGCTAAGAAGACATATCTGGCCCCTTTGGCTTCTGTAAATGGGATAATCCCCCCATACTACACATAAGGGCAAGATGGAGCTCCCAAAATGAAATCAGAGAGCAACAGGAAGGAGGAAAGGATGAATGTTCTCCCCAGCGAAAATGCAGAAAAGAGTGTCTTGACACCCTGAGCCCACCTGGTAGGGTTGCAGCCCATCTAGAACACCCTGAATCCCAGACTGGGTTGGTACGGCAAGACCCCAAGCCTGCTCTGTAGGCCATGCTCTCCCTGCACCCATGCTGAAGGTCAGCAGCCACCCATTCCCAGGTAACTCTTCCCCCAAGCTTGGGAGAGGAGAGGTTAATGGAAAACCAGGCTGGGGATGTCTGTAAGCCTGTTCTGGCTCCCCAGGGTGAACACGACATGGAGAGGCAGCCTCTGCAAACCTGGATGTCACCTACCAAGGTGAGACAAGCTGCAAGTAAGGACCTTCCCCAAATTGAGCTACTTTTAACTAAAGCAAGAATGGAACATGTGAAACTCCTCCTAAGGGAGTCGGGAAATGTGCCAGCTAGTCAGGGCCATGATGGTAAAACCCAGCAAGCGGACAACAAAGGCAAACCTCACTGTCCCAGGGCCAATGAGCTCTAGAAACCCCTCTGGCCCCTGCTGGGTCAGGTCAACCTGGGCCTCTCCTGGATTCCACATGTTCCTTTGTAAATATTACTGCAGTTTGAATTTTACTTCCATGAGTAACTTTTTACTAATGACAGTCTCTCTCAAGCCACCATAATCTCCTCAAAGATAGGAATGCCAGGAGTAAGTCACAAACTACCTGTCCCTCATTCACAGGTACCCTGCTACACTGAACCCATATGAACACACTAAACTGAACCCATATGAACACACTAAACTGAACCCATATGAACACACTAAACTGAACCTATATGAACACACTAAACTGAACCCATATGAACACACTAAACAATACTATACCCATCTGTTGCCTCAAGGCCCCTTGGTGACACCTGTGATAGTTAATTTTACGTGTCCATTTGACTGGGCCACAGGGTGTCCAGACATTTGGCTGAATATTAATCTGGGTGTGTCTGTGAGGATGTTTCTGGATGAGATTAGCATTTGAATCAGTAACTAAGCAAGGTAGATCACCCCCACTAACGTGGGTAGGCCTCATCCCATCAGTTGAAGACCTGAACAAAACATAAAGAAGCTGAGGGTCCGGGTGGGGTGGCTCACGCCTGTAATCCCAGCACTTTGGGAGGCTGAGGCAGGCAGATCACCTGAGGTCGAAAGAAGACCAGCCTGACCAACATGGAGAAACCCCATTTCTACTAAAAATACAAAATTAGTCAGGCGTAGTGGCGCATGCCTGTAATCTCAGCTACTCGGGAGGCTGCCGCAGAAGAATCACTTGAACCCGAGAGCCAGAGGTTGCGGTGAGCCAAGATCGCACCATTGCACTCCAGCCTGAGCAATGAGAGTGAAACTCCATCTCAAAAAAAAAAAGAAGCTGAGGAAGAGGGAACTTTGTCTGCCTGACTATGTTAAGCTGGGACATTGGTCTTTTCCAGCCTTCAAACTTGAACTGAAACATCTTTCAGACTGGAACTGACACCGCTGGCTCTCCTGGGTCTCCTGTTTGCTGACTGCACATCTTGGGATTTGTCAGCCTCCAAAAGTGCCTGAGTCAATTCCTTATAATGAATCTCTTTCTCTATGTGTATGCATACTGATTCTGCTTCTCTGAAGAACCCTGACTGATGCAACACTTCTCAGCAACACTCCTGCCCTGTCCTGGCCAAACTGGACCCTCCCCCGGGAAACTTTGGCCCTCTCTGTGACCTGGCAAATAAAGAGAACAAGATGAGATACAGCAGGGTCTCCAGGGTGTTGCTCCAGTGCCTTGACAGCACCTGCTTGGAGGTGTTCAGGGCAATGAGTTGGCAAGGGTATCCACCTGTGCACCCACTCGCTGATCCTGATGGAGCATATTTCCATCATCCAGGAGAGTTCCCTGTGCACTGCCAGCCAGTCTCCCACCCGCTCCCACCCAAGGCAACCACTGGTCTGCTTTCCATAGCTCAAGATCAGATTCACTTTTTCCGGGGTTTCATAGACATAAAATGATACACAATGTACTCTTTTTCTGGTCTGGCTTCTTTTGCTCAACATAATGTTTTTGAGATTCATCTTTGTCACTGTGTGTATCACCAGATTGTTTTCTTTAATTGCTGTCTACTTTTCTATTACTGAGAACATCATTATTTGTTTACTCACCTGTCAATGAACATTTGCATCATTTTCAGCTTTTTGCTATTTCGATTAAAGCTGCGCTAAACATTCATGTCCAAGTCATTGTGTGGATATATTTTTTCATTTCTTTTGGGTAAATTTTTTTTTGAGACAGGGTCTCACTCTGTCACCCAGGCTGGAGTGCAGTGGCACAATCTCAGCTCATTGCAACCTCCACCTTCTCAGTTCAAGCAATTCTTGTGCCTCAGCCTCCTAAGTAGCTGAGACTACAGGCACGTGCCACCACTCCCAGCTAATTTTTGTAGTTTTTGGTAGAGACGGGCTTTCACCACGTTGGCCAGGCTGGTCTCAAACTCCTGACCTCAAGTGATCCGCCTGCCTCAACCTCCAGAAGTGCTGGAATTACAGGTGTGAGCCACCATGCCAAACCTCTTCTGGGTCACTATTTAGGAGCAGAATAGCGAAGTCCTAAGGTAATTTTATGCTTAGCTTTCCAAGAAACAGACAAACTGTCCTCTGAAGTAGTTGCACTATCTTCCATTTTCACTAGCAAAGTTGGCAAAGTTTTAACATCACTCTGCCCACACAGACAGGTGGCGAGGTATTCAGGTGCTGCCTGCAGGATGAAGAGTCAGGAAAAGGTTGTGATCATATCATAGTACAGCAGGCCTTCCCTGGCCAGGTCTAGAGTCTCTCTTTGCTAAAGCTTTCTAAGCTTTCTCTAGCCCTCAACACTGAGCTCCCCTCTGCATTTGCTGTGGGCATGAGGGCACGTATCCACACAGCACAGCCATGCTAAGGTAGAAAGAGCACTATACATTTCCACCAGCCGAGGCTCAAGGGCCGGACTTTGCCCTACTGACGTGTGTGTCTCTCCCCTTGCCCCCACCCCTAAGAATCTCTCACCTGCCTTGCAATAACAATTGGTGCTACACGTTGGTGAACATCCAAATGAATGAATCAATGGATTGAATCTGGTTTAATCGCTTCTATCATGGCCACACCAGCCTCACGGAATTGGAGCACTGCATTCCACCCATGGGTGCACCATTGTGAGCACTGACCTCACACAGGGAAAACATTTCTTTTGATCTTTTGAGAACTTTCCCGCTTGTTGCTGGTGGCTTGAGGAGAGAGGAGGGGCTTCTGCAGACCCTGCTATTAACCCAGGCCTTCACCCTGAGAACTCAGAGAGAGGCTCAGTAGTGGAGTTGCATGGAAGCCAGCAAGGAGTTCTCTGTGCAGTGTCCAGGCCTGCAGTAAAGGGCTCCAGGGCCAGTCTCATGAGCCTCAGAAGTAAGCCCTGCCTTTTTGAATGGCAGTACATCCTAAGCCCAGATTTCTTCTCAGAACAGAACAGAGTGATAATAACACATTCACAGTATTGCTCTGAGGACAGAATGAGATAATGTACATGCAAGTGCTTTGAAAACACTAAATTGCTCCCCAAACGCAAGCCTCAATTATCATGCAGCACTGGGTTCTCCTCTGAGCCTGCCCCTGCCTCCCTTCACAGCTGGCACCACCAGGCACATTAGCTGTGCCCAACAAGTCTCCCGCATCTGTCAGTCCGGGAGCTATGAGCAGACCCCCTGTAGAGCCCACCAGGGACCGTGGTATCATGAGCACAGTGAAGCCCAGACCAGTGAGGACTCCCGCCACTCAGGTCCTGAGGCAAAGGAAAGCAAGTCGCTCGTGGCCAAATACCTCAGGACCCACGGATCACCATCTGTCCTCCCTCCCTTCTCCTTTTCTTCCTTCCTCCCTTCCTTCCTCCCCTTCCTCCTTCCTTCTTTCCTTCCTTCCTTTTACCTTACCTCCCTCCCTCTTTCCTTCTTCCTTCTTTTTTGCCTTTCATCTGTTTTTCCCTCTTTCACTCCTTCCTTCTCACCTTCCTTCCCTCCTTCCTTTTTTCCTTCCCTGCTTCTTTCCCTCCCTTCTTCCTTTCTTTCTTCCTTCCTTCTATCTTTCCTTCCTCCCTCTCTTCCCTTCTTCCTTCTTCTTTTCGCTTCCTCCAGCCTTCCCTCCCTCCCTCTTTCCTTCCTTCCTTCCTAAGGACAAAAAGGATGGAAGGAAGAAAAGAGAGAGAGAGGGAAGGAGGGAAGGAAAAGGGGGAAAAAGGAAGGAAGAAAAGAAGAAAGAAAAGAATGAAGGAGGGAAGAAAGGGAAGAAGAAAGGAAGGAAGGAAGGAAGGAAAGAAGAAAATAAGGAAGAAAGAAGAGCAGAAGAAAGGAAGGAAAGAAGGAGGAAAGGAATGAAGGAAGAAAGGCAGAGGGAGGGAGGACAGAGGGTGGTCTGTGGATCCTGAGGTCTATGGCTTGGGCCACTTGCTCTCCTTTGGTCAGGCCTCCTCACTGGTCTAGGTTTCACTGTGCTCATGGTACAAGGGTCCCTGGTAGGCTCCTACAGGGGTCTGCCACTCCTCCCCTCCTTCCTTCCCTACCCAGCATTCCTTTCCAGCATCCCCGGGTTTGTTGCTCTCCCCTACAAAGTTGCTTAGCATCTGGTGTCTGGATGGAAGTGATATTCCCCTACAGCCTTCTTTCCCAATTTCCACCTTGCTTCTCTACTTAAGGTGACAACCTGAAGCTGCCAGTCCCTAAAAATCAGAAAAAGCACCAGCTCAGCTGCATAGAACTCCCAAGCACCTGGCAAATGTTACAACTGTCCAAAAGTTCCACTTGGAAATGATGCCCAGAGAAGTAACATTGCCTGGAGCCATGTCAGCTTAATAAGTGGAGAGGGAGGGAAGAAAATATCATCACAGATGTGTCCAGCACAACATGGCCTCAAGGCACACTAACAGCTCTCACGGGGGATCCTAGAATGCAAGATGGTGGCTCAAGAGAAACCAACTTGCATCAAGGTGGCACCCCTGCCCCAGGGAGACTGAGTGTCTCAAGCACTGAGCAGGGCTATGACAACTGAACACTATGCTCAGGTTTGGGAGGTACTGGGTTTGGAGAGAAATTTAAAAATTTCTGAAACCACTTAGTACTACCCTTTCAGATTCCATTTCCTTCTAACCCTCTACATCCATCCTTAATTCAACACACAATTGTTAATCCCTACTCTGGGACAAGCTAGTGAAGCAATGCTGAGTGAGACTTGGTTCCTATGCTTAAACCACTCACAGTTTACAGGGAAAGAGAGGCACACAAATAGATAATTTTAAAATAATATGCTAAGTGTTCTGCTGGGCATAAGAAGCAGGTTCTATGTGAGCCTAAGAAGAGCTGCCCAACCCAGCCAGGGAAGTCTGGAAGAATGATCTGTGTTGCTGATGCCTGAACTGCAGGTTATTTATTTATTTAATTCCGTTGCTGTAACTGTATCATAGATTCCAGGAGATGTTCCTGGAGGCAGTTGAAACATAGAGGGCCCATGGCTTTCCTCATGGGAACCAGCTACATCTTCCAACCACAAAAAAAAAAAAAAAAAAAAAGATATTTCTGGCCTTTTCTTTCATATGCAACTGGGTTTCTGGTCCCAAGGATTCCACTGCTGAATTATCTCTTCACTTCAACCCTTCTTTCCCTTCTCCATTGCCACTACTCCCAGGTGTTGGCCATCACCTCTCTGGCAAGTGAAGAAACCAGTCCTCTTTCCTAAGACTCCCATCCCTTTTCTCACTTAACCTTCCAATGCACCTGCCACACAGTGGACAGGGTGACTTTTGCTCACTTCCATCTGAGCTAGTCAGGCTTGTGCTCAAACCTCTACTAAGGCTCTCATAGCTTTTCAAAAAAACTCTAACCTCCTGACACCAGACCCCTGATGATCTTCCCATCCTCCACTCTTACCACTCCCAACCTTGATTCCAAAGCATCTCTCCAAATCCATGGGGTTATTTCTTGTCCATATGTATAAGACTACTCGTTCACCTCGATTCTCCTGGTCACACCTTGCCCCAAAGGTAGAAGTACCCACTACATTCCTTGAGTCATTACTTCACCCTGGTCAGCCTTCTATGTGTATAACGTTTTGTTGCTTTTGTATGCAACTTGTCTCTCTCCTTTTTACATTATGAGATGAAAACAAGCCCTATATCTTATTTCTCACTCTAGCAGCAACATCTAACATAGGGCATGCAGAAATTACTTAAAGGGTCCTTGTATCTAACTGGAAGAGGATTTACACATGGCAGAATGAGGACCTCCATAAATAAGCCCCTCCATAAAAGAAATTTAAAAATCACAAGCATTCCTATACAGCAATAACAGAAAAACAGAGAGCCAAATCATGAGTGAACTACCATTCACAATTGCTACAAAGAGAAAAAATACCTAGGAATGCAACTTAAAAGGGATATGAAAGATTTCTTCAAGGAGAACTACAAACCACTGCTCAAAGAAATAAGAGAGGACACAAACAAATGGGAAAACATTCCATGCTCATGGATAAAAGGAATCAATATCATGAAAATGGCCATACTGCCCAAAGTAATTTATAGATTCAATGCTATCCCCATCAAGCTACCGTTGAATTGGAAAAAACTACTTTAAATTTCATATGGAACCAAAGAAGAGCCCACATAGCCAAGACAATCCTAAGCAAAAAGAACAAAGCTGGAGGCATCATGCTACCTGACTTCAAACTACACTAGAAGGCTACAGTAACCAAAACAGCATGCTACTGGTACCAAAACAGAGACATAGACCAATGGAACAGAATAGAGGCCTCAGAAATAATGCCACACAACTACAACAATCTGATCTTTGACAAACCTAACAAAAACAAGCAATGGGGAAAGGAATCACTATTTAATAAATGGTGTGGAGAAAACTGGCTAGTCATATGCTGAAAGCTGAAACTGGATCCCTTCCTTACACCTTACACAAAAATTAATTCAAGATGCATTAAAGACTTAAACGTAAGACCTAAAACCATAAAAACCCTAGAAGAAAACCTAGGTAATACCATTCAGGACATAGGCATGGGCAAAGACTTCATGTCTAAAACACCAAAAACAATGGCAACGAACGCCAAAATTGACAAACAGGATCTGAATAAACTAAAGAGCTTCTGCACAGCAAAAGAAGCTATCATCAGAGTGAACAGGCAACCTACAGAATGGGAGAAAAATTTTGCAATCTATCCATCTGCAAAGGGTTAATATCCAGAATCTACAATGAATTAAAACACATTTACAAGAAAAAAACAAACAACCCCATCAAAAAATGGGCAAAGGATATGAACACCCACTTCTCAAAAGAAGACATTTATGCAGCCTACAAATATATGAAAAAAGCACATCATCACTGATCATTAGAGAAATGCAAATCAAAACCACAATGAGACATCATCTCACGCCAGTTAGAATGGTGATCATTGAAAAGTCAGGAAACAACAGGTATTGGAGAGGATGTAGAGAAAAGGAATGTTTTTACACTGTTGGTGGGAGTGTACATTAGTTCAACCATTGTGGAAGACAGTGTGGCGATTCCTCAAGGATCTAAAACTAGAAATACCATTTGACCCAGCAATCCCATTACTGGGTATATACCCAAAGAATTATAAATCATTCTATTATAAAGACACATGCATATGTATGTTTATTGTGGCACTGTTCACAATAGCAAAGACTTGAAACCAATCTAAATGCCCATCAATGATAGCCTGGATAAAGAAAATGTGGCACATATACACCATGGAATACTATGTAGCCAGAAAAAAGGATGAGTTCATGTCCTCTGCAGGGACATAGATTACACTGGAAACCATCATTCTCAGCAATGTAACACAAGAACAGAAAACCAAACACCACATGTTCTCACTCATAAGTGGGAGTTAAACACAGAGAACACATGGACACAGGGAGGGGAACATCACACACTGGGGCCTGTCGGGGGTGGGGGGCTAGGGAAGGGATAGCATTAGGAGAAATACCTAATGTAGATGACGGGTTAATGGATGCAGCAAACCACCACGGCACAGGTATACCTATGTAACAAACCTGCAAGTTCTGCACATGTACCCCAGAACTTAAAATAAATTAAAAAAAAAAAAAAAAAAACTTTTTCACAACTCTGAAAATTAACCAAAGCCATATAACAACCTAAGGAGTAGTTACTCAAAAAATCCCAGCTAATCCTTGGTAAGAACATCAGGATTTATGGTACTTTAACTAGATCTACTCTCACCACCTCCTACCCAGTTCCAGAGTAGTCTTAAAAAACAGCAATCCCTCAACCCAGGTAGTTATGACGACCATCTTCCTTGCAGCTATAAGATGGGGTGGGAACTGAGTTTGGAGCTTCTTAAAAAGTTCCATTCTCCAGGGCATTGTCACAATTTGACGTGTTTCACAGCTCCCTGGAAGATCCTTACTCACAGGGTGTTGTCATTATTTGACCTGGCTTACAGCTCACTAGGTAGGAAAAGCCCTGTCCTTAGAGCATTTGTTAAAAACAATTAGAAGCAATTGTTTGGCATCACAAATACCTGAGTCTGTAATAACAGTTACGAAAAACAACAGCCTGGCCAAAACCTTAAAAGGAAAATGGAGAGAAAGATGCCCATAGGGACATTGGGAAATCTCTGATCTATTCCTGGATATTTAGAAGGATGCACCTGGAAAAGATCTCAGCCCCAATATCTTACCTCTGGCTGGCCTTGAGACCATATACAAGTAGAAAGTAAAGGATACTGTAATCCCAGGACTTTGGGAGGCTGAGGTGGGTGGATCACCTGAGGTCAGGAGTTTGAGACCAACCTGACCAACAAGGCAAAACCCCAGCTCTACTGAAAATATAAAAATTAGCTGGACATGGTGGCATGCACCTGTAATCCCAGCTACTCAGGAGGCTGAGGCAGGAGAATCGCTTGAACCCGGGAGGCAGAGGTTGCAGTGAGCCAAGATCATGCCACTGCACTCCAGCCAGGGTGACAAGAGAGTGAGACTCCACCTCAAAAAAAAAAATGCAGAAAGAAATATATGACCAATTATTAGTTGACTACTAAGAAGACTGAGCAGAGACTTCAATGGATACTGACATGGTTTGGCTGTGTCCCCATCCAAATCTCACCTTGAATTGTAATAATCACCATGCCTTAAGGGCAGGGACAGGTGGAGATAACTGACTACTGGGAGCAGTTTCCCCCATGGTAGTGAACACATCTCACAAGATCTGATAGTTTTATAAATGGCAGTTCCCCTGGACAAGCTCTCTCACCTGCCACCAAGCAGACGTGTCTTACTTCCCCTTGCTTTCTGTCATGATTGTGAGGCCTCCCCAGCCACGTGGAACTGTGAGTCAATTAAACCTTTTTCTTTATAAATTACCCAGTCCCAGGTATGTCTTTATTGCAGTATGAGAACAAACTAATACGGATATACACCACATGTAATGAAGACATCACAAAACTAGTCCACCAAAGTTACTAAACAAGTATATAGCAACAACACCACCAAAAAAAAAAAAGAAAAGAAAAGCAACAAACCCAGGATAAGGGGGTCTTATTTCCAGAGTTGCCACATCATATTATCTAAAGTGTTCAGTTTTCAACAAAATATATGATGAGACATTCAGAAAAATATGAAAAAATGCATTCAATATAAATTGTCCCATGGTGGACAGTTGTTGAAATTAGTACCCAAAGACTTTAAGTCAGCTATTAAAAATATTTTCAAGGAACTAGAGAAAATCATGTCTAAAAAAGTATAACAATAGTATCTCACCAAATGGAGAATGTCAATAAAGAGATAGAAATTATATTTTTAAAGAACTAAATGAAATTTTTGAATGAAGCTCAATCAATGCTAAGAAGGAGAACTCAGGGAGACTCATGCCTAAATATATCATAAAACCAAAGGCAGAGACTCTTGAAAGTAGCAAGAAAGAAATGACTCATCACTGATGAGGAATAAGATTGTCATCTGACTTCTCAGCAGAGACTGTGGTGGCCAGAAGGTAGTAAGATGACCTGTTCAAAGTACTGCAAGAAAAACACCATCAGCTAAGAATTTTATATCTGGCAAAAACTACCCAGCAAAAATAAGGAGAAATTAAGATATTCACAGATAAATGAGAATGGATATAATTTGTTTTTATATTGGCTTTACAAGAGATACTAGAGGAAGTCCTTTAGGCTGAAATGAAAAGACAATAGATACCCTACAACTTAAAGTATAATAATAATAAATTAATTTAAAAAAAAGACAATAGATAATAATCCGAATTAACATACAAAATAAAGAGCACTGATAAAGGTAACAATATAAGTAAAAATGAAGGTATAAATGTATTTTTGTAAGTCTGTCCTTCTATTTAATTAAAAGACAACTGCCTATAATAATACTTTTAAATCTGTATTGATAGGCTTCAAATATATAAATATGCTATTTCAACGGCAAAAATAATATAAAGAAGGGGGAGAAAACAGCTACACAAAAGCAAAGGTTTTTGCATAGCATTTAAAATTAGCTACCATTAATCTGTTCTGGTTAGTTTTAAGGTAAGATGTTAATTGTAATTCCCAGGGCAACCAGTACAAAAATAACTAAAAAATATATACAGAAAAAGAAACAAGGGAATTAAAACATTACATTAGAAAATGTACATTGAATGCAAAATAAAGCGGTAATGGAAAAAAGAACAAACACATAAGACATACAGAAATCAAACAATAAAATGGAAAGTGCAAATCTACTTTACCAGTAATTACATTAAATGTAAATGAATTAAATACTCCAATCAGAAGGCAGAATGACAGAGTGAATTTTTAAAAGATACAACCAGATGTAGTCTACAAAAAACACACTTTAGTTTCAAAGATATGATAGGTTGAAAGTAAAACAATGGAAAAATATGTGCCATACAAACAATAACCACAAGACAGCTGACGTGGCTATACTAATAGCAGACAAATTAGACTTTAAGGCAAAAGTGTTATTGAACACAAAAGGAACATTTTATAATGATAAAGTGTCCATCCATTAGGAAGGTATGTTTTATAAACCTGTATTCATCTAATAACAGCACCCCAAAAACACAGGAAGCAAAAAATGACAGAATTGAAGGCGGACATAAATAATTTAGTGATAATATTATAGTTGGAGGCTATAATACCTCACTTTCCATAATCGGTAGAACAACTAGACAGAAGTTCAAGAAGGAAACAGCTTGAAAAATGCTATAAATCAACTAAATTTAACAGATATCTATAGAACACGCCATTAAACAAAAGGAGAATTCTTCTCACGCACTCATGGAACATTTCCCCAGGATAGGATAGACTATGTGCTATGCCATAAAACATGCCTCAATAAAAGTAAAAGGATTAAAATCATACAAAGTATGTTATTTGACCTAAATAGAATTAAAGTAGAAATCTATAATAGAAGGAAATTTTGAAAATTCATTAATATAGACAACAAACTCCTCAATAATCAATGAGTCAAGGAAGAAATTACAAAGAAAAATTTTAAATACTTTGAGATTAATGAGAAAAAAATACAGATATCAAAATTTATAGGATGCGACAAAAGCAGTGCCTAGAGGAAAATTTGTGGCTGTAAACACCTATGTTGAAAGAGAAAGAAGGCCTCAAATCAGTAATTTAACCTTCTTCCTTAAGAAACTAAAAAGATAGGCCAGGCACAGGTGACTCACACCTGTAATCCCAGCACTTTGGGAGGCCGAGGTGGGCAGATCCCAAGGTCAGGAGATTGAGACCATCCTGGCTAACACGGTGAAACCACCTTTCTATTAAAAATACAAAAAATTAGCCGGGCATGCTGGTGGGCACCTGTAGTCCCAGCTACTCGCTACTCGGGAGGCTGAGGCAGGAGAATGGCGTGAACCCGGAAGGCGGAGCTTGCAGTGAGCCAATATCCTGCCACTGCATTCCAGCCTGGGCGACAGAGCGAGACTCCATCTCGAAAAAAAAAAAAAAGAAACTAAAAAGATAAACAGCAAACTAACACCAAAATAAGGAAAATTAAGGAAATAATAAAGATTGGAATGGAAATAAATGAAATCGAGAATAGAAAAACAACAGAGAAAATCAATAAGCAAAGAGTTGATTTTTTGACAAGACTGACAAAATTGATAAAATTTAACCAGATTTACCAATTAAAAACTAGAGAAGATTCAAATTACTAGAGTCAGAAATAAAAGAGGGGACTTCACTACTGATCTTAAGAAAATAAAAATAAATAGCTGTGTGACAACAAACTAAATAAGTGAAATAGATATAGTTCTAGAAAGAAACAAACTGCTGAAACTGTCTCAGAAAGAAACAGAATTCCTGAATATACCTATAACAAGTTAAGAAATCAAATTGGTAATTTTAAAACTTCCCACAAAGTAAAGTCAAAGCCCAGATGTCTTCACTGGTGAATTCTTTGAAATATTTAAAGAAGAATTAATGCCATGCCTTCACAAACTCTTCCAAAAAATAGAATAGGAGGGAACACTTCCAAACTCATTCTATGAGGCTACTATTACCCTGATACTAAAATAAGACAAAGACACCACAAGGAAAGAAGACTACAGACCAGTAACTTTTATGAATATAGACACAAAAAATTTCAACAAAATGCTAGCAAAATAAATCCAGCAGCATACAACAAGAATTATACCTAATGGTCAAGTAAGATCTATCCTAGGAATGCAGGATTTGTCTAACATCTGAAAACCAATCAATGTAATATACCATAGTTAACAGAATAAAGTACAAAAACCATATGATTATCTTTACATATGCAGAAAAAGCATTTGACAAAATCCAGAGCTCTTCATGATTAAAAACAACAACAACACTCAACGAATTAGGAATAGAAGAAAACTCCTTCAACCTGATAAAGGATATCTATGAAACACCTGCAGCTAACATCATACTGAATGGTGAAAGACTCAATGTTTTCCCCTAAGACAAGGAATAAGACAAGGATATCTGCTTTTGCAACTTCTACTCAATATTATACTGGAGATTCTAGTCATGCCAATTAGGCAAGAAAAGGAAATTTTAAAACATATAGAAGGAAATAGAAAGGAAGGAAGAAGTAAAACTATATTTGCGGATGACATAGCTCATTTATTCTTTTAAAAGTCCTAAGATATTCACACAAAAAATTATCAAGGCTAATAAATGAATTCTGTAAGGTTGCAGGATAACAAGATCAATATATAAAAATCAATTCTATTTCTATATACTAGCATGAAAATAAAAATAATAAAACAATTCCATTTACAATGGTATGAAAAGGAAATCAAATTTAGGAATAAAAACAACAAATCTAAGTGAAAACAGATGCACTTAGATGGTTCCCCAGTGACCTTTCCTCAGGAGTCATTCAGCTTCAGATATGAATGTAAAAGGTAAAATATAAATAAATAAACTTCTAAAAGAAAATATAGGAAGATAGCTTCCTTGCCTTAATGTAGGCAAAGATTTCTAAAATGAGACAAAAAGGCAGTAACCATTTAAAAATAATCAATCACCAAAAGACACCAAACTTAGACAGTGAAAAAGATGATACAAGTGACAAGATATTCATAATACCTATGTCCCCAAAAGACCCATACTCAGAATATATAGTTTTAAAATTATCCTGTAAATCAAAAAGAAAAAGTCCAACAACCCAATTGAAAAGGTAAAGTGGGAAAAAGTTCTCAACAAGCCTTTTACAAAAGAGGATATCCAAATGGCTGGTAAGAATGTGAAAAATGCTCAATATCTTCAGTCATCAGGGAAATGGAAATTAAAACCACAGTGAGACTCACTCCTGCCTTTGGAATAGCTGAAATTAAAAAGACTACCAACACTAAGTGTTGTTGAGAATGTAGAGTATCTGAAACTTTCATATAGTTCAGGTGGGAAAAAATTCCTGCAACCATTTTGGGATAATGTTTGCCAGCATCTTCTAAGATGAAACATACATCTACTTTATAATCCTGCAATCCCATTTCTAGGTATATATCCAAGATAAGTGGGTGCATATGCCCACCAAAAGACAAGAACAAGAATAAAACAGTAACAGTTTTATTCATCATAGCCAAAAATTAGAAATAACCAAAATTTCCATCAAGAAAAGAATAAATAAATGACAGTATATTCTTATAAAGGAATTCTACATTTCTACATGGTAACAAATGAGAATCAACTCCTAATAGACACAACAACATGAGAAAATGTCACAGACATTATGTTGCATGACAGAAGCCAGACATCTCCTGTGGATCTCATGCTGTGTCTCAGCAAAAGCATTCAAGGGTTTCCTGACCATTTTTCTTTTCTTTTTTTTTTTTTTAACTGACCCATAATTTTGATGGCTCATAGTGAGCTTGAATTCAACTCACATTCCTAAGTCTCTTTTTCCCCTGGCACAGCTAGGACTCATTGTTCTCATTCTATCCTTTGGCACGTTTTTAATCTAATGTTATTATTACTTGTTTACTGAAAAATAAAACAACCCTAATGGATATCAAAGGCAATTGGAAAGAGCATAATTTCCCACAGGCCAGCCATCCCATGAATCGTCAGATTCCAGGGCCCTCTAGTCCCTAGTCATTTATATATTTAATTTTTTATGTACTTGTAATCATTACATAGGTATAATTTTGCTATTTCAATACTCATGATCATATCAGAAATACTTTCTCAGAGCCTTTGCAATCATCATCTTTATTGGCTACATAATAGTCTATTGTGTGGCTATTCCATAATGTACTTAGCTATTCCCTACACTGAACATTTAGGTTTTTTCCAATCAGTATGGAAGATAGCACTACAATACAGTCCTTGTATATTAATGTATTTCTCACTTAAATTACAAGGTTAGGATAAATTTTAACAAGTGAGATTATTGGATCAAACAAATGAACATATTAATGATTCTAGGTATGTTTTACAAATGATTTTTCCCATTGACACAGCAACCAGCAATGTATAAAGACACCAGTTTTACCACAACCTTGATAGCATTATTACCTTTAATCATCTATAATAGATATAGGATGATTGCATGGATTTCATTTTATTTTGAAATTCATTGGTTATTCCCGAAGATGTTCATTTTGCTATGTTTGTTTTGAAGTCTTGGTATTTAACAAGGCCAGGCACAGAGCAAGGTGGCACCACGTGACTTTTCAGGTGAACTGAACCTTATTCCTTCCGACGTCACTTGTTCATTCATACCTTTTGTCCAGTGTTAACCAGGGTTTGAATTTGCTTATTAATTTGAACAAGGCAAGGTAAACATTCCCGTTTTGTCATATTTGTAACAAATAATTTTCCCTCCACTTTTTTTCTTTCTTTTTGTCTTTATGAAGTTTTTACTTTTTATACGTTGGATCTATTTACTTTGTAAATATTTTTACCACTTTAAAATGTAGAGTGTTATCTGAAAAATCTTGTAGTCTACTTTTTGCTATTTGTAGTTATTTTTTTCCAAATGACTAATACATTCTTCCAACATCCTTCATTACAAATCCTTCTTTTCTCCATGGTATATGATTCCTCCTTTATCTTCTCTCATTTTATGTACAAGGAACTCTTTCAGATTTGTCTTTTGTTGCTGAAAGTCTCTGCTCTGTACCAGTGCTTCTCAGATTTAATTACCATGGGCTTCTATGTTCTAAAATCTATTAATACTGGCCCCTTTCATTATTTCTTATTTTCTAACTATTTCTATATAAAGTAGCTCTTCCTTTCCAATTTTATTTTCTAATCGTTTTGTAAAAATCTAATAAAACACTGGATGGAAATTTTGATGAGGATTAGGCTACAATTATAAATTGAGAATAGACTTTTTAAGTATTTAGCCAAAAGACTACAGTAGGGAATATATTAAGTCTCCTTGATTATTCATCTCGTATTTCTTTCAATGAAATATGGTGAAGAGCCAAAGAGCATGGGCTCTGAAGTCAGATTACGTGGATTTGAATCCCAGCCCAACTACAAACTGGCAACATGTATTAGTCATGCTGCTAAGTGGCAAACAACCACAAAATCTCAGTATCACCCAATATAATGGTGTATGTCTCATATTCGCAGACTGGGGAGTCATCTGGATGGCCCAGCTCCACACATCCCATCCTTGGGCTCAGGTGTGAGGATAATGTATACCTGGGGCATACTCTCCTTATCAGAGTAGAGGGGTAGGTGGACGCATGCTTTCTACTGAAAGTCTATGCTCAGAACTTGCACGCTCACTTTTTCCAGCATGCCACTGGCCAAAGCAAGCTCATGACCAGATCCAGCATCAACTGTGCACATAAATAATTTCATCAGTCAATATTTAGGAAAGGAAGACCTAGAGAAAGTCACATAAAGCCCAAGCCTCAGGTTTTTTTGTTTGTTTTGTTTTGTTTTGTTTTTTGTAAGACAGAGATTATCACCTGCCTCTCTCAGGGGGATGTGTGAGGACTAAATGGAATAATGTCTGAAAACCACTTGGCATTGTGCCTGATAAGTAGCAAGAACATCAGAAATGTCAGGTACTATTATTGTTTTTAATTATAGACCAAATGCTGCCATTGACCTTTTGAACCTAAGTGGAAGACTTTCAATTTTTCCACATCAGATTTTATCTTGTTATCTCTGACACACTGTGCCAGTCATTGGAGATATTTGGGATCCTCACCTGTCAAGCAAATGAATATGACAGCACTATGCTAAATATGCTCCCCTATATTACCTGGCAGGTTGTGCGGCACTAATGAAATAGCGACCCTCTTGACTTTCTGCAACCAGTCAGTGCTCCACCACTCGTCATGGATGGTGGACATGTTGAACTCTGCCTAATGTTTCCCAAGTAGCTGGGACCACAGGCACGCACTACTATGCCTGGCTAATTTTTTATTTTTGCAATGACAGGGTCTCACTATGTTGCCCAGGCTGATCTCAAACTCCTAGCCCAAGCCATCCTCCCACCTTGGACTCCCAAAGTGTTGGGATTATAGGTGTGGGCCATGAGCATGGCCTAAAGCCTTCCTTTGATTGACTTTGACCAGTGAATCAATAATTTCTGGGTACATGTGTTTAAAGTTACACATCAACCTAATTGCCCTGCTTAAAATTATATGTTTCTCCATGTTCTCTACAAGGGCATCATCCAGAGTCTCATATAAATCTAAACATGCCACCTTAGACAGTCCAATTCTCATCATTTGCCCATGCTCTAAAAATGAATTTGTCCAAAATCTCTGCATGTGGCTCTGTTAGTCTATCCCAACCTTCTCTGTCTCTACTAGGGACATTCATAATTACTTCCTCACATTCAGTTTCTAGCCTGCACAACCTGAAAAGCCATCTTCCCTTATTTTGACAAAAACACTGAGATTTCTCGAGACTTTTTGAAATCCTCCCTGCTGAGGTGCAGGGTGGACAGGGTTTGCCCAGCCTTTCCTGGCTGACTGTGGGGAACTGAAGAGCCATCAGTTGGGCCAGCCTGACACAAGGCTACTCTCATTTCCACTTCACCAAGTGGCTCCTCCAGGCCATCCACATTTAGGGCCAAGAGGGCAATTGTCCTAATTGGATCCTCTACCATAAAGGAAACAAAATAAAATAAAAAAGTTATAAGATGCTTGATGAGGTCTAGCAGATGGCTCATCTGTGGTTGGGATCAACAGGAGTTTGCAAACAAGAAAAGCTGAATGGCCTCCCTGTGGACAATGGACAGCGTCCAGTCTGTAGTAAGCTACCCCAGAACCCAAAATTTTGAAGACTGACTCTTTTTGGTCCAGGCCTATGGTCAAGAGGTCTCCGAGTTGCCCTCTTTCAACTAAGCTCCAGGAGGCAGGGACTGCCCAGCAGATGATCAAAAAAATCGACCCTCAAGGTCAAGCTCTCTCTCTCAGAGGCCACTGTTCCCAAAAACTTAATTCATGCTCCCCAAAAGGACAACAGTGATTTCTTTCCTATAAAATATATTTCATCTACATGAAAAATATCAACATATTTATGTGGTTTTTCCTTATTAGTCTTCCAAAACCTGTCATTTAGAATTAGTGTGCCATCTGTGAGAACACCAGGAAGCCCCAGGAGAACTCACCTATGGCTCAGGAACCCTCTGCCCCTGTTCACTTTACCAGCTCATCACAGGGTGGGCAAGTGTTGTCTAATAGATGCCAATGCTTCTGCCATGTGTGCCTTGTCTTTCTTATGATCTGAACGTCTTTGTGCTATTCTCCTCTCTTTTTTTCCCCTTCATTAATTAAAAGCATCTATTTTCTCTAATTTGATTATTGCTTTTTGTTCTGTTTTCAAATAACAACAAAATGACCAGAGATCAAACTGTGATCATTTCCTGCAGCAATTAATCTATCTGCAAGGCTGTGTTCTGCTGAGTACTTTGATCCGAGTTAATCACAACTCTGGATGGTGCTCCATCAATACATCCCAATTACTAGCATGGCCTGAGGTCAAGTGATTTTAAGGCACTGCCCCCGGGGAGTGGAAATGCCTCCAGACTGAGTGAAGGCAGGCTGAGCTCCTGCTCACCAGACCTATGGCTGGCTCCCTCCAGAGGATGGCAGCTCCTTCAGGTGAGTAGAAGGAAGGCTCCAGATTCTGGCTTCTGCAGGAACTCACCTATGAGGCGAGCCACTGCTTCCTTGTTTTAGAAAACCTGACCTACCCATCTAGCTCCCCTGCCCCTTGCCACCCTATGGCATCCACCTGTGCATGCACCTGCAGGAGGATCCCTCACATTCCAGGATGATATGCAGGAGATGTAGCCCTCCTCCAGTTCCCCAGTGTCCCTGCAGCAACCTGAAGAGAAGCAGCTGCCGCTCTTAGCTGCAGACCTGAGCAGGCTTACCTCTTTCCCTCTGTGTATGCTCTTTGCTAAATTCTGCCTTCAGGCCTGACAGTCTTCAAAAACCCCACATGACAGGCTAAGACAGGAGTGCCGTGTCTCCAAGGCCTCAGGAAAATATATCACATGGATGCAGGTTTACTCCAACCATAATGGGAACTTGTCTGCAACTAACAGAGATGGTTTTTCTTCTCCTGCTCCAAATGGAAGGCAGTTAGGAAGGACTAAGCACTGGCCTGTGGATTCCAGCACAGTCTTCTCCCTCTGACAAGGCCCAGCTTCAGGGGAGAGGCGAAGCCCATGAAGCCTGCGTAGGAGCCAGGGCTGCTTAAATCCTGGGACATACTCTCCTGATGCATTTGATTTGGAGTTCAGCCCCCTCTGCTATAAATGTGATTCGTGTCTACATTATAGGGTTGATACAAAGTCTGAAGAAGACTAGAGTTCCAAAAATGCTTAGAAAAGTGGCTGGCATGTAGTAGATGCTCAACAAAGCTTTCCTTCCATCCTAAAGCCTATTGTGGCCAAAGTGTAATGCTGGAGGTAGCACAGAATCTGTCCCAGGCAAGTAATACAGTGAGAAGTGAGGGGAACAGGTAGGGATGAGCCCATGAGGAGAAATGAGACCTATGCCTGACTCAAGAGTGCAGACCTCACCTAAAGGGACTCTGATATTGTAGAAAACACCATGCCGGCCACACAAATACATCTCTGATCTGAATTCAGCCCATGGGCAGTGAGCTTCAACTCTGGAGAAGAGAAAAATATGAAAAACAAGGGCATACTCATAGCTATGAAACATTTCTAGCAACATAAATTGAGCAATCAACCCCCTAGGCTTAGATTAGAGCAAGGCTCCATGCACACCTGCAGAGCCTGGGAGTGCTCCCTTGAACTCACACTCAAGACAGCCCCTCTCCAGACACAATGCAGTGGGCTGGTCTTCCTTACTGCCCTGGATTAGATCACAAGTTCCTATTTCACATCCAGAAATACCCAGCCAGTCCTTATATGGCAAACAGTCACTAGCCAATTGAAGACCGCCCCCCACCCACTGAAAGTGAAATCCTAAGCTGCTGTTTAAGCACAGTGCCAACCTTAACACTAGTCACGCCCTGATGGACCACACTCAGGTGCCTGGCAGATGTCTGGTCTATCTAGTGCCCTGAAGGATGAACATGATGGCAGCTGTGATCACAGACGCCACTCCAGGGCCCACATGAGAGTGCCGAGGTCAATTGGGCCAGAGGTCCAAAAGAGCCCGGGAATGTATCCAGCTCTCTGAAAACATACTACTAACCTTCCAGGGATCCACACATAGCTAGGGTTATCCTTATAGTTCTTGCTTACTATACAAAGCCATCAACAAGTGGTCCCAGAGTGGACATTTTTCCAGTCCATGCAGCGTCTTCCCTACCTGACCTGTGATTTTTAAAAATTCCCCAAAGCCACATCCTTGGGGTTCAGGGTCAACACCATGCAGACACCAGGGCTACTCCATTCACCTCTGACTATCCACTAGGCCAAAGGACCTAAAGCAGCTAGATTATATGTTGCCCAAGCCTAAAAACATATTGCATTTACTTAGAAGCATTTTCTCCAAAGGGACTGGATAACTTACCATAAAGAACATATTTAATCAACTGGTACAACATAAATAAAGCATAATAAATTGAGACAGGGAAAAGTGAATACATTTGTACAAACCTGAGAATAAATGGACTTGACCTTCCCAGCAGTAAGAGCAAAAAGGGAAACACATTGTTACACCGATCACATTACCAGGAAGGAGGAAGCAGACATTCCCTAAATTCTGAAAGAGATTCCTCCAAATTGTATAATGGACAATTGTTTTAATGGAAAAAAAGCTAACACTTCTTGAATGTCTACTACATGCTAGAAACACTGTGAGACATTTGCCATACAGGGTCCTCCCTGCCTGCATGAGCTCTTATTCAGATTAGAAGAAAATGCCCCAGTGGGGAAGGCCTGCTGGGTGGCAAACAGTGTGCTGATGAAGTCCAGACTCACCTCCCAGTCATCCAGGTGCAGGAGGCAACCTGCTCAGCTGCATGTGGTGACCCTGTGTACTCATCCTCCTGCAACGCTTACAGTAACCCTCCAGAGACAATGGTTCCATTTTGTATACAGAGAAACTGGGGCTCAGAAAGCATAAGTGTCTTGCCCAGTTCACAAAACCAGTAAGTGACAGCCCCATTCTCTGACTCTGCATGACTTGTTTCTTCTTGTAGGACCCTTGACAAGAGATGAACTTTGTGTGAGGGGGCGGGGTGGGGGGGCTCTAAAAGGGGTCTGTGAGCATAATAAAGGCCAAGGACATAGCTTTCTGGAGGTCTGGCTGCACAAAGCTGAGGACCAAGGGTGTGAGTGCACACAGGAAGGCCCTGCATGAGACCTGTGTCCTCCAGCCCCACTCCCATGACTCCCAGTGCCCATCAGCATCATCTGGAGAGGCCTGACTACCACCTATGCTGTATCTGTGCATCTCCACCAGGAGGACCCAAGAGTGGCGAAATTTTAGAGGTCCCCAAGTTTTCTATGTAAAGACGTGAGGGTGTGTTCATTTGCTAGGGCTGCCATAATAAAATATCACAGACAAGGTGGCTAGATCAAACAACAGAAATGTATTATCTCCCAGTTCTGGAGGATGGAAGTCTGAGATTAAGGTGTCAGCAGGGCTGGTTCCTCTGAGGACCAGGAAGGAGGGATCACTTCCAAGCCTTCCTTCTTGGCTTGTAGATAGCCATTTCTCTCTGTATCTTCAAATCATCTTCCCTCTGTCTGTGAATGTCCTGAATCCAAATGTCTCCTTTTTATAAGGAAACAGTCATATTGGATTAGGGTCCACCCTTATAACATCATTTTAACTTGATCATCTGCAAAGACCCTGTCTCCAAATAGGATCACATGCTGTGGTGCTGGGGTTAGGATTCCAGCTTATCTTTTTGGGATAGGACATAACTCAGTCCATAACAGAAGGCTGTAGCACTGCTGTCCTTGGTGGAGGCAGATACTGGTCCACAGGCCTCAGGAAGAGACCAGGAGGACAGGCAGAGAATGGGTCTATCCAGTTGCCTACTCCAAACTACCTTCACCTGTTGCCAAAACAATTTGGGTAGCCTCCTAGCTGATCTTCACTCATGCCAATTGTTACCTCCCATCCAGGCTCCACACAGCAGCCAGAATGAACTTTTCAACCAAAACACAAATTTGATAAGAGCAGTCACTGCTTAGAAGCCTTCAGTGATGGTCCATTAGTCTCAGGAACGAAGCCATTCCATCCTCATTACCTTCCAAATGTTGGATTGCTTCCTGGAACACTCTCCCCTTCCTCCTTCCCCACCTGGGACTTACCTAGACCTGATAACAATGAATTTCTCTTACCCGTCAGACCCCAGGTGGATGGGCTTCTCCCCAGGGTGGGATTCCCCCATGCCCATCTCCTGTGCCACCCATAGCCCCTGCTGGAAAGTGTCAGGGCTGTTTTGCTCACCTCTGGGCCCTACTCCTAGGACAGTGCCTGGCATATGAACAGTGTTCAGTGTTTGTTAAGTGAAGAAATAGTGGGACAGTAATGCCTTTAAGCTTATCCTGCAGTAGGAGCTTTAGATACAAGGAAACTTCTGTTTCCATATAACAGATGAGAAACTGTCTGTCTATAGAAATGACTTGCTCAAGGTTGCACAGCTAATGCCATCTGATTCCTAATGCTGAGCTCTCAACGGCAAACTTCTGGTTCCCCAAGCTGGAGCTGGGACAGATCTGAGTCTGCCTTCTGCAACATCTGTGGATGTTTCCTCGCCAGCAGGCAAACCTCCCTGCTCTTTCTTCCCCGTGGAAAACACACTCATGTTCCCATATGAGGCCCTGGGATGAAGGGTTGGTAAGAGAGTAATAAAGAAAACAGCAAAGAGTGCTGGTCGTCCCCAAGTGGGGTCAGGAACAGGGATGTGTCTCCTGCATGCATTGTAATGAATTGAGCCCCAAACTTGGAGCCTCAAGGTAAGTCCTCAGACCCTGTGTCTGCTTAATAGAAACAGGAATTTATGAGAGTCACATGGCTTCTCTGGGCCCTGCTTTCCTCCACTGTAATACATGAGAGAACAATGAAGCCCATTTCACAGTGAGGATTTCGGAAATTATGAATACATAAATGCCTAGATTGATGCCTGTCACTGTGGGCACCCAGGAAGTGACAGCTGTCTCTTGCCTTTCTCCCAGGTGAGCCATAGCTTGGACAGCCTCAGTGTGGAGGGGCCACTAGCTCCCAATGAAGCCACAGGACAAGGTTGCATGTGGGGATTCACCTCAGTAGCTCACGGCTCAACAGCGGCCCATGAGCACAGACAGTTGGGAACTGACCAACAGGCTCCACGCTCTGTCCCAGGCCCTGGAAGAAATGTACCACCAGCAGCCAACAGCAATGAATATGCCCCTCCCACCGTAGCAGGTCTAACCCACACCTCTTCAGGCACAGGCTTTCAGTCTGACTCGGAAGCTGCCAGGACAAGACCTGTTTGGTTTTGCTCTGTGTTATGCCTTGAAATATGCAGGCAAAGGACACAAACTGCAGTCACTCCAGGGAAAAGCCTTCGCAGATCATCAACCTTTGTAGAAGGGAATCTGGAAGCAGCTGGCTGCCAGGGATGCTAACTTCACAAGGGCTACAATGCCTACTTGGCTTTTGATGGGAGTCCAGCAGCCACTAGGAACCTTGGCAAAGGACTTCATGTTGGCCTCCTTCAAATGTACATCAATGTTCATCCAAGCTCTGCCTTCTTGCCCCAGGCTCTCTGGCAGGCTGATGCCCTTACCCTCAGATGCACATATCTGAAAGCTTTGTCTAAATCTTCCCTTTCCTTCACCATTGCTCTCCGTGTTTCCCCATTCCCACTGCCCCTTTGATTCCTGTGTTAGTTCAGTGGGTTGTTCATTCACTAGATGCTCCAGGCACCTACTATGTGCCAGATGCTGTTGCAGGCATGGAGAATAGAGCTGAAGCAAAACACACAGAGCCTCTTTTATTACAAACACCAACCACCCACTTAACATATGAATCAATGTCAGGTCATGACAAATACGATGAAGTCAGACAGGAGAGGGACCAGGGAGAAGGAGGAGTGTGCTGCTTCAGGCAGGGTGGTCAGGAAAGGCCTCTGTGATGAGGCAGCATCATGCCGCAGCACCAAGAAGCAAGGAAGCCAGCTATGTGGGAATCTGGGCAAAGAGTGAGAGTGATCCAATGACAGGGGACAGCCAGTGCAAAGGCCCTGAGGTGAGTGCTTGTTTGGCATGTTTGAGAAGCAAAAATAAGGCTCCAGGTGAGTCTGGGGAATGAAGTAGGAGATGAGGACAGATGGAAAAATGGCCATTTAGTGCAGGCCTTGAAACTGATGAAAAGGGCTCTTGCCATAAAAAAAAAAAATGGGTAAATTATGTGAGATGATGAATGTGTTAATTTGCTTGGCTATATAGCCACCATTTCACTGTCTGTATGTATAGCAAAACGTCACGTTGTACACCTTAAATATATACTTTTTATTAAGAAAAAAACTTTGGATTTTATTTTGTGAAACAAAAACCACTGGAAGCATTTTCAGCCATAGTGATCTGACCAGTGATCAATAGTGATCTGACCAGGTGCTATATGGAAAATTGACTCAAGGAGTCAAGGGTGAAGTGCAGCCATCCCAAAGACGCCTGTGGCCATTGCCCATCAGGTGAGAGCCAAGGGTGAATGGGGAGTATTGTAGGGGAGAAGGGGGACAGGGGACCCATGGTGAGCCCAGCCCTTGGCAGCTCTGTGATGTGGGATAAGTTGGGACTTCTCTGAGCCTCAGTGTCTTCCTCTATACAGTGAGAGCAAACCCAGTACCACATGGGTATCCAGTAGGAGCATAATAGATAACATATGCAAAAAGCTGTGCACAGCACCTGACTCATATCAGGACCTCAGCAAAAGTGACTTTCCCTCCCCATCTGCTATCATCTCTGTTTTGGGAAGAATTTCTTCCCTACAGTAGCTATTGTCACTGAAAAAGGAACTCCCTCAGACCAAGTTTCTCAGAAAGAGCAACCCACAGGCAAAAACAGGAAAACTCAAGAACCTCTTAAATCAAGACTGTAAAAGCCATCATAAAAAAGACAACCTGGCACTTTTATGACTCCCTAAAAACTCTTTAGAAACCTACGTGGCATATCCTCTTGAGACCCTCTATTGTTGATCCAATTAGCCAATGTGGGGCCCAGAAACCACAAATTTCTGGAAACTGGAGCATGGGGAGCTGCCTGAGTGGAGCGCCGGCCACGGCCTGGACACAGGTCTCTGTGGGGGAAGCAGGTGGGCAGCCCTGCTCCTGAGCCCACCCACCACCTTGTCTGAAGTGAGGATGACTGGACAGCCTCTGTTGAGTTCGTGAGTAAGGAAATGGAGTCTCTGTCACATGTGCTGGTTGGCCCTGGACCTGGTGTAAGACCTGGTCCAATCAGAAAAGCTGGGGGAGCCACTCACAGAAGGCCCAGGGGGAAAGAAAGGAGTGAGGCACATGTGCCGATTCACCTGGTGAGACTATGCTGCTTGTCCACTGCCCACTGCATGGGACCCCACCCCTGAGCAGGCTCCACCTGGCCCTGTGGTAACTCCCCAGTTCACAGTGCTACACAATCCCAGAAATGAGCCCAGTTAATTTTTGCAACTGCCCTTTAAGATGAACAGGGTGGAAATGATTATCTCATCTTAAAGATGAGAGAACTGAAGCTCAGACAGGAGATGTGGAGACTTGAACAGAATGGATCTCCTTCTGAGACTACACACAAGTTCCAGTTGCCCATCCTCTCCCAGGCCATGGTGTCACATCCAGGGTTGTCAGAGCTGAATGAGCCTCAGGCCCTGTGAGCAGGAACTAGCCAGGCCAAAGCTCCCACGGAATCTCCAAGACAGGTCCCAGATGCTTCACAAGGTCACACTCCATTGCTCAGGGGCTTTCCCTCCCCCAGCCCTGGTCAAGGGAGGGAGGACCAAGACTCACCACGAGGTCATGAGCTTGGGGGCTGCTAAAAAAGAGGCCCTTTCTTTTCAGGCTTCACCTGACAATATCATTCTCTCCCATGCCCATAGGACCCTCACTCTCAGCATGGCCAGCTGAGGTCCTCCTCATACCTGCTCCTTCCCTACTCCTCCATCTCCTCTGGACACGTGAGTGTCAGCCTGTCTCCTCCCCACCCTGGCCACTGGACTTCAGGAATGTAATCTGAATCCAGCCCTCCTCTCCATCCCTCCTCCGTGACCTCCCAGCAGCATCCTCACCTCTCCCTGGACCACAGAGAGAGGCTCCAACCCATCTCCCTGGCTTCATCCCTGCCTGCTCCTCTCCCTTACTTTCTCACAAGGCTCCTAATAGGTGTCCTGTGCCCCTGAGCCCCCAGCCTGAGGGCCTCAGTAAAGACCTGGAACCACTCAACATGGAACGAGAAAGAGACATAACAGTTCTCCTTCCTCCACACTCTCCACACCCAGATTAAGCCCAAGGGTCTCCTTCAAGCCCAAGCCAGCCAGCAGGGTGGGGGATTCCAGTCTCCATCTACCACCTGGCCACCTGGGGCCAAGGCATGAGCTGCTTATGTCAAGAAAGCAGCCTCGGTGCTGAGAGGTCTGGGCAGGAGAGCCTTCTCCCAATGGCTGTGGCACCTGCAGGCAGGTGGGATGGGCCTGTGTCCAGGACCTGGAGCTGGGAGGGGTGGGCAGGACACTCATGCTAATGAATAGAAGTGCAAGGAGCCTTGGTCCTGGCCAAATCCCAGCATATCCGAGCCCCTGGAAAGAAACATCAGAGCCGAACGGCCCTCAGAAGCTCTGTCGGACACCAGCAGGATGCAGGCAGAGAGGCTCAAGAAGGGGAAAGGAGTGTCCTTCACAAGCAACTGATCAGGACTCCTAGTTCCCTGACAAAAGCACACAGGTACATTCACAGCCCCACCTTAAGTCCCAGGAGCAAACCATGGAGCTCTGGAGCCCCGGAGCACTGGAGCCCTGGTGTTGGAATCCTCTGGCTCTTAACACTCTGGCTCTAATTCAATTAGCCCTGACTAACACCCTCTTGGTGCCAAGCACTAGGTGATGCTTACTCATTTACACCAGGGTTTCTCAACCTAGCACTACATTTTGGGCTGAATAATACCTTGTTGCAGAGGGCTGACCTCCGCATTGTAGGATTTTTATCAGCGTCTCTGGGATCTACCCACCAGATGCCAGTAGCATCCCAACCCCCGAGCTGTAACAACCAAAAATGTCTCTAGACATTGCCAAATGTTGCCTGGGGAATAAAATTGCACCCAAATTAGAACCACTGGCATACACCATTTAATCTTCACAATAGTAATAGATGTTTCTATCTCAAGTTGCCAAGTGAGGAAACTGAGACTCAGAGAGGGTTCATCGACTTGCTCAACGTCACTAAGCAAGTAGCCATATTCATGTTTGAACCCAGGCCATTCTGATTCAAAGTCCAGGGCATTTTCTGCCATAAAACTCTATTTCCTGATGCAAAGATCAAACTAAGTGGCTGCCCACCTCGGTCTCCCCCAACTGTAAGCTAGCGGGTGATACCTGAATTTGATCGATAAATTAGGAGCAGCCCCTGTGAATCTAACTAGATGGTAACCTTCAGAGGCCAGAAGCAGGGTTTACCACATGGTACATGAAGTTCATGGGGCAGGCTCTCCTTGTAGGAGCCACTAGCCATCCTGGAACCCCAGATGCAGCAAGAACTTACCTCTGGGTTCCCAGGATGGCCGCTCAGTGCCTGAGGAGCCTCTGAAATGCTACCTGCACTCACGGTCACCACCTGGTTGGGCAGCTGTCTCCCCTGTGTGTCCCCCACTGCGATTCCCCTCTAGTCAGGTAATCTTTCTACCGGACCTCAACAAGCACCTGGAGCTGGTGGGGGTCCCATCTACAAACATGGCCCCATTGGATCTCCTGGATCTGGCTGCCTGGCCCGCAGGGAGAGGCAAAAAAACAACTCAGCTGTTGGCTGCGTTGTTTCCCCAAAGTCAAGTTAGAGCAGCAAGGTCTGGTCTCTTGGTACAAATCCTGACAAATTCAGAATATATGGTTTCATCTCTCAGAACATGAATTCACTCCTCCAAAGAAGAAAAATAATAATACCCACCCCACGGGGATGTGGTGGAGACAAAGCAAGAAGTTGGACGCTAAATGCCTGGCACAGTGTCTACTGCATTCAAAGTGTTCAATAAATCACGTTTAATAAAATTCTGAAGCACTAAGCACAATGGGGAGGAAAGTTCTGCGTGCCTCCCAGGTGTTCGTAACTTACGGATGGATTGGGTGGATGCATAAATGTACGCTAAGAACTCCACGGTAAGCCAGTCTCCCATATTTGAGGCAGCCCAAATTTAACCGAAAAAAACCTGAAAGGTAATGAAGTTGTCTCAGACCGCCTTTGTCTTAAAGGCAACTGCCTGCAAATAGCAAGCCCAGAACGCTTCCAAATGAGATGCCCTGGGAGAACACTTGGTGGGCACTGGAGCAGTCAGTCCAAGAGGAAGAAAATAATAATAATCCAGTTTGTTGTCTGAGACATTTGTCTGTGCATTCTGCCAGGGAAATTGTGTTAGTTGCAGAGACAGGCCTGATAGGAGGCCAGCTGGGAAGAGCATCACATAATAATCAGGTAAATACAGCAGTGGGAAGGAGCCTGCATCACCGCCAGACCCCACCTGCAACCTGCCTCTCCTGCCACCTACACTGGAGAAAGGAGTGGTCTGAGCATGCAAGGGCAAGTCTGTGCCAGGCCCACAGAGGTGAGGAAAGAGACTGAGATGCCAGGCTTCCGAAATGTGCCCTGGCTTCCTGGTCAGCTCAGCCTGCATCTGCTCCTATGTCTAAGAGAAGTGCAACATTCATTTACTTAACAAGTGTTTGCAGAGCTCTAGTTCCAAAGAATGATCCTAGATACTGAAGATACTGCAAAGGACAGCACAGATAGAGCTTCCTTCACTTATGAAACCCAAGTGGAGTGTGAAAAAGAACCAGAGTCTGTTCTGCTCTGTTCATTCCACAGATAGCCCCATTCAGCACTCTCAGAAGCAGCAGCTCCAGCAGCTCCATCACAACCACTGCAGCTCCCAGCCTCAGGCACCGACTCCTAAGGGAGGATCCCAGCCCAAGCTGCAGATGAGTCAGGACTTTCCTGCCCCACCCTAACCAGCTCCTCCCCATCTAGGACCAGACTGAAGGCTGAAGGGGTACCACGGGCACCTAGCGGACCCCAGGGCAGCCACTCCATGCCCAGGACTCAGAGTTGCCCCAGCTCCCCAGCCACCCAGCCCAGCAGCTTCAGGGGTGTCTTCAAAGCCCACCCTGGATTGAGTCATGGTCCCCATCTTGAACAGCCTGGACTGCCAGGATCAGCCAGCCTGTCCTCACCTTAGCTGAGATGGCTCCCTCACAAGAGGCCTTACATCCCCTCCCCAAGTTTCCCCTCCCACCTCCCACTCTCGCCTCTTCCCACAGCCAACCTAATCATCCCCCCCAGCCTTACTTGCTCCAAGCCTTACCTTTCCCCCAACCTAATCATCCCCCCAGCCTTACCTCCTCCAAGCCTTACCTTCCCCCTAGCTATACCTTTCCCCCAACCTAATCAACCCCAGCCTTACCTGCCCCCAGCCTTACCTCTCCCCAAGCCTTACCTTCCCCCTAACCTAATCACCCCCCAGCCTTACCACCCCACAGCCTTACCTTCCCCCTGGCTATACCTTCCCCCCAACCTAATCACCCCTTCCCCCGCCAGTCTTACCTCTCCCCAGCCTCACCTCCCCTACAGCCTTACCTGTTCCTACCGTTACTTCCCTTGCAGCCTTACCCTGCTCTAATCCAACATATCCCTTCGTCCCTCTGGTCCTTGGCATTTCCAGTTCCTTCTTTCCAGAATCCAGGATGCTCCTCCCATGCCACTGCCCTTTTCCCACATTCTCACCTTAAGCCCCAAGTTTGAGTAGTGCTTCCTCAGGGGCCTTCCCATACCTTGCATCTGAATGGGGTCCCCCAGCAACACCATTTCACCTCTTCACATCCTCACCTTTTTCCTCACAGACATAATTTGTGACTCTTCAATGTGACTGAGCCATTTTTTGTGTAATGTCTATCTCCCCTCTAGCTGAAAACTCGATGAAAGTGGGTAATCATCAGGTTTGTCACCACCAAATCCCCTGCACTGAACACAGAGACCCACATGAAATTCCTACTTAAAAACAAAAGACCTGCTGAATAGCAAGGAATATCTGGCATGCCCCCTCCATCCCCAATTATTCATCTTATTCCTACTCATCCCTCACAACTCAGCTCAAGTGTTGCCTCCTCTTCTGACTTCCACCTCCTGCCAGATTTAAGTGACCCTACCCCACTCCCCTCTACTCTCCCAATACCCTGCATTTTCCTCCATTGTTGCAGGTGTCACCCTGAGACTCAATCATTGATTAATCTGTCTGATCCTCGGGGGCAGAGGTGGCTTTATTGGACTTTGTGTCCCCTATCCTTCACACAGAGTCTGGCAAAAGTCCGGTGAACATTGCATGAATGAAATATAAGGATGAATGAAGTAAATATGGAGGGAAGCTTTTTTCAGGCACTTCAGCCTAGAATCTCTGTAACTACTGGCGGAGGCTCTGTGATCAAATGAATCGTTTACAAGAAGAGAAGTAACATTTTCACCCTTGCCTGAAAGTCTGCTCCCCAACCTGGGCCTTCCTAGACCCCTGGGCCTAGGGGCACTAGGGAATGACTTTAAGCAGAGAAAGCGTGATCCTCTCAAGATCACCGTCGCCCATAGGGGATGAACAGCTCAAGCACTGAGAAGTTCCCGGGCCTTTGCTGTTTTTCCATCCCAGGGGTGGCCGAGCCACAGATTGGTGGTGTGGCCTCTAGATGTACATGGGTATGGGCACAGAAATCTGTGGGAACTTCACAACCAAGGCCACTTTGACCAAGGGATGCTATCTGTTTATACAAGTTGGGAGGATTTTTAACATATCCCCAGGAGTTCTTTTAATCAAGGATGGTGAGATACACAGACACAGAAATGACTCACTGCAAGAAGAAGTCTGTTGTGGTCACAGAGTCACAGACCCCTAGACAAAGGAGGCAGGGCGCATCTTTTGGGGCCACATAGGGAAGCGCCAGCGTGGGTCAGGTCACAGAGGGCAGGAGGAAAATGTGGACAAGAGCTTTTTGTGTGGTTTGTGAGGGAAGAAACAGGAGAGGCAGAGTACATAGGTTTAGGATTGGCTGGTTTGAATAATTCCAGCAGGCTCTGGGTGTTAGGGACTGTCAAGAGTCGCCTACTACCTGACCCTGGGATGATCAGGGCAGGAGAACAGTGGCTTGGCCAGTGAGAGTTCCACAAAGGCACAAAGGCAGCTCTTGGAGTCATGGGCTTTGGATGGGTTGCTTGACATGCAAAAAGTGTGTCACAGGTGGGTCATTTGCTGTCTCTAGGAATGAGCTTGCCCTGAGGGGAAGGCTTTCCCTGGTCAGTAAAGCCCCAACATGTCAAAGCATCCTAAAATCCAGGAAATCAAAAACATGTTAATCCAGAAGTGTTCTACAGCAGGGGTCTACCCGCTGGCCACAGGCTGGTACCTGCATTTTCCCCTATATAGCCCAACAGAGGTACCAGTCCTTAGCCAGTTAGGAGCCAGGCCACACAGCAGGAGGTAAGTATCAGGCCAGTAAGCAAGACCACCTGAGCTCTGCCTCCTGTTCAATCAGCAGCAGCATTTGATTCTCACAGGACTGCAAACCCTATTGTGAATTAAGCATGTGACAGATCTAGGTTGTGCACTCATGAGAATCTAACTAGTGCCTGGTGATCTGAAATGGAACAGTTTCATCCTGAAACTAGCCTTCAACCCCCACTGGTCTGTGGAAACATTATCTTCCACGAAATCCGTCCCTGGTGCCAAAAAGCCTGGAGACCGCTGTTCTACAGGAAGGGAAAAGAAAGCATGATTTCCATCTAACTGCTAGGATCTGACAGTTTGTATCTCTGCAAAATTTACATGTTGAAATTCTAACTCCCAAGATGGTATTAGGACATGGAGCCTTTGGGAGGTGATTAGGTCAAGAGGGTGTATCCCTCATAATGAGTGCCTTATAAAAAGAAGCCCCAGGTTGCTCCCTTGCCCCTTCAGCCCCGTGAAATTACAGCAAAAAGACAGCTGCCTGTGAACCAGGAAGCAGGCCCTCAACAGATTCAAAATCTGTCTGCACTTGGATCTAGGACCAGTCTCCAAACTGTGAGAACTAAATTCCTGTTGTTTATGAGCCACCAAGTCTATGGTATTTTTGTTATAACAGTTCAAACAAACAAGACACTTCTGCAAATTATTCAAAAACATGACTTTATTGATCACTTTGCCTTAGAAGGAACCCAGGAAAGCAAATGGCCCTGAAACGTAGGCATCGTTAGCTTCACAATACCCTCATCTCTGCTCGGCAGAGAAGAAATAGCCCTTCATGGTGACATCAGTAAGCCAGTAAATGATTTTTATTCTTACACTCGAGAGGTATTTATCAGTGACCTAACACATGCAGAGCTTGTATGAGGCTCAGGGGGAATAAGTGTGATCAAGGCAGGAATGATCTGCCTTCACAGGACTCACTTAAAGGAGACACTATGCAGTGAAACAAGGAATTCAAAAATACGTGATGGGTGCTAAGACAGAAACACAGAAAACAAATCGTGAGAGATGACAGCCTTTCGACCGAGGTGCCCTTAAGAAAAATGAGAAGGAAGCAGTCAAAACCTTTCCAGGAAACCAGAAGATCATGTGCAAAGGCCATGGGGCTCAAAGAGCTCAGAGTGCTGAAGAAGGAGGAAGAGAGGTCCCCTGCAAGTGGAGAAAGGTGGTCAGTAGAATGCATGGAGGTCTCTAAAAGGAGCTTGGGTTTTATTTTAAGTTGAATGGAACACCTTTGAGAAGTCTGAAACAGGGAGTGATGTGGTCATGTTTACTATAATTAGTTTGTTGGACAAATCAGAAACCAATAGAATAAAAATATAAAGACTTTTTTTTCCTTCAGTCATTATCCCTGGTCCCAGAATGACACCCATAACTTTAAGGTCACTTGTAATCATTAAAAAGTCCAGGTTCATCTTACCCCCATTTAATGCTCACCTCCACTGTCCCCCAAGGTATGGGTAACCTTGTTCTGCGGTAGGAAGCATGATCTTCTACCAAGATTCCTCTTGCACCCTCCCTGCTCCTCGGAGTCTCCACTCCTCTGGCCCATGAGGGAAGGGGGCAAGAGGAGAGAGATGCCCAGAGTTGCCCGATTGTCTGTGGATGAGGTGAGGTCCCTGTCTTCCTTCTGGCTGGGTCTAGTTCTTTATGATGCTGGTGGATCCATTGAATTGAATGTAGAATACAAGGGAAAGGGGAAGATGGGGATGATTTCTATTTTGGACTCAAGCAACTGGCTGCCTGTAAATTCATTTTGAGAGGTGGGCAAAGTAAGGGAGGAGCAAAGTAGAGAATTCTGTTTGGAATATGCTGAGGCCAAGGTGCCTGCAAAACATCCAGATGGATGCCGAGGCTCACAGGAAAAGCCTGGGCTGGAGATTAACATTTGGAGTAGATTAATGTGCAAGTAGTTAAAGCCATTGGTGGAGATGAGACCACCAAGGAAGGAGGGAAGAGACAGAGAAGAGGTACGGGACTGCCCTCGGGGTATGCGGACAGTAGGAGTTTGGGCAAGAAAGGGGAGCCCTGCGAAAGAAGCTGCCAAGTCAGGAGGGCTCTGGGCTGACGCTAATATCATAGACCAGAGAAGCGAATGTGTCAGGAGGCCGCGCTTCACTGTGTCAAACGTCACGGAGTGGGCAAGGAAGAGGGGGACGAGCAGCAAATTGGAAAATAGGAAGATGGTTAGCCCTGACAAAGGTAATTTCAGGAGAAGGAGGGTGAAATCAGCAGCCAAACTGTGGAGGGTGGAAAATCGGACAAAAAGAAAATGAAATTGGGAGAAACAGAGCAATCACTGAAAGGGGATGTGGAAAATGTGGGAGGGGGGTCTCTTTCTTAGACTAAATGTTCTCAAACAAGTTTCTAGACAGAGCAGCAATGCAGGAGTGGATAGGAAGAGATTGGTAATGCACCAGAGAAATGTGGAAAAGAAAAGGCAAAATCCTAGAGGGGAAATTGGGATGAATTCAAGGCAGGGGGCAAGTGGCTGTTGCAAGAACAGACACTTAACTTCCCTGGGTGTGACAGGATGGGGCAATGAGCCAGCTGGTGCAAGTGTGGGTGGGCTTGACTTTGGAGATGGGAGATGAGGGGGCTCCCATCTGATGGCTAAATGAGGAGGGAGGAGGAGACAGGGTTGAAAGGAGAAGACAAAGCATGGAATAGGGGTTTAGGGAAGTACAGTGCAAGCAATGGAGATTTGTGAGGAGTAATACCAAGGAAGACCAGCATCACAGCTTTGTCATTATCTACATCAACCTGCTCAGGCACAGGTATGCAAAAGTGGATGGTCAGGCTTAGCTCATGTGGGAGTTTTACCTGGTGAATATCACAAAGAAAAGGGACTAGGAAAATTGGGTAGGCAAGAGAGAGATTATTACGGATCAGTAACTTGAAGCTTCACTAAGAAGGCATGAAGACAAGGGTTTTGTGAAAACGTGAGGTTGGAGGTCTCACTAGGAGGTCACTGGGCATGTGCCAGACTGGAGGAGGGAGGAAAGAGGGAGCCAGAGTGTTCAGGGAAAGATAACAGAGGGGACAGAGCTGGTAGTGAGGATGAGGAGAGGTGGGGGGTGGAGAGGGTGGGCACAAATGGTAAGAGCTAGAAGAAGCTAGAAAGAGGCCAGGCACAGTGGCTCATGTTTGTAATCCTGGTGCTTTGGGAAGCTGAGGCAGGAAGATTGCTTGAGCCCAGGAGTTCAAGACCAGCCTGGGTAACATAGTGAGACCCTGTCTCTAAATAATAATAATAATAATAATAACGAGCAGGGTACGGTGGCATGCACCTGTAGTCTCAGCAACTTGGGAGGCTGACGCAGCAGGACTACTTGAGCCCAGGAGCTTGAGGCTACAGTGAGCTATGATTGCACCACTGCACTCCAGCCTGGGTGACCAAGTGGGACCTTGTCTCTAAAAAATAACAATTTTACAAGTTTTTTAAAGAACTAGAAAAAGATAGGGTGGTGCAGGAAGGGAAAGAGATGGTTTGCAGGAGATAAAAGAGATAATATTAAAAGGACACCTCCTGAGGGACATGGAATGTGAAAGGAATAAGACCTCCAACATGACAGGCTGTCCCCAGAGGGTAGCTGGTTTGAGTTAAGGAAAGTAAGGTAAGAGAAGAGGAGGAGGCCAGCGTGTTTGCTGGCCTCAGGACAATAGGTACAGAGAACAAGGGGAGGGATGTGGGAGAGGACAGCAGGTGGAATCTGTGCAGGTGCAGGGGAAGCTTTGGCCAAGGTAAGCAAGGCAGTAGGATGGGAGCTGGCAGATGTGCAGTGGGGACCGGGCCTCTAATTCTCTGCTCAATGGTATGGGCCATCCCAGGACACTGCCTCACATGGGCAAGCCACAGTGCAAGGGTCACCCGTGTGTGTAAATATTAGCAAATATTTTTAAAGCATGGACATTTATATCAATCAAATGGGGTCAGGGAAGCAATTAGTATTGGAAACCCACTGGTCCTAGGAACATTCAGTCCTCCTGCTGTCCCATTTAATCCTCCTACAAGTCTGCAAAGGAGCTACTACTGCCCCTACTCTATACAAAAGGGAAAGATTTAGAGAAACTAGGTACCCCAGCCAGGGCCCATGACTAGTAATAGAAGAAGAAGGAGAAGAAAATGATGAAGAGCACCATTGAAATTTACTTAGTATTTTACTTCACATGAGCCTATGGCTAATTGCTTTTACATGAATTGTCCTATTTTATCCTAATGACAAACTGTAAAGTAAAATTACATTGTATACCATCTTATAGACAGGGGAATTATGCCTAGGAGAGTAATGAGACTCGCCCAAAGTCCAAGCCAGGAACCCCTCTCCATTTCTGATGATGTTCGGTAGATGATGCTTCCTTGCACGGCAGCCTAACACAGAAGTCATGTGCAAGCCCTGTCAGGCAACCAGTTTAAATACGGAGCAGGTGCCCCTGCCATGGAGATGGACATTGCAACTTTTAACCTCATTGGACTCCTGCCCTGCTGAGCCATCTTCCCTGATGAACCAGCTAATCAAACATGTCCTGGGCCAGGAGCTACAAACGGCTTTGATTTTTCAAACACACTAAACAACAGGAAAGAAAAATGAGCAAACCAGACCCAGAAAGAGGCTTGACCCAATGCCTCCAAATAGCTCTTCCAGCTCAAGAAACAGACCCTCCATCTGGGTTTACAGATGCTGTGCAGTGACCCACAGCATGGCAGCCTGACCTGCCAGGGCTGCGGTAAGGATCCCACAGCGTCAGCATCTGTGAGTGGACAGAGGTAAGGCAGGGTGCTTTCCAGAGGACATAGCTCACCTGGCATCAGGCCAACTTGAGATTAAAATTTGTTTAAAATCCAGCCCATAACAGCCGATAATCTCAATCGCAGCACCCGACATCTCTGCCCTTAAATCACACACCTGGAATTAGACGCTGGGGACCACACAGAACTCTAGCTGCCCACTGCAGTGATAACCATAAAACTAGCCAAACCCAAAGGATGGTGGGATGCCCTGAGATGAAGAAATAGAGGTCCATTCTGGTCGGAATATGGATACACACACGCTGCCACTTATTGGTGAGCTGTTAGATACTCAGCACACGATTATGCAGCTATGGCAGTGGACAGAATGCTGGGGTCCCCCAACTAGTCACCTGATAGTCCAGAAACCATGGCTGTAACCTTATCTCCAGCTGTCAGACAACAGTAGGTAAGAAGGCCTGTGCTTTTCCAGAGACAGCCTACTATGGACCAGAATTCCCTGTTTTTGAATTCAGTTTAAAGTTTCTTGAAGCAATCAAAAGCACCTAATATATAAAATTTATTGAGAATACAAGACAGAATCTTTAGTCAAAATGCCATTTGGCTTATATTTTTAAACATTTCCACCTGGCTGAAACAACTGCGAATGTAAAATTAACCTTCATAGACACTGTTTGCCTTCACATGCTTACTATAAATTTTTTAAAGGCACATAGTTGAATTTTATGTTCTTTTCATTTATTTTCATGTTAGACTTGGGGATTTTTATGTTAAAAGTTATTTTTCAGAAGTGGAACCCTGTACCTATAGAAAATAATGCTACAGCCATAGAAAATAGAAGCTTCTCTTATAACAGTTCAACATAAAGGCATTATTCAGGAACCAAGTGGTTTCCAATAATCTATCACTAGTCATAGAACTTTGATGGGATGACCACCTATTGGCTCTCCTGTATTTTATTTCTGGGAGAACAAGCGTCCTAAGATAATCCTGGCAAGAGAGGAAGTTCCCAACTAGCAGGCAGCTGGATGCCTCTGCTCCCAATCTGTTGGCTTTGCCTTAGTTTTCAGGGTCTCCAGCCTTGGGGGTGAGGAAGAGTTTTGGATCCCCCCACTCACAGGGCTCCATAAAAACTATGCAAAGGGAAAGTGTTCCTCAGTTGACTAGGTGTGCATGTCTGATTAAGGAGCACTGACTAGGTAGAATGGAGTAAGAGAACCCACCATGATTCTCCCCTGAACATAGTCATAAAACCTGGACAGAATGCATGTAGCAGCTATTCAAGGAGTCTGATGAGTAAACATGAGCAGGCAGATAGGAGAAGAAAACAAGAATTGAAAGAACACCAAACTGGCTATAAGTTTACCAAGTTTTTATCCTCTAACCATCTTGACCCCTTTCCCTAGAGGGAGATGCAGCCACAAAAGTGTGCAGCAGAGCAAGATCTCCAAAGACACAGCTGATTGGAGAACCATCAAAGAGTGCTTCAGAATAGGAAAAGAGTGAGGATGTCACAGAGAAGGAAAATCTCAGGAAAACAACTCTAGTAAGCTGTTTACGAACTCCTGGGCTCACTCCTGAGCTGCTCACACATGGATAGGATTCTAATCAGTATATAAAAGCTGTGAATAAAAGATAAAAGACAGATTACCACTAGGTTCCAGACTGGCCACTGGGTGGCACACACATGGGAATGATTAGAAGAGCACTGCAAACACTTTCAAACCTGAGCTGACATTGGTAACAGCCCACAGACAACATGCTGGAGTTTGTGGCCTGAACTTAACCTGCTAAAACAAAAATATCAACATCTTTCATAGAATGTAAGTGAAACCAAGAGTCTCATAATATTCAAATTTTTCAAGCTAAAATCCAAAATTGCTCAGAATAAGAACAAGCAAAATCTCAACTCACATGGGAAAAGATAATCAGCAAACATCAACCCAAAGATGACATAGATGTAATTTTCTGGCAAAGGCTTTAAAGTAACTATTATAAAAATGTTCCAACAAGCAATTGTGAACACTCCTAAAAGAAATGGAAAAGTAAAAAGTCCCAGCAAAGAAATAGAAGAGACTTTTTAAAAACCAAATAGGAATGTTATGCTGAAGTATACAATAACTAAAATTTAACACCAAAAGAATTTCACTGGATGGGCCCAATGAAGAATGATGATGACAGAGAAAGAATCAATAAACTTGAAGACACATCAATAGTAATGATTCAATCAGAACAAGAGAAATGTATTTTAAAAAATGAACAGAGCCTCAGGGACCTAGGAAACAAAAACAAAAGATCTAATATTTGTGTTATCAGAGAGACCAGTCTGGCCGACATGGTGAAACCCTGCCTCTACTAAAAATACAAAAATTAGCCAGGCATGATGGTGGGTGCATGTAATCCCAGCTACTCAGGAGGCTGAGGCAGGAGAATCACTTGAACCCAGGAGGTAGAAGTTGCAGTGAGCTGAGATTGTGCTTTTGCACTTCAGCCTGGGTGACAAAAGCAAAACTCCAACTCAAAAAAAAAAAAAAGAAAGAAAGAAAGAAAAGAAAAAGAAAAAGAAAAAAACTGAAATAATGGCTTAAAACTTATCAAATTTGGTAAAAGACAAAAATCTATAGATCTAAGAAGTTCTGCAAACTCAAACAGAATAAATGTAAAGAAACCCACATTCAGACAAATGACAATTAAACTGCTAAAAACTAGAGACAAGGAAAAACATCTTGAAAATAATAAAGTCTATATATAATAGATTCTTCTCCTTTTTAGTTTTCTAAAACATGCGATACCTAAAAGTAAAAATCATAACATAAGCTGGGCATGCCGGCTCACGCCTGTAATCCCAGCAGTTTGGGAGGCCGAAGAGGGTTGATCACAAAGTCAAGAGTTCAAGACAAGCCTGGCCAAGATGGTGAAACCTCATCTCTAATAAAAACACAAAAATTAGCTACGTGTGGTGGTGGGCACCTGTAATCCCAGCTATTCGGGAGGCTGAGGCAGAGAACTGCTTGAACCCAGGAGGCAGAGGTTGCAGTGAGCCAAGATCGCGCCACTGTACCCCAGCCTGGGCAACAGAGCGAGACTCCGCCTCAAAAAATAATAATAATATATATATATACACACACACACACACACACATATATACACACATATATATACACACATATATATATACACACATATATATACACACACATATATATATACACACATATATACACACACATATATATACACACACATATATATACACACACATATATATATATAAAAAACATAGTTGGATAACGTTTTGATTTATGTAGAGGAAACTATAAACGGTGGCAAGATTTCTACATTGCACTTAAAGTGGCAAATTATTGATTCTCAGTACACTATAAAAACGTAAGTATGCATATTATGGTCTCCAAAGCAATCTTATAAAAATAATCAAAGATATATAGTCAAAATCACAATAAATAGATCCAAAAGGAATAGTAAAAAATGTTTTAATAACCCAAAAGAAGGCAGAAAATAGCAAAAGACAAAAACAGAGAGGAAACAGAAAACAAGAAAATCAAAAGAAATTAATAAATGCATTAAATGTAAATGGTCTAAACATATCAATCAAAAATTGATAGAATACATTTTGAAAAAAAAAAGCAAACCGATTATATGCTGCCTACAAGAAACCCACTTCAAATATACTAATATAGGTAGATTAATGATAAAAGAATGGAAAAACATATTGTGCAAACACTTATCAAATAAAAGCTAGAGTAGCTATATTAATATCAGACAAATGAAATATCAGAGCAAAGAAGATTATAATGCATAGAGAAATATTATCTAATGATAAAAGTTATGTGAAGCAAACACTGGAGGAACTAAGATAACAAATAAACAAATGCATAATTTTATAGACTCTAACACAACTTTGTCAGTGATAGAATTAGTAGACAAAAAAATTATTAAAGATAAAAATGAACTAAATAAATCCATTAACCTACTAGATCTTATTGACATTTACAGAATATTTCACACAACAACAGCAGAATATACTTTTTTATCAAGAGCTCATGAAACATTCCCCAAGGAAGTCCATATCCTGTATCATAAAACAAATCTTAACAAATGTAAAATAAGTGAATCATATAAAAGTTTTCTGAAAATAATGGAATTAAACTGGAATTTGGTATTTGAAAGACAATAAGAAAATATCTGAACACTTGAAAGTAAACTTATAAAAAATGCACGGGTAAAAAAAGTCTAAAAGAAAATTAGAAAATATTTTGAATTACATAAAAATGAAAAACACAACATTGCACAATTTGTGAGACACAGGTAAACCAGTGCTTACAGGAAAATGCATAGCAATAAAATACTTATACTAAAAAAAAGAAAGATTTCAAAAAACTAAACTAAGCTTTTAGCTTTTATCTTAAGAGACTATAAGAATAAAAGCATTTTATTAACTCCATAACAGTCAGATGGCATAAAATAATAAAGATCAGAAATCAAGGAAATTAAAAACCTAAAAACAACAGATAAAATCAACAGAATTAAAACTGATTCTTTGAAAACATCAGCAAACTTGATAAAGCTCTAGCACACCTAACAAAGAAAAGAGAAAGAAAAGACACAAATAACCAATTTTAGAAAAGTAAGATAAAACATCACAACAGACTCCACAGCTATTAAAATGTTAAGAAGGGAATACTACAAAAAACTCTGTACACTTAAACCCAACAGCTTAGATGACATAGAACACCAACTCATTGGAAAACACAAATAAGGCCAGGCACAGTGGCTCATGCCTGTAATCCCAGCACTTTGGGATGCCAAGGCGGGTGGATCACCTGAGGTCGGGAGTTCAAGACCAGCCTGGCCAATATGGTGAAACTCTGTCTCTACTAAAAATACAAAAACTAGCTGGATGTGGTGGTGAATGTCTGTAACCCAGCTACTTGGGAGGCTGAGACAGGAGAATCACTTGAACTTGGGAGGCAGAGGTTTCAGTGAGCCAAGACTGTGCCACTGCACTCCAGTCTGGCCAACAGAGCAAGAGTTCATCTCCAAAAAAAAAAAAAAGAAAGAAAGAAAAAAGAAAGAAAAACACAAACAACAAAATTTACTCAAGATTAACTCAGTAACCTGAGTACTCCTATAATTACTAAATAAATTTAATGCATAGTTAAAAGCTTTCCATAAAAGAAATCTTTAGTATTAGATGATTTTACTGAAAAATTCCACCAAACATTTAAAAAAGAAATAGCACCAATTCTACATAAATCTCTTCCAGAAATAGAAGAGAAAGGTACACCCCCTACACATTTTATGAGGCCAGATTTGCCCTGCTACCAAAACCAAAAACAGTACAAAAACAGAAAACTGCAGATGAATATCCCTCATGAACATAGACCCAAAAATTTTTAAGAAAATGTTAAATATTAGCAAATTGAATCTAGCAATATATTGAAAAATTATTGTTACAGCCATGTTGGATTTATCTGAGAAATGCATGATTAATTCAATATTTTAAAATCAAGCAATATAATATACTATATTAATAGCCTAAAGAAGAAAACCCACTTGATTACATCAATGGATGCAGAAAAAAAGCACATGACAAAATGTAGCTTTCATTCATGATAAAAACTCCTTGCAAACCAAAGATAAAAGACAACTTCCTCAACTTGATAAAGGGTATCTATTTCTAAAACCTACGTCTAACATTACACCTAATAGTGAAAGATTGAAAACTTTACCCCACTAAGAACAAAAAAAGTAAAGATGTTCACATGCACCATTCTTATTCCCCATCTTACTGGGAGCCCCAGCCAGTGCCATAAGGCAAGAAAAAGAAATCAAAATGTGTACAGATTGGAAAGAAAGAAGTAAAACTGTCCCTATTCACAACCAACAATATTGTCTATGTAGAAAACCTCAATTAATTTACAAAACAATTTCTTGAAACAAAAGTGAAATTTAGCAAAGTGGTATACTACAAGATCATATACAAAATTCAGTTGTGTTTCCATATACTAGCAATGTAGAATTGGAAAACAAAATCTAAAGACAATACTATTCCTAATAGCTTGGGGAAAAAAGTTATAAAACAACTCATGCAGAATCTGTACAAAACACTGAGGCAGGAAATCAAAGACATAAGTAAATGGAAAGACAAATTGTGTTCACAGACTGGAAGACTCAGTAGAGGAAGGATGCCAATCCTCTCCAAACTGGTCTATAGGTAACAAAATCCCAACAGGATTTTTCACAGTATGGACAAGCCACTTCTAACATATATATGGAAAGGCAAAGGAATTAGAACAGCTAAACATTGTTGAAAAATAAGTTGAAGAAGTCACTCTAACCGATTTTCAGACTTACCATAACCTATAGTAATCAAGACAGCATGGTATTGGTGAAGGAATAGACAAATGTATCAGTGGAATAGAATAAAGAGTCCAAATATAGACCCACACAAATATAGCCAATTGATTTTAACAACAGTGCAAAAGCAATTCAATGGAGAAAGGATAGTGTCTTAACAATAGTGTAGGAACAACTAGAAATCCATGTATCAAAAAAGTTGAACCTTAAATTAAGCCTCACACCTTGCCCAAAAGTTAATTCAAAATGGAACATCATTCTGGAAAAGTTTGATAGTTTTAATAAAGTTAAATACAAACTTACCATACAACTAAGCAAACCCACTCCTGGGTGTTACTCAACAAGAATAAAAAATTCACACAAGAAAAAGTTTTTAGTGGCACTCTTCATAATTACCAAAAACTAGAAACAACCCATTTGTTCTTCAGCAGATGAATGGAGAAACCAGCTATGACATACCAATGAAATACTGCTCTGCAATTTTTTAAAAAATGAACTATTGATACACATATCAATGTGGATGAATCTAAAAGGCATTATTCTCAGTGAAAGAAGCTGGTCTCAAAGGCTACATACTGCTTGCTTCTATTCATGTGACAGTCTCAAAATGATAAAACCATCATGATGGAGAACAAATCAGTGATTGCTAGAGGCTCAGGGTAGGAAAATGCTGCCACAGTAAAGGGATAGTATAAGGAAAATTTTTGATGGAGCTGTTCTGTATCCTGATTGAGGTGGTGATTCCATGAATCTTTATATATGTTAAAATTTAGAGAACTGCACACAGCAACAAAATAACCAAACAAAAAAAAAACGACACAAACCACACAAAACACCCCAAAAGACCCCATGAATTCTCACGCAGTCTCTCAGAAGACACAGAAGGAAGATTGATAAGGCATCGAAAGGGCAGAGGTGGACCCTGGAGGACCCACCTGACTTTACGTCCAAATTCCTCCTTCTGAGCCTGGAGCACTGTTCAGCCTCTTTCCTTGACCTTGGAGATTCCTTAGAGTGCTGTTCTTCAACGTTTCTTGTATGTCACAGTTTGGGAAAGATTTCCTGAAGGAATTTGGCCGTGCAGAGAAAGGGCACCTGTTACAAATGCAGATTCAGCTTCAGAGGCATCTGTGATTTTGCTACAAAGTTTAGCATCCAATGATGCAGAAAGTTTCCCTATCATTTGTGGGAGATGCCTGACAATTAGCTTGATTGTTGTAACTGAACAACTACATCAAATATATTAGTTTGCTATGGCTACTGTAACAAAGGACCACAAAATGGGTGGTTTAAAAAAAAAAAGAAATGTATTCTCCCACAGTTCTGGACACTAGAAGTCTGAAGTCAAGGTGCCAGCAAGGCCATGTTCCCTTCAAAGTCTCTAGGGAAGGGTTCTTCCTTGCCTCTTCCAGCTTCTAGTAGCCCCAGGCATTCCTTGTCCTGTGGCAGTATAACTCCAGTCTCTGCCTCTTTCTTCATATGGCCACCTCTCTCTGTGTCTGTGTCATTGCATGCATTTCCTCTTTGTGCATGTCTGTCTTCAAATTTTCTTCTTCTTAGGAGAACACAAGTCATAGTGGATTAGGATCACCCTCATGAGCTCATCTTAACCTCACAGCATCTACAAAGATCCCACTGCCAAACAAGGTCACATTCACAGTTATCAGGGGTTAAGTCTTCAATACACCCATGAGGTGACACAATTCAACCTAAAACACCGAGATTTCATAGAAAATAGAAAATAGAAAATGACAGGTAAAACAAGAATGCTGGCATTCATTTGTTTAATGTACTAATAGCAACTGATTCTAAAGCTCACTGGCATTCAGTCCTTTCTCCCCTTACCCTGAATTGCATTTTTTTAATTGCTTGGAAAAACAGAGCTGCATTATTGTATGTTTTTCTATAATGCAGCCCGCACCTCTTTATAAAGTTTTCAAATCAGCACTCACAGACGTAAAATGTAATGCCTTTTTGCACTTACATTCTCCAGTGTCTCAATTTCCTAAGTCTCAGCAAAATCCTTGTTTAACCTCCTAGCCTTTTCACAAAATTATCACAGTGGTTACTGGGCCTGGGAGGAGCACAAACAAATGTGTCTCCACTTACAATCCCCCAGACTCAGCCACACGTTCTACAAAAGAAAGGAGCCATAGTGATTGCTGTGTTATTTTGTTTAAAGAGACTGTGTTGAACTACGCACATATTTTTTAAAAACTGCGGAATTAAACCTTTTAGTATACAGACACAAAAGTGGCATTTCAAAACCATGGTTAATGAGAATCATTGTGCCTTCCTCCATTGGTTTGTTTATCCCATCAGTAAATATTCACTGCACACATACTATGTCCTCACCTCATGTATTGTGCTGGGGATACAAAGACAAACAGAAGAAAGCCATGAAAACTTATGAAAATTCAATGTCTTAAATGTTCTCAAGGTACAGCAAGATCTTAGGGTTGGCCCTAACTCCTCTTGCAGAGCAAGGGATGACTGTCCTCCGGCTAGTTTGATTCACTGCACAAGTCAACAGCAAACCCACAAGAGCAAAAAGGGCTTCCCTTTCTTCTGTCTCCTGAACCCAATGCAGCCCAAAACCAGACTAACCCAGAACCTCCTGGGCACCTGTAGACACTTGACACATTCATTTAACAAATGAAAATGCATACCTACAATGTGTCAAGCACCGTGTTGAGCCATGGGGATAGAGTGATGATGAAGAACCAGGAGGTAGATGCCCTCACTGAACTTTGTCTAACGAGACTTGCTCTTGGGAAGCCAGGGAGCTAGGAGAATGGGGAGTCCTTGGCACATCAGCTGGATGGGAGAGCCCGTGAGGCAGCTGACAGCTGTTCATCCAGATATAGCCCTGATGTCCTAAGAACATGTCAGCTTCTTATTCAAAAACAAGAAGTATTTTTAATTCCCTGGCACTTGTGCCCTATTTAGAATATTACTTCAGTGACTAATCAGGGAAGCCCAACTAATCCAGACTCCTGAGAGCTCAGGCAGCTTCTGAGATCTGCCAAGGCCACCAGCAGCCAGCAGAACACGTGGCAGCCACTCGTGAAGCCCAGGTGTGCCTTAGTACTTCCCATATTCACCCAGCCCAAGTACACAAGGAGGCTGCCATCGGCAGACACCAAATGTGAGAGTAGCTCTCTTTCCATAAGGGTTTAGAAGCCAATGGCCAATAGAAGTCAATGGCCAATGAGAAGACAGTCAAACATCTATAAATGGAGAAATGCACATTGTAAGGAGCCACCACTTATACCCATCCTATAGGCATTGATTTTAAAGTGTAACAATGTCAATCGAATATTTGCCAGGATGTGAAAAACAAAGTATAACGAACTTGGAGATCCCTTTGGCAAGAGCTAAGAAACCTGCCAACTTGCCTGCCCTGCGCCACACACATTGGGCACAAGGAAAACAACAGGATGCTGTTCACTGCAGCACTGCCCATTTCAGCAAAACATTGGAAACTCCCCAATGTCTTGCAGCAGAGCAACAGGAAGAAGGAAACTGTGCACAGGAATCCAATCAACAGATAATCCTCACTGCTAACCTGCGAGAGAGGTATACTATTTACCCTATTTCCCAATGGGGAAACTGAGGAACAGACAGGGTAAGTAACTTGCCTAAGTTTACACATCTAGGCAGAGCCAGAGGTCAACCCAGGCCACCTGACCCCACATCTGTGATCTTACCCATTCTGCAATCCTGCCTCTGAAGAAATGTGCAGAACGGACATGGAGGTATATTGCAATTCTCCCGGAGGTTTACACATGTTTGAAAAATGTCCTAATTATCAAAGAAGAGACAGATGTGCTGCCAAAAAGAGCTTCCCAAAGTCCCTCTGTAATGGTTAATTTTATGTAAACTTGGATGGATCACAATGTCCAGATACTTGGTCAAACATTCTGGCTGTTTCTGTAAGATGGATGGTTTTGGGATGAGGTTTATATTTAAATCCTCTGACTTTGAGTAAAGCAGATTGCCATCCATGATGTGGGTGGGCCTCATCCAATCAGTTGAAGGCATGAATAGAACAGAAGGCTGGCCTCTCCCAACAAAAGGGAATTTTGCAGCAGATGGCCTTCAAACTTCATCTGCATTATTGGCTCTCTCCTGGGTCTCCAACCTGCTGGCTCACTCTGCAGATTTTAGTCTCTGTAATTGTGTGAGCCGATTGCTTAAAATCTCTCTCTCTCTCTCTCTCTCTCTCTCGCCCCCCGCAACACACACATACTTGATTCTGTTTCTCTGGAGAACTCTAACATCCCCTCTCTCCAGCGCTTGCTCAGTATTGCAGCATCTGATGGACAGATGAAAAGTGACCTCATTGCACTGTTCCCTACGTTTTCCTGTCTGGAATCTTGAAAGAAGGACAAAGAAGACATAAACTACTGTAACATCACACTCTGAGGAAGCTATCATTGATTCCATTTTATAACGAGTAAAACTGAGGCTTAGAGGAGCTGAATAACTTACCAACGTCTCACATCAGGCAAGCGATGAAATATTTTCAGGCTTAAACTCCATATCTTTTCTCCCAAAGCATATGGCAAGGACCTAGATGGTGGGCATGCCTTGGCTCTGCTAGCAATCAAACACAAGTGGGCAGATGCCATGAATCCCAACAGCTGGTCAGTTTTGGTACTAGGATCACTGAAAGGAATAGTTCTCCTGCAGAAGACTCTATGGTTGACCCACAGCTCTGGCCAGCCAACCGTGATGGCTCCCATCTTGTACTTGGTGATACCCCCTCCCCCAGGGCATACATTTGTAATGCTTCCCAGTGGCCAGCTCCATTCAATAAGTACTTGTAAAATAAATTTTTAAAAAAGGCAAAACTCATTGCCTTCTCATAAAAGGCCACCCCTAAGACAGCAAGGAGAAAGATCATGTGCAAGGGTAAATGTTGTTGGAGAGACTACTGGTTAATCACGTAGATGAGGTAGCAGGTGAACAAGGGTGTGAAACTAGAATATCTAATAACAAAGCACAGGATACCTGGACTACCAAAAAGTGAAAGCAAGCACTAAAAAAAATCACTGATAAACTAACCACCAGGATGAGATAAGGGATCCCACACTGTGGTCAAATTCTGATGGGGGTCATGGTGATAGCTCCAAAGCACAGACTCCTTGATGTCAGACAACCATCGCCATTATCTTGAGTAAGAGTAGGCATAGAATTCAGACAAGATACAAGAATGTATAATGTTATGGGAGATAGCTCGCAGTATGATATGAAAGGGTAAGTGACAAAGATTTGCATGACAGCAGGCAAGAGAACTATTGAAACACGGGCCCTATCTGGTCTCTGAGAAACTTAAATAAATGAAGATATGTATCATACTAGTGGATAAGGATATATAATCTTATGTAGACATAAATTCTTCTCATAATTATCTGTATATTTAATGCAATTCTATTCAAGATTCCAACAGAATTTCATCAACCCTAATAAGCTAATTCTAAAATTTACATGGAAGAATAGCCAGTACACTTCTGAGAAGGAAGAGTGAAGAGGTTTGTTTTATCAAATATCAAGAATTATTATGAATCTAAAGCAATTAAGCCATGGTGGTACTAGTGCACGAATTAATAAATTAACCAACAGAATAGAATACAAAGCCCTAAAACAGATATTATTTGTAAGTAAAAATGTTCTAGATGTCCAAAGTGGCAGGTCAGGTCATCAGACAGATGAAGACTATTCAATAAATAGGATAAGAAAATAGGATTATCCACTTGGGAAAAAAGGTTAATTTCAAAACCTAACTCACTCTAAACACAAAAATTAGCTGTAGTTGGATTAAGAACTTAAATGACAGGGCCAGGCACAGTGGCTCATGCCTGTAATCCCAGCACTTTGGGAGGCCGAGGTGGGTGGATCCTGAGGTCAAGAGATTGAGACCATTCTGGCCAACATGGTGAAACCCCGTCTCTACTAAAAGTACAAAAATTAGCTAGGTCTGGTGGCATGCACCTGTAGTCTCAGCTACTCGAGAGGCTGAGGTGGGAGAATTGCTTGAACCCGGGAGGTAGAGGTTGCAGTGAGTTGAGATTGTGCCACTGCACTCCAGCCTGGCGACAGAGTGAGACTCTGTCTCAAAAAAAAAAAAAAAGGAAAAAAAGAACTTAAATGACAGAAGCTAACTTTAGGACTTTTACATAGGTGAATATCTTTCTGATCTAGGGGTAGAAAAGGATTGCTTAAACAAACCAAAACAAAACTGTATATAATAAATAGTGGATAAATTTTACAATATCCAAATTAACAACTTCTATTTATCAATGAAAAGTTTCAAGAAAGTAAAAAAGACAAATGGAAAAATAATAGCTGTAACAGTTATAAGTGATCATGAATTTTAAATAATATATAAAGAGCTTCTATAAATCAATAAGAAAAGTATGTTCAACCCAATAGAAAAATGAGCAAAGACACAAATGGTCTTTTCACAGAAAAGGAAACACCTGTGAAAAATAAAAATAAGATCTTTAGTCTCCTTGGTGATCAGAGAAATGCAAATCCAGGCCACAATAAAATGCCATTTTATACACATTTTATGGACACAGATTAAGAAACTTCCATGTGTTTCCGAGTATATAAATCAAGAACATCTCCCATATTTTGCTGATAGAATGATAAATTGATACAATCAATTTGGGAGCTTTTTGGTTTAATTTAAATATTCATGTCCCCAGCTATCCAACGCCACTCCAAGAGAAACTCTTGCACATGTATAGCAGGAAGCATACACAAAAATGTTCATAACAACACAGTTCACAATAGCAAAATCTTGATATCATGCCTAATGCCTATCAACAGGAGAATGGATTACAAAGGAGACACCATTCACAACAGCATCCCATTGTAATATTATATAGCACTCAAAATGCTAATGAGCTCTGGCCACACACAGCAATGATGAGAACGTGTCACAAACCAAGGATTATGAATAATCCAATTCGGAGGTCCAAAATAAAACCGAAAAAGAAAAAAAGGGGGAGAATTTTTTTTTGAAAGGACACTCCTTTCCCTGGTCAGACAAATGCTGAGATCTCATCCTTGCAAGAGGCATAAGTGTTTGTTGCAGAAGAATTTTTTGTTTTTAACAGCAAGCACCTCTTGACATTTTTCAACCCAATACCACAAATGAAATTTCTACCCAAGCATCCCAGAGTGAGATAAATAGGGATTTAAATGGCAGAGGCTGGGGGTTTAGCTGCAGCCAGTTTTATTTATGCATGAATTCAGGCAGAGTTAAGAGAGGATTCTACAGCCCTGATGATAAAAGTTAACAGGAACATCAAGCTACAGAATTTGGGAAGGAAATGGCTTCTAATCAATCCGTCTGCTGGAACCAATTGCCTGAGATAAAGCCAGGCCACGCTGTTGAAGATGGATAATCGGGAGTTTATTGGACAAATGAAACAGCAGTGATAGAAGAGGTAAAGTCATTGCCAAGAAGGAAGGTAATTATAGCAGGAACAGCAGAAAAAGCTGCTATTAGATTTCAGTTTTCCCAACACTGTTTATGTTCTTTCCCTGCAAAGGTTTTCTCACCCTCCTACAAGAACTTTGAAGAACCAGGGACATGAGCATGTTATGAGGAATTTTCCTAACTCAACCTAAGCAGAGGTCTGTAAACTTCCTAAATTCTCTGCATCAGACACCAGAATGGAGAAAAAGGAGAACTAACCCAAAAAGATGGGTCATAACCATTAGCAGACAAATAGGCAAGAAAGTTACAAGGCTGAAAACCCACATCTCAGTGATCTCCAAAGGACTGGTACAAAAATGAGACCTCTCCACTTCACTGACTCCAGACAGTGATTTTAAACCATCAGTTACCTCATCCAGGTTTGCATATCAGACACAAAATAGGATCCAGGGCAAAAACACCCAGGCAACTCTCAAACACCTGTGAAAAGACAAACTCAGTTCTCTTCTCAGCTCAAACTCTTTCTCCTCCAGGAAGCCATCCTTGACTGTCCCTGGAATCCTTGAAGGGCCTCTTATGCAATTGACAACAGTGTTAGTATATACTCCTATTTTGGCACTTAGAGAATAAGAAATCATTACAATGGCTATCATGATGTTACTAATTCATTAGACAAATATCCACTGAATATTACTTCATACTAGACAGTGTGCTGAGCACTGGGCTATAGCAGCGAACACAAACACAGTGCCCATTTTCTTGGGGCCTACTTCCCAGGAAGGGAAAACTGCTTCACCAGATGGCCATAATATTGTATGTTCGATTACAAATCAAAGGGAGGGCTATGAAGGGCAGGCAGGGTGCCCAGGGACCAGACCATGTTGGCAGGAGTGGGACTGGGACTCCAGAAAGTAAAGTTTAAATTGATTTCTGAATATGAAAAGGAAGTAATGAGGCTGGGTGTGGTGGTTCATTCCTATAATCCTAGCACTTTGGGAGGCCAAGGTGAATGGATTGTCTGAGCTCAGGAGTTCTAGATAGGCCTGGGCAATGATGAAACTCCATCTCTACTAAAATACAAAAAAATTAGCCAGGTATGGTGGTGTGCACCTGTAGTCCCAGCTACTCGAGAGGCTGAGGCAGGAGAGTTGCTTGAACCTGGGAGGCGGAGGTTGCAGTGAGCCAAGATCTTGCCACTGCACTCCAGCCTGGGCAACAGAGCGAGACTATGTCTTCAAAAAAAAAAAAAAGCAATGAGTTGAAGGTGTGTGTGTATGTGTGTGTGTAGAAACAAATAAGGCAGAAGAAATATGCACAGAATTAGGCAGCAGATGAATCATGAAGGCCACAGTCAAGATTCCGGTCTTTGCCCTAAATTCTATAGAAACCTTTAAAGGAATTTGGGACACGGATCTTTAAAGGACAGGGTAGGTGCAGGAGATGACTTTCACATTTTGCATTTTGAAAAAAACTCACTCTGGATGAAGAATAGAGATGGTCAAAATGGAAATGTGAGGATTACTTAATAGCCGATTGCAATAAGAAGTAAGGGGAGAAATCTGGGGCTGATATTCTAATCTCATTGAGGGCAAAGATAATGAAAATCTAATTTGGATTCAGAAATGAGGAGCTGGAAGCCAATATTTTTGCAGTGATGAAATAACTCACTAAATTAGCACATGTGATCATCTGAAATAAACTTTCTGCTAGATTGGGAACTCCATGAGAGCAGAGATTTTTGTCATTTTTTTTGTCCTCTGCTATACCTAACACCTAGAACAATACCTAACAAATAATACATGCCGTTAAATATTTGTTTAGTGAATAAATGAATTGAAAGCAAAATTTTGGGACACTAATGCTTGGCTCCCAAAGAATATTATGAAAAGCATGAAGAGATTAATGAAAATGGCACAGATTAGGATGGCAGCTTCTAAGTGCTCTGTATAAATGAAGGAAAGGGGAAAAAACGTCTCAGATCTCTAAATCTGAGGTTCAATATATGAACTGAACATAAAGGACTGGACCCTAACGAGGCTATTCTAAGGAGGAAAGAATGTAATTTCAGATCAGACTAAATTCACTGATATGGAGGAACTTGCCAGAATTCTAAATTCAATGTCCTGGTACAAGCAGCTGAGAGTGGTTCTAATTGTTTGCTCAGCTATTTAACAGAAATATACACTCAACAGTGATGAACTCTAAATGAAGTTTAGATGCCAAATTTCTTTGACATAATGTAGAGGAAACAGCCCAAAGACCAAAAAAATATTAAAGTAGATGTATCTCGGCCAGGCGTGATGGTTCATGCCTATGATCCCAGCACTTTGGGAGGCTGAGGCGAGCAGATTGCTTGAGGTCAGGAGTTCAAGACCAGCCTGGCCAACGTGGTGAAACCCCGTCTCTACTAAAGATACAAAAATTAGTCAGGCATGGTGGTAGGCATCTGTAATCCCAGCTACTTAAGAGGCTGAGGCAAGAGAATTGCTTCAACCACCGCACACCAGCCTGGGCAACAGAGAAGGACTCCACCTCAAAAAATAAATAAAATAAAGTAGATGTACCTCACCCTACTCACCTATAACCACACTCCCAAAAGCCACTCCCTTCGGCAAGTGTTGATAAATACAAAGGCGAGGGGAGTGCTAGCATTTTGGAAAAACATGTTAGTGCCTGGTCTCCATAGGCTATAAAGTGTTGGTCAACTGCAGTTGAAACTAGTGCCCTGATTTCAACAGAGATGGGCAGAGCACCCACACAAACACCAGGAGTAAAGTGTACCTGGCACTTAGGGAATCGGCAGAGCCAGAGGGGTCGTCAGAATGTTCTAACCCATGGGGAGAGTTGGCAGAGGTTAACTGACTCTGACCCGGAACCCTTTACAAGGAAGGAAGACCTCAACTCACATACAGCATCAGAATTAAGTATCATGAATACTTAACATTTCTTAGCCTTCTCTAAAGGGACCTGAAACTATTTGTTATGGGTTGACTGTCTGTGTCCCACCCCCAAAATTCAGGTGTTGGAATCCTAACCTCCAAGGTGATGGTATTAGGAGATGCAGCCTTTGGGAGGTGATTGGATCGTGAAGTGCCAGAGTGGGACTGGCACTCTTTTAAAAGAGGCTCCAGAGAAGTTTTTTGCCCCTTCTGCCATGTAACGACTCCATGACAAAATGCCTTCTATGAACCAAGAAGTAGGCCCTCACCACACACTGAATCTGCTGGGACCTTGATCTTGGACTACAGTCTCCAGAACTGTGAGAAACAAATTACTGCTTTTAATAAGCTAATTCATTTATGGTTTTGTGTTATAGCAGCCTGAATGACCTAAGACACTATTTATCAGGATAACTTTGCACTGGAGGAAAGGAAATAATAGCACGATCTTTGGGGTATCATTGAATGCTGGATCTTGACTAATCCTAATTCCTGGACATCTGAATCCACCCATGGGTCAGAGTAGGGGCTAATGCAGGTCAAATGAAAACTAGAGTTTCAACCCTAGTCAGTCCAGGGGGACCTCAGACCTATTCAATAGCTGTTTTCCAATTTCCTGAGTGTCTGTTTGGAATAGATATCTTCAGCAATAAGATAAACTTCCCGATTGACTCTCTCTGAAAATCAAGTGAGGGCAAATAAGGCCAAAGGGACAAAACGTAAACTATTTCCCTCTTCCTACCAAAATAACAACAAATAAACATGACTACATCCCCAGAGAAATCAGATAAATTTGCTTCCTCATTAACTATTTGAAAGGTACAAAGCAGAGGATTCCAATCACATCCCTATATGAACTTTCTAAGTTGGCAGATACATAAAATAGTGAGTTATATAGATTGACAGTGGATCATCATAAACTTAATCAAGTGGTGACTCCAATTGCATCTGCTGTTTCTGATACGGTCTTTTACTGGATCAAATCAATACAGACCCTAGCAACTTGTACATGGTTATTGACCTGTCAGTATGTTTTTCCCTTTATCCCAAACAACAACAAAAAGTACCAGAAGCAGTCTACTTTCTCCAGATAGCTATAGCAATAAACCTTCACTATCCTTCCTGAGATCCATAGCAACTTTCTGTCTCTGAGCCACACAGTCCATAAGAACTTGACCATCTGGCAATTTAAGAGAAGAACATCATGCTAGTCCAATACATTGATGACATCATGCTGACAAGACATAGAGTGTATAAATTAGCAGGTACAAAGTGCCTTGATAAGATACATGTATATATGGTAGAAAATAACTTCTATGAACCTGCAAAACTTAGTTAAGCTTTTTGGAGGCTCAGTGCTGTATGGTTTGTCAGAATGTACCCTGCAGAAGAAAAAACAAGATGCTGTCCCCTGCATCCCGTGTTATTCACAAAGAGGCACAACACTAGGTGAGCCTTTCTGGATTTGGAGGCAACAGATGCCATATTTGGGTGGGCTGCCCTGATCCACTCACTGGAGAAGTTGAAAATCTGACAACTCTTAATGGGGCCCAGATAAAGAGTAAACTATCTGCTTTTTCCAAGCTGCAGCACAGAGGCTCTGACACTCAGCTCCCACAAGCCAGGATTTAACATGACTCCACTGAGTGAGGATGCTGTATAGAGCTCACACAAGTGAAACATGCCAGACATTTATAGGGCTTGGGAGCCAAGTTATACCCTGCTTGACAACAAGCTATTCTCATTTTTCATACTGGGCAGTTCCTGACTTTCTAACAGACTTAGGAAAGAAGGAATGCCTAATAATGGAAACAATATTAAACGGAAACGATATTAATGCATAGGCTGAGCCACCCAACACAGATTGGATGTTTTCAGATTCACTGAGTGAGTCAGAAAGTTGAGGATATGCATTAGCATTCTATCATCCAGTACAAGGGCATGTACATGGTCATGTCTGGTCAGGCCCTGGAGCCACCAGTAGGCTTCTCCTTGCCTGCACATTCTGGCCACGCAGCATGCTCTCTCTCAACCCACATCAGGACTGTGTTTAGCATGGATGGGAGAAACAGATTTAGGCATACCACAAAGATCACTTGGCAAGTATGTAGATGCCATCCAGAAGCACACTGCCATAGCGCTACAATTACACTCAGTCAATGGCTCACTTTCTAGCCAGAATGTCATAGACTTAAAGGGAGCAAGTCTTCAGGCTGGGCACTATTCCCTCTGACTTCATCTCCTATTACTCTACTTCTGGTTCATGTGACTCCGGCAATGCTGGCCTCTCATCTGATTGGAGGACATTCTACTCAAGCCCCATATCCATGTAAGCCCCCACATCCACTCAAGCCCTCACTTAAGGTCTTTATGTTTACTGTTGTCTCTGCCAGGAGCACCCTTTCCTGAGTTATTCAGATAGTTTGTTTCTTCACCTTTTATAAGGTTTTCACTCAAATGCCCACTTCCCAGTAAGCTTCCTCTTACCACCATATTTAACATTGAGTCCCTCTAAACATGTTATGGCTCCTTTTCCTGTAATGTTGTATGGCACTTATCATAACATACCATATACCTATTCATCCTGTTTATTGTCCATCTCCTCAAAGTCTCATCTGAGCAGAGAATTTTATATTTGGTTCACTTCCTCAGCCCCTAGAACTGTACCAGTTACACAGCAGGTGCTCAAAACTACGGGTTAAAGAAATGCATATGGGTATCAGTCAGCCAAAAAGGAAGAATGTCGTGACCATTTGGTTTTCCTTTGGCTTTCCAGCCACCAAACTCCCTTTCAGTTGGTTAGAAACTCAACCACAGCTTTAGTCTTCATAGAAGAAAAGTTCATTCCTCCTACCAAAGATGCTTAATGGAGTTAGATAATTTTCTCTCCCAATGCTCTGGCAGGTATGGCAAAAGGAGGAAACAGGATAATCTTACCCAACTTTCCACATATGATGAAAGTGATACAAAAATGCAAGCACTCTAAGAGAGTATTGACATCATGCTAGTGCAAGCCAATGTCCAGCTGTGGAGGCAGTGGCAGGGCAAGTGGAAGTGGCAGCCACATTCAGCAACAGCCCTGCTGCCCAGCCACACTGTGGCCAAGGGGATCCAACTGCTCTTGGGCCCAGACTCCTTTGGTTGCTGCTCATTTTCTTAATTTGGTTCTCTGGACTTCCCATTAACTCTGTGACCTGTCCAATATCTTAACAATCCATCATGTTAGCTGATTAAGTTAATGGGAGTGGACTTCATCATTGCAATCAGAACCCTGACAGTACAGAAGGTGAGGCATGGGAAATTATTACAGATATTATTACAGATGTGGCCAGAAAGTAGGAGCTCGAGTCATTTCAGATGATGCTAAGGGCCATGATGGGGCTGTGGAAGTAGAAAGCTGAGGGACAGTGGAGGAGGAAATCAGGAGGTCAAGGAAATGTGTTGAGGCATTGCCACATAGACAGGGAAGTTACCGAGCATTATGTCTAGACTTGGGCTGGTGAGGAAGACAGTTATCCAGGGACCAAAGTCTCAGATGAGTGGTAGGAAGTAAACAACAGGCTGAGTTAAATAGTCAGGCTAACCCCAAAGAGCACCATCTCTTACAAGAGTAGCAGCGATCTCTGTTTCTGAATCCCTAGAGCGTAGGGCGGCAAATGTTTACTAAGGAATTAAGTGAAGCAAGCCTTCTTCATGTGTAACCGTGTAAGTGAGAGTTATGAGTAAGAGTTTATTTCTATGAATTCTCTCTAAATTGGGTAGACTCTTTCTGTCTTCTTCACTCCTATCCCCCAGCAGCTGAGAACAGCGTCTAGCACACAGTAGTCCTCCATAAATATCAGTGGAATATACAATGAATGAAGGAACTTAGTCTTGCTTTTCTCCATTTCACATCTTTCCTGCTTCTGTGATATTTTATTTCCAATGACTCTGAAAAATAGCCTTATACCGCAATTGTTCTCTCAGATCTCTGCCTTCCATTTCTAAACCCACCGCCCTCTTTTACGTGTATTATTCTATCTCCCCGCAAATGGTGAGCAGCTGGATGGCCAGAACCATGTGGTTGAGGGACCCTGGACTTTAGAGTCAGGGGTATCATCTCTCACACTCAGTATCCACAGAATGAGGGTGCTGTGATGAGAGGAGGCATTGGTCTTGAGTCTAGCATGGCCTAATTCATTCATTCAATGAACTTTTACTACGTGCTGCTGTGTGCCAATCATCTGCTAGGCCCTGAAGTAGAAACAGTCTGAAATCCCAGGAAGACGTTACACACATGTAACTACAGAGATCAAAGGTTACCAACACAAAGTATTGGACTTGCTGCTAAGTATTCCTGGGTTCCAATTTGACCCCAACCACTTACTCGCTATGTGTAATAAAACATTTGTTTGAGACAATAACTCAAATCTCTCCAAGGTTCAATTCCCTCATTTTACCTATGGGAATAACAACTGCAAATAGAATTCTGGGCACATGAGTAAGTATCAGGAGACATGTATAACCTGTCCTTATTCTCCATCTTCTTTCTCTGCTTTTCTGGGCAATGTGACCAGGCACACAGCAAGTGCTCAGAATTTGAATTGTCAAAGAAGGCTGGACTACAGGGTCTTGTGTTAGACTTTAGTAAGCACTGACCCCACTTTAGTAAGTGCTGACTTTTGCTACAGACGTGCAGCCACCGGCCTGCAGAGGCAGAACTAGGCACCAGGCTGCCTCCTCCAGTCTTATTTGCAGAAGCAGGGGTTCTCCAGCCACCTTCTCCAAAACCCTTGAGCAGGCACAACTGGGTCATGGTTCAATGTCACAGCCCATTTGGCTGTATAGGCCCTGGTGTCTCCAGGACAAGGGGCAGGTATGGCTGGCAGACATTCAATCCAGACGGCCACAGTATCCATCTGACAACACAAGTGTCCTTCCACCCTTGAGTCATTTGTGTAAATCAAAGTAACCATCCCTGATGATTGTGAATGGTTGGTAATTCTGAGCATGTTGCAGATAGAAAATCAGGTGTGGGGATTCCAAGTAGGAAAGAGAAGGAAGATTTGGAGAGGATGCAGTTCCTGTCTGGGCCTTGCAAAGGAGGGAAAGAGAGGAGGTTGGCATATCCCTTAGTGCACAGGTGTGCGGAGGCACTTGCCCCATCTCTGAGCCCAACAGACCATGTCCAGACTCAGTGCTACAGCTGCCTCACTGCGGATTTCCTGCACCACCTACCTCCTCCTCGCACAGACTCTCCCAGGCACCTCACCCCCAGCTGCAAGGTGCTGTACTTGTCCCACAGCTCTAGGAAAAAGAGAATGATATGGAGCAACAATTCACATCCAACAGTGCAGTCTGCTCACCTCTGTTCCAGTGGAGGGGTGATCTGGCCCTGGGCCATGTACCTCAGCCCTGGGCACACAGATTTCTGATGAGCTCCTTCATGCCATGAGCCACAACCAAACCCTGGCATCAGAAACCTCTCCCTGAAACACATCAGAACTGCCCAGCTTGATCAGAATTCTGTGAGTGCCTGTAGCAGGTGTGAGGAAAGCAGACTGGCTCTCTGGCCTCCCATAACCTTGTCAGGGGAGAAAAGACAGACTTATGGGAAGCATCAGCAAATGCTACAAGACAGACAGCATCCCATGCCAAAATGTCTGGGGGAACTCGATCGAGTTACACATGCAGTGTTCTCACACAGCATGACAACCTGTTTCTCACTCTAACAAGTCCTAGGTTCTTGATTGCAGCTCCGAGGCCAAGAGCAAACAGCTGGCTTTGTTACATGCACGTGACTGCAGGTGCCCACGCCTTCCAGAGCTGCTGAGGCAGCTGCTCAGGCTGTTTCTTCCAAACCTCCTGTGAGTGCCTCTGGAGACTACCAGCCTAAACAGCCAGCCAGAATGCTGGGGCCACAGACAAAGACTTGCTGCTCAGGGAGCTCTGGCCTGTGGTTGAAAGGATTATCCCCGCCTTCCAGCCCCATCTCCCTGCCCCGCCAGAGGCTGCATGGCAGGAGGCTGCCATGTGTTTCAACAGTTTCCACCAGCCACAGACTCAGAGTTTTAACACCACCCACACAATATTGTCTTCTTTTTTCTCATGATGCAACCAAGTATTTTTCTGCACTTGGTTAACTTCAAGAGTGGATGCAAATTCCATCCATGATGGACCTTCTCCAAAAGATACTGATGATGTGGGCTGAAGAGCTTGCAGCTCCAAATCAGAAGGCACAGTCAGGACACCGGACACTGGATTCTGGACTGTGTGGACAACCCAGGACACAGTGGCTCTTACAGGACAAGATGGTGCCTTCGATCAAGGTGGAGCCTTGTCTCTCCTATAAAAGTACAGAGAAAAAGAGATGGGCAACTTGAACCAGAGGCCTGGCAGCTGCCTCAAAGTCCACTCAGAAACACATATGGACCAGGTTTGGCGTCTGCACCACAGAAGGGCCTATGGACCCCTGCACACCCCCATCCCCAGTGCTGACAATGTGTGTCCTCACACAGCTGCCCCTCCACCCTAGCTGTGCTCTCCATAGGCACGTGCCCCCTTAGCATGGTGGTGTTCTCCTGCAAACCTCTCTACAAACCCCCTAATGCCTCAGCCACCTGCTCTCATCAGGAAGTCCATAGTGTCCCCATCAGGGAGAGGGCTCCTGGGGCCTGGAGGGTTTCGGGGCATGGGGCATTTCCCCTTTCCTGCCCATGACCCCAGCTCCATTCCAACCATACCCTGGCCAGCCAGGTACACAGGTGGAATCTGTATTCTCAATGCACAGATGAGGAAAAGCAATTCACATGCATACTAGGCCCTTTGCAAACTGTCCATTTAATCCTCCCAGAACTCCCCTGGGTGGAAGTTGGCATCTCTGTCTTTCACAAATTAAGAAGCTGAGGTCCAGAGAAGGTGTGTGACTTGCTTTGAGCCACACAGCTAGTGTGATAGCTCATAAGTGGCAGATCAGGATTCAAACAGAGGTCTGACTCCAAGCCAGGTCTTCATGGGCCAAAAGAAGGCAAAAGTCTATTTGGCCAAGGCCACGAGGCATCCTCAGCATGTGTACCCAGGGCCAGCGTGGTTTGAGGAGCACCCTGAAGGCAGCGGCCAGCTCACCGGCAGCCCTGGTACACTGCCAGCTTCATCCTAGTGATTGCAGAGCAAAATATGGCCATGCTAAGCACAATGAAGGCTTGGAATGCCCAATCTGAAATAAATTAGCTTTCCTCTAACTGACTTACCATGGGGGAAAACATGACAGACATCATATATCACCTAAGCCAAATTCAATTTGTACCCATTTATAACACAAACATGTCTCAGGTGTAATGTCAACAAGCACGTTTAGCATTCTGCACACTCCCCTCAGAGGGCTGGCAGTGCCCTGGCCAAGGTGAGACACTGCACATCCGCTTATGAGCAAACTTGTTCCAGTGTGAGAGAAAAATCAGTTTCCTTTAGATGGCAGAGTGGGACCCTCACACATTGGCAAAGCACCAGGCAGGAGCAAGGACGGAGCCTGGCACAGGAAAGGAGCAGAAGCAGAGCCGGCTACCCAGATTCCGTGTGACTGACAGGATGGTTCCTGGCGCTGACCGACTGAGCCATCCATGCTGGATGTGCAGGAGTCGAGACTCGCCCATGTACCTCCAGCCTGTGGGCCCTTGTGTGCATATAGGCACAGCCCCAGCACAGCCTGTGGGCTCAGGGGAATCAGGCTGAACTGAGTTCCAACCTTCACTGCTTATTTGCTCAGTGACCTTGGCTTCTCTAAGCCTCAATTTCCCGCCTATTAAAATGGAATCAAGTGCGTGGAGGTGACTGTGGGTCAGAGGAAGTAACAGATGGAGTGGAGAGAGTGGAAAGTGCCTTGTAATTCATCATTAGCTCCATTTCCACCATTTGCAAAATTCTAAAGCATCATCTAAGGTCAGCTGGCACTACAGGCCTCCAGTGTCCAAAGCCCACAGGATAGGCAGGCCCCACAGAATGAGGCCTCCCTGGGGAGAAGGGAAGCCCCTCTGGGAGCAGCATCTTCCTGGTTCCTTATGCATTTGATGACAGTGACAGCTGACTCTGCAGCCTTTTGTTAAACTATGTTTACTGAAGTTATAATAGACATACAGAAAAGTGCAAAAATCCTGAGACTTGTGAATTTTCATAAATGAACACACAGAGATGAGAAAACAGAATATTAGCAGCCCCCCCAGAACTCTTGGAGACCACTTTGCAAGGCGTTTTTGTCTTGTCTGATTCTCATATGTGGGATATGAGACCTGCCTGACCTGCCTGCCTGGGAGGACGATAAAAGTGTCTGAGAGTCACTCTACAATGCAAAGACCATGATCAAAGCTTGGGAGGAATCCACTTGTAATTGCGGGTGTGATTTAAGGCCTTAATCTCCCAAATGAAAGCCAAGCAAATTTTTAAAAGACATTCCCTCCCTATCTGGGCTTCTCTGGGTTTCCTGGTAAGAATCTCAGGAGAGACTCCTTGGCAAACAGGTGTCTCCTCCCTCCTGCTGAGCCTTTTATTATAATACTATAATGTGCTCAACAATGCTGTGATCTGGTATGATCAGCAGACACTGCCCTTGGTGAGTAGGGATTAATTGAGCAGATTTCTTTCCCCAGGAAAAGACATTGATGACACCCTGAGATGTCTGTTTAGGGTTTTTGTTGGTTTCATTAATTGTTTTTCTTACTCTTTTCTTCTGCTTTAGGCTTTTTGTTTTTTAAAAAGACTTCATTCTCGGCAAACTATCACAAGAACAGAAAACCAAATATCGCATGTTCTCACTCATAGGTGGGAACTGAACAATGAGATCACTTGGACACAGGAAGGGGAACATCACACACCGGGTCCTATTGTGGGGTGCGGGGAGGGGGGAGGGATAGCATTAGGAGATAAACCTAATGTAAATGACAAATTAATGGGTGCAGCACACCAACATGGCACATGTATACATATGTAACAAACCTGCACGTTGTGCACATGTACCCTAGAACTTAAAGTATAATAAAAAAAAAGACTTCATTTTTAAAAGCAGTATTAGGTTCACAGCAAAACTGAACAGAAAAGACAAAGATTGCTATATCCCCCCAGCCCCCACACATGCATGATCTCCACATTATTACCATCCCATGCCACAGTACTGTGTTTGTTACGACTGATGAGCCTACACTGACACATCATTTTCACCCCAAGTCCATAGTTTATATTCAGGTTGGTGTCTGGTTTAAACCTGCAAAATTTTCCCATTGACCTGCATGGTATATTTTGTAAGTGAACCCTGGAGCCATCAGCTTCTCAGACCATAGGCTGAGCTAGGCCTCCCCAGAAGATTTGGAGAACGTCACCCTCAGGTGTGTCTGCAAAGGGTTTAGTAGCTCTTAGTCAGCTGAGGGTGAGCTGCAGCCTGGGTCCTGGGCTGACTACAGCAGCCCCATCCAAAAGAAGTAGAACGCAAGCTGCATATTCAATTTAAAATTGTCTAGCATCCACTATAAAATGGTAAAAAGAAACCGATTAATACCACACACTTTACTTAGCCCAATATGTCTAAAATATTATCATTTCAACATGTAATCAATATAAAAACTATTAATAAGATATTTCACATTCATATGAAGTCTTCTAAACCAGTGTGTATTGTACATTTACAGCACATCTTAATCCAAATGCTAAATTTTCATCAGAAATACTTGATTTGATTTTATATTTTATAAAATGTATCTTTAGAAGATTCACATAATCAAGTTGTTCCAAACATACTTCAAATTTTTTCTAATACTTGAATCAAGTGTCAGTTTTTAAATTTAAACTAATTTCAATTCCATATTATTAAAATTTAGGTGCTCAGTAGTACCGGCCCCATTTCAAGCCCTCAATGACCACCTGTGTCTGTTGGCTCCTGTGTCGGACAGTGCCGGGCCACAGGGCGAGGCCAGGGAGGTCCCCTGGTCAGCCATGCTGCCTCCTGCCCATGAGGGTCATTAGCCCCAAACCCCAAAGTCAATTAAAGGATTAAAAAAAAAAAAAAAACCAGGGCAGTTCTGATGCTCTTTTTTTCCCAAGGTCTCTGTGAGGGGCTAGCTCAAGGCCGCTAATCTACTGGGGAATGGAAGGCATCAAAAATTCCTTTTTTGGCCAGGTACAGTGGCTCACACCTGTAATCCCAGCACTTTGGGAGGCCAAGGAGGGCAGATCACCCAAGGTTAGGAGTTTGAGACCAGCCTGGCCAACATAGTGAAACCCTGTCTCTACTAAAAATACAAAAATTAACCAGGCATGGTGGCAAGCGCCTGTAATCCCAGCTACTCTGGAGGCTGAGGCCGAAGAACTGCTTGAACCCAGGAGGAGGAGGTTGCAGTGAGCCAAGATTGCACCACTGCACTCCAGCCTGGGTGACAGAACAAGACTCCATCTCAAAAAAAAAAAAAAAAAAAAGATTAAAAAACTTCATTTTTTAAGACCTGCAAGATTATTGAGAGACCAGCACCCAAACAAGGGTCATATGTTGGGGGGCCACAAGGATATTGTAATCACTGCCTCCTGGGCAGAGTGACTGCAGCTCTCCCAGCCTCCAAACCTCAGCCCAGGGTGCTTGGAGGTCCCAGTACCTCCTCACACTGCCACCTCCCACTCTGTCCTCAGGGGTTCCCAGCTTGGAGAAAGAGAGGCCCTGCTGAGGGATGCAGTCATGAGACCCAGCCCCTTTCCGCACTAAGATCTGACCTAGTCCAAAGGTGAAATGTATGTCCCAAGAAAGACTGAGAAAACTAATCGAGGCAGAATAACAGTCATCAGTGCAATCCATACCAGCAACCAATATGGCCTGCAGGCTCTCTGTGTCCTGTGCTTCACTGTAAGCCCTTACCTCCTTGAATTCTCACAACTCCATAAGCTAAATACTAATCTGAACCCACTTTCAAAGGGTACCCTTGAACTCCTGCTGCCTTTGCCCATCCCGTCTCCACTGGCTCAGTCCCTCAGTCCAGTTTTCCCTCTAAACCTTCTCTCAGCAACCTGCTCCATGCCCACTGCTTCTCCAGGTCCCTGTCCAGACCCCTCTCTTGAACACTATTTCTTTATTATCCACTGCTTGCTGACAATACCTGCACGCATAAACCGCACCAATGCTACACACCCAGAATGCCCAAGGCCAGACTCAGTACCTCGCCCTGGCCAAGCACATTCTTCTTCCTGACTGCTTATGCTTCCTGAATCATGTATGATTTACACAGCCACACATGCAAGAACCCAGACTCTGTCTTATATCTCACTGGTCTCCTACCTCTCTAAGTTCAATTGCATCTATTCCCTTCAGATGAATCGAGTAAGTTCCCTTTCTGTCCCAGCACTACACATGACAGGGGCTTCACCATCTCTCACTGAGGCTGCAGCAAATAAACAGACAAGTACACAAAAATAATAATCATCATCACAGTCATGTCTGTATGCCTAGCACATGAGTGAGTACTCATTAATTATGTTAAATTAATGCCTTCCTCTTCTTCCTCTTCATTCTCTCCTCTACAGTGCCTCTGAACCAAGGCCAGCCACTTATGTCTCCAGATGCTGAGGATGGAACAAGAGCTGTCAGATTTCCCTAGTGAAGGGCCCCATGAGCCATGACCTGGGCTGGAACGGGCATTCCGGAATGAGATCACCCAGTTTACAAATGAGTATGCAGAGACGGCCAGACCTGGTTAGCATCCCACAAAATAACTTGCTTATTTCTTCTTTCCCATTCTTCTTCTGCTATCCCCCAGCCGTCTAGTACAAACGACCCATTTAAACACCTCAGAAGTGACTATGAGAAGCAGGATAATAAGGTAGCCAGCCCCCAGTTCCCCAAGCAGCAATCACGGTGTGTAGGATAGAGTGCAGGGGCCTCTCTGTCGCTCTCATCTGTCACACATCAAGTGAGAAAAGATCTATTTTTTCCCCAGGCAGCATGCCTACAACTTCAATTGGCCTAAAATAAGCTTGGCTAAATTTGCTTGTGAGATGCTCTAAATGGTACACAGTGATCCATGCAAAGTCACTGCGAGGAGCCTCACCACGACGTGGATGGCGCCGGGGCTCCACGAGATGAGCAGATCTGAGCCAGGTGAGGGCTCCTCCCAAAAGTTAGTTTCCCTGGTTCTGAGCCCCACCTCTCCGGCTGGCTGCAACCCAGACTTGCTTCTGTCCACAGCTCTGCTTCCCAGCAGCCTCACAGTTAGCCGGTTGGGCAGAGCCTCTCCTCCCTGCCCCTGGTGGTTTCCTGTCCCATCACTCACTTCTGGTTCAGCATGCAAGGGTCTTTCTGCCCCCGGCCCAGGGAAACGGTGGGTGGGTATTCCCACCCCTATCTGCCAAAAAAACACCCAAACAGGGAAAACATCCACAGAATAGATGAGATGAAGCCAGGCATCCTAGGATGTCATCTGGGCCCCAGGAGTCTTTATACCAGGCTGATTCCAGGAAAGCTAGTCTGAGCAGTTTGCAATATCAGTCCCAATGTTAGTCTCCTAACCGCACCAGTGGTTTGAAACTGCCATGAACAGGAATCATGTGATAAGAGGCTCAAAATGCAGCAACACGTCCCCACGTGGCCAGAATTATTTGCAAGGAAGCAGCCCTGATGGAGAAGTCAGTCCACAGAGGTTGGACTCAAATCCTGGCCCCCTCTCACCGGCTCTGTGACCCGGACACATGGCTTCCCCTGGCTGAGCTGCAGACCATGAATAGTAATAGTACCAAGTCTTCCTTTTGGGAGCACTAGGTAATAAAATGCATGTAAATGTAGTGATTATGGTGGTTTGCTCATTTCTGAAGCATTGTCCTGCCATCAACACTACACACCCTAAGTGCAGAGACCAGGTCATGATATACGAGTGATTCCAATGAGAGTGACTTGACTCACTTGACTCCTCACTTCCTATTACAAGTAGCCTTATTAGAATTGGCTTCCCCCTTGTAGCTTTCCTACGATGGTAGTCACAATCAAGGGGTTCCACCAATTGGGAGCACATTCTATGTACCACGTGCTTTCCAAATGCTGTCATTTCTACCCCAACCACAACCCTAGAACAGGAGCCATTATCCACCCGGTTTACAAATAAGAAAACAGACTCAGAGAGGGTGGATGTTTCCTTCAGGTGTCATACATATAGTAAGTGGCAGGGCTGAATTTTGAACCCGAAGCAGAACCTGATATCTGTGCCCTGCACTGTGTATACAAGTGGACATCGTGCAGCTCAGCCAGGGTGAGACTTCAGCCTGGACCGTGGGACTTCTCACTGTGAATAGATAATCAACCCAGGTTGGGGACCTGGAATAATGCCTCTGGCCCAGTCACTCCCCTAGAACTCCAGTAAAATTGAATTTTGAGCCTGCAAAATTGAAAAACAGACCTCTGTTCTGAGGAACTTACCTCTAAGCCCTGTGCCTCAGGGTATAGTCCTTCTGTGCCCTGGGGCAGGGAAGCAGCCTCCTTCCAAGGCCACACTACCCTCTGGCTTGCTCCTACAGAAAGACCTTCACTGGCACTCCCCTCAAGGCCCAAGGGGGTGTGGCTAACATGCACAACACAAACCCATCCAATCCCGGAGTTTTTATGACAATTCGCTCCAACTAACATATGTGCAACATCTATATTATTGCATAATTTATATACATTTCACACTATTTGTGTGGGATATGAGTGCCACACCACAAACTACTTGCATATAGATGGAGGGTTATAAACATATGCTTGTATTTGATGAGTAATATCTGAAACACACACACATACATATTGCTCTTACAAGCGCAGAAATGCTTGCTTTCTGCCACAACTTCAAGTGCACAGTGATCCTCTAACAGTTTGTTAATTTTCCAAATTTACAATACTGAATAGTCCATTTCTGAACATATAAATGATTTGCAACTGCTTGATGAGCTGTGGTTGCCAAGTATCAGAGGAACGGAGGATGAGGGTTTCAAGCAGCTTTACTTCAGAGAAGCTAGGAGTCAGGCTCGCTCTTGTTGAAATCTCCCCTGGTGCTGGCTGTCAAAGAGAAAGCCATTCCTTCTATACAGTTTGCCATCTACAACCAAGTCAACTACGTCAGTGACAAAAACCTAATATTTGCTTAGCAAGCACACACTCAGCTTCTATTCTTTGCCAGACACTGTACTCTGCATAGGGGACCCAGAATTGAATCTAACTGGTGAGAAGCAGCCCAGACCTACCCTGGAGCCAGCACATAGTAAATGCTCAATAAACAACAGTGGCTGTGCTGGATGACCAGAGACTGGTGCTTATGGTGGCAGGTCCAGCCCTCATGTGGAGACGTGTGGGGTGTGAATCCCAGCTCAGCACCTGCTGGCCTGGGACTGGAGAAAATGCATGACATGCTCTCAGCCTCTGTTCCTGGCCTGTAAAGCAGGAGAGCACCACTCTCACAGCTGCTGTGAAGACAAAGAAACAACCTGTCTAAAGCGTTCTGGGCTAAGTCTGGCTCACAGTGGGGCCATGGGAGGCAGGACAAAGAGCTCCACTCAGAAGGAGCAGCCTGTCTTGAGGGTCTCCTGGAGTAAAATCCCAGACTTCTCTATCTGATTATTTTCTAATTATGGTAAAATACACATGACATAAAATCCACAATTGTAGTCATTTAAAGTATAAGATGCCATAGCATTTAATACATCAACAGTGTCTAGTTCTGGAATATTTTTGTCATCCCGAAGGAAAAGCTTGTATCCATTAGCAGTCACTCTCCATTTTCCTTTCTCCCCAGCCCCTGCAACCACTCACTGCTCTCTGTCTCCATGGATTTGCCTGCTCTGGACATTTCATATGAATGCAGTCATGGGATAGTGGTCCTTTTTTGCCTGGTTTCTTTCACTTAGAACAGTGTGTTCAAGTTTTATCCAAGCTGTAACATGTGTCAGAACTGCATTCCTTCTCAGGGCTAAATACTATTCCATTGTATGGATATGCCACATTCTATTTATCCATTCAGCAGTCGATAAACGTTTGAATGGCTTCCATTTTTTGGCTGTTGTGAACACTGCTGCTATGAAACCCTTATCTGATTTTAGTGGCTGAGACAGTTTTAGTTCCAGTTTTTCACGTGTTATATTCCTGAACTCAGATCATCATATCCTGCTTAGGGAGTCTGGAGCTGCTTCTCCCAAGGTCCATTTGAGACCAAGTTTCCTTCAGGAAAAGCCAGAGCTGACGGCTTCCAGTCACACACATTGTTTGCCTTTGTTTTGCCTACACATCACATCAGACACCTTGTTTCCTCAGCTCAGGTTTCCTAATTGATTTATTGGCATAAAATCAACACTCACATTATCACAATAGTCATTACAGAAACTGCTCATCATTAACCTGTACCTATTACCATCATGAATTTCTCATTGGCTGTATATAAACAAGAGAATAAACATTGAGTGAACACTGGGTTTGTACCAGGCTCTGTGCTGGCTCCTTTATGGATGTCATCCGACTAACCCTTCTAACCACTCTTCGAGTTAAGAGTTAATATCCCGTGATATATGGATGAGAAAATTCAGGCTTAAAGAGGTGAAGGGACTCTTCTCAAATTACACATCTCACAAGACGCTGAGATGCCATTCACCCGCCAGGCGTGTGTGGCTCCAAAGCTGCCTCCTGCATTTCCAACCAATACCTCCTTGACCAATAATTATGAGCAAGGAGCCACCTAGCCTGCTCCCACTGCATCTATATGCTGCCCCATCAAACTGCACACCACAGCAGCTGTGCAAGTAATCAAAGCTTCCATCCTTATATGCTCTTTGGGGGCAACTCTGCCCCTTTCATTCTGGGAAGGTTATGGAATTTTATATATACATCAAGGCTATGGAATTAAGGTCCTAGGCCATGGGATTAGAAGCCAGGGTCAGTGGTATGGACTGATTTACTGTCTGACTTCAGGTGAGTCAGTCCACTGAACTGAACTGGTCCTGATCTTCCAACAACAAAACAGGTATCTGTTGTCTACCCTGGAATGTTCTAGAAATTATGAGAACTATCTTTAGATATTGGAATCTTTAAATATTCATGTGCACATTCACAAGGCTCAAAACCAGAGAAGGGGGGAGCATGTGATGCTCAGTCTTTACCAGAGATGACTTGCTCAGGACAGCCAGGGCTCCTCTCAGCATACCTCTTAGCCAGTGCCCAGGGCCCTAGAGTATCCACCCTTCTCTCTGAAAAGCCACCTGGTAGGAGGGACTGTGGGAAAGAGCCATTTTCATCTCAAATGACAGGTTTGTAACTAAATAAAAATTGTGTCATCATAAGCAAAATATTTATACTTAAAAAAAAAAAAATCTCCCAGGTCTTCCAGTAGACTTCCAAATTGTGATTATCTCAACAGATGCAGAAAAGGCCTTCGACAAAATTCAACAGCTCTTCATGCTAAAAACTCTCAATAAACTAGGTATTGATGGAATGTATCTCAAAATAATAAGAGCTATTTATGACAAACCTACAGCCAATATCATACTGAATGGGCAAAAACTGGAAGCACTCCCTTTGAAAACGGGCACAAGACAGGGATGCCCTCTCTCACCACTCCTGTTCAACATAGTGTTGGAAGTTCTGGCCAGGGCAATCAGGCAAGAGAAAGAAATAAAGCGTATTCAATTAGGAAAAGAGGAAGTTGAATTGTCCCTGTCTGCAGATGACATGACTGTATATTTAGAAAACCCCATCATCTCAGCCCAAAATCTCCTTAAGCTGATAAGCAACTTCATCAAAGTCTCAGGATACAAAATCAATGGGCAAAAATCACAAGCATTCCTATACACCAATAACAGACAAACAGAGAGCCAAATCATGAGTGAACTCCCATTCACAATTGCCTCAAAGAGAATAAAATACCTAAGAATCCAACTTACAAGGGATGTGAAGGACCTCTTCAAGGAGAACTACAAACCACTGCTCAATGAAATAAAAGAGGAAACAAACAAATGGAAGAACATTCCATGAATATGAAGACTCAATATCATGAAAATGGCCATACTGCCCAACGTAATTTATAGATTTGATGCCATTCCCATCAAGCTACCAATGACTTTCTTCACAGAATTGGAAAAAACTACTTTAAAGTTCATATGGAACCAAAAAAGAGCCCGCATTGCCAAGACAATCCTAAGTCAAAAGAACAAAGCTAGAGGCATCACGCTACCTAACTTTGAACTATACTACAAGGCTACAGTAACCAAAACAGCATGGTACTGGTACCAAAATAGAGATATAGACCAATGGAACAGAACAGAGTCCTCAGAAATAATACCACACATCTACAGCCATCTGATCTTTGACAAACCTGACAAAAACAAGAAATGGGGAAAGGATTCCCTATTTAATAAATCGTGCTGGGAAAATTGGCTAGCCATATGTAGAAAGCGGAAACTCGATCCCTTCCTTACACCTTATACAAAACTTAATTCAAGATAGATTAAAGACTTAAATGTTAGACCTAAAACCATAAAAACCCTAGAAGAAAACCTAGGCAATACTATTCAGGACATAGGCATGGGCAAGGACCTCATGTCTAAAGCACCAAAAGCAATGGCAACAAAAGCCAAAATTGACAAATGGGATCTAATTAAACTAAAGAGCTTCTGCACAGCAAAAGAAACTACCATCAGAGTGAACAGGCAACCTACAGAATGGGAGAAAAGTTTTGCAATCTACTCATCTGACAAAGGGCTAATATCCCAAATCTACAAAGAACTCAAACAAATTTATAAGAAAAAAACAACCCCATCAAAAAGTGGGCAAAGGATATGAACAGACACTTCTCAAAAGAAGACATTTATGCAGCCAACAGACACATGAAAAAATTCTCATTATCATTGGCCATTAGAGAAATGCAAATGAAAATCACAATGAGATACCATCTCACACCAGTTAGAATGGCGATCATTAAAAAGTCAGGAAACAACAGGTGCTGGAGAGGATGTGGAGAAATAGGAACACTTTTACACTGTTGGAAGGACTATAAACTAGTTCAACCGTTGTGGAGCATAGTGTGGTGATTCCTCAAGGATCTAGAGCTAGAAATACCATTTGACCTAGCCATCCCATTAGTCGGTATATACCCAAAGGATTAGAAATCATGCTGCTATAAAGACACATGTACACGTATGTTTATTGCAGCACTGTTCACAATAGCAAAGACTTGGAACCAACTCAAATGTCCATCACTGATAGACTGGATTAAGAAAATGTAGCACATATACACTATGGGATACTATGCAGCCATAAAAAAGATGAGTTCATGTCCTTTGTAGGGACATGGATGAAGCTGGAAACCATCATTCTCAGCAAACTATCGCAAGGATAGAAAACCAAACACCGCATGTTCTCACTCATAGGTGGGAATTGAACAATGAGAACACTTGGACACAGGAAGGGGAATATCACACACTGGGGCCTGTCATGGGGGTGGGGGAGAGGGGAAGGATAGCATTAGGAAATATACCTAATGAAAATGACAAGTTAATGGGTGCAGCACACCAACATGGCAGATGTATACATAGGGAACAAGCCTGCACATTGTGCACATGTACCCTAGAACTTAAAGTATAATAAAAATTAATAATAAAACAAAATAACATGTCCCAGGTCTTCCAGTAGACTTCCAAATTGTAAAATCTAAAGGTAAGAAATGTCTCATGAATTCTGAAGGGTGGGAGATAAGAAAGCTGATTGCTTTATGTTCCCCTTAGCCCTTACAGCAATCCTTCTGATACCAGTCCCCAGATCCCTTCTCCTCCCTTAAGCATCCCTCTAATACTATACTATGGCTCTCTACAGTGTCTGCATGCTGGTGAGTCCCCAGGTGTACCTGAAGCTCCAGCCTCTCCTCTCATCTTCAGCATGGTTGATCCAGCTGTCTCCTTCAACTTCTAATTGGATTTCTCAAATTTAACATTTCCAAAAACAAACTGGCTTCCACTTCCCCCTAAACCCACTCCTCTGTCCTCCTTGTCATTGTAGCAATTGGTCACACCATTCTTATAATTCAGGCCAAAAGTGATGGCACTGTCCTTGACTCTTCTCTGAAGACCCACATCCAAGCTCTAGGCAGATTTTGTCAATTCGCCTTCAAAATACATCCAAAATCTAAGAGAGGATCACCCAACTCACAGATATTTGAGAATACAAACCCATGTCTGGGCTCACCTTTAAGAGGTCTTATCTGAGATTCCTTGTGGAACAGAGTTCCATCAAAGTCAATCCAAAAGGCCTAATAATCATTCTTGTACTTTTTGCAAATAATCAGGCCAAGTATAAGACTAAAGTTTATTCTATGAACAACAAGGTCCCATCATAATTTGTTTGTACCAAAAATGAGGACTGGAGAGAGAAATTATACTCCAAAGCTTATCATATATTTGTCACTAAATCCTAGTCACATTAATTGTTTTTAAGCTTTTTGCCTACACTTTAGACTAACTTTGCTTATTCTTGTGAATCTAATGGTGATCTTCTGCAGCTTGAAAGAAACAAAAAGGGATAGGTAACATAGAAATCTGTATCAATATGCTAGTTCTGGGCAATTAACCTGCAAATTCTGCCAGGTAATGAAAATGAGTAGGGTGCCCATAACCTGGAGGTTTCTTTGTTTGGGAAAATAAAACCAAGGAACTTCATAGACCCCCAAAAGGAAATTCTATATCTTGGCAAGTAAAATTTTAGATGGAAATAATCTACTATGTTACCCTTGCAGGAATTGCTATACTTACTCTACTATTTGCAGTAGAGCTATACACGGTAGCACCTTCTAACTGAAATATTGGACAGAGAGTTTCCATTGCTATAGTATTTTGCTTAATTCCTATCTTTATAGAAGGGATAATAGTTACCAACAAAAAGAAATCATGAAAGTTTTACTATCAACTAGTCTACTAGAACTTCTTATTGGTTTTGGTAATATGTCACACCCTGGCTATGTAAAGAAGGTTATAAAGGAAAGAGATTTTTATATAAGAAAGGATCTTGTTTGGTAAATACTTTTCCTAAAGGGAATGGTTGGTTTAAAACAGGGATATTTAGGACAAGACAGAAGGTGTAAGCATGTCTTAGATGGCCTATGGAAGTCATGAAGGGATTAATAATTGCAGGAAAGAATTAGCAAAGGTTAACACTAAAGTTTCTCTAGCTACCCAAATACAATACCACTCATCCTACAAGGAATGTTACTTTAATATTGATGTTTCAGCTACATCTGGTGGAGGCAAACCAGTGTTACTACCCATCGGAATGACTGACAGCAATCAAACTCCAAATGGTCCTGCAGATAGAACCATGCATGGACATGCCTTTCTTCCAGCGACCCTTAGATCGACCCCAGGAGGAACCCTAGCTGCTATTCTGCACACGATGCCCCTTTTCAGCAGTAAATACACAGAAAGAGTCATCATCCAACACTCCCTAACAGCCGTTAGGGTTACCACTCCAGAGTGAGGAATGATGTAGGAGTTAAGAAGAAATCACTTAGGAAGATAGTAAGGGTATGGGAGTCCTCAGTAAGGCTTTCCTTTTTAATAAAAAGCAGCTCCAAATCATTTTCTAACAAAGAGCAGCCTGTAAAGTCAGGCTGCAGACATAGACAAGCAAGCTGGGAGCTTGCACGGGTGAATGCCAGCAAGAACTAGGGACTAGACATGTTCAAGATGGTGGCTCCATCTTCCTTCTCTGTGTCAGCCACGTGTACAGTAAGGAGTAAACAAGATGGTGCCAATCAACTGGAAAGCCCATTTGCATAAAAAGATTAGGGTGGGGTAACCAGCCTTCCTTGTGCACTATGTAAACGTCATACCTGATCGAACCAGCATGTGAGCCCTATGTAAATCAGACACCACCTCCTCAAACCTGCCTATAAAATCTGGCACATTTGCCACCAGCCAGTCCTTTCTGCTTAGAGACCCCCCCTCTCTAAAGAGAGAGCTATTTCCCTTTCTCTTTTCTTCTGCCTATTAAACTTCCACTCCTAAATGAAAAAAAAAAAATCCAAAATATAAAGAAAATATGGTACATATACACTAGGTAATACCATACGACCAAACAAAAGAACAAAATCATGTCTTTTGCAGCAACATGGATGCAGCTGGAGGCCATTATTCTAAGCAAATTTACGCAAAAACAGAAAACCAAATATGGCATGTTCTCACAAGGGGAAACTAAATGTTGAGTACACATGGAAATAAAGATGGGAATAATAAACACTGTGGACTTCAAAAGGGGGGCAGGAGGAGGAGGTCAAGGGTTCAAAAACTACCTATGGGGTACTATGTTCACTACTTAGGTGACAGGATCATTAGACACCCAAACCTCAGCGTGATGCAATATACCCACGTAACAAACCTGCACGTGTACCCTCTGATTCTAAAATAACAAAAATAACAAAACAGCAAAATGCATCCGGAATCTGACTACTGTTTAGGTTTTCCACCTCTGTCCCCTCGTCAAAGCCCCCACCACCTCTTGCTTAGGTTGCTTCCACAGTGTTCTCAAAGGCCTCCTTCCTTTCCCTTCTCCCTCCATGGTCTGTTCTTCACAGCAGCTCTGCTCAAAACTCTCTAACAGCTTCCATCTTAAAGTGCATTTCGTTATACTTTTGTAATTTCTTTACAAAGTCCCACAAAGCCCTACCTGACCTGTTGCCAAGGTGTTTCTTGCATATGCCAAATACACCCCTGCTCAGAGTCTTTGTACTGGCTGTTCCCTCTGCCTAGATGTTCTTCCCCCACGTCCCGGTAGTTCATTCTGTCACCTCCTTCAGGCCTCTCAAATGCCCCCATGTCAGAGGGGCCTTCCCTTCCCTCCCCACCTTTCTGTAATATGACCATCACCCCATTTTTCCCCTTACTCATCTTCACCATATTTATCATATATCTATGCGGTTATCTAGTCGTCACCTGTCCCGCAATGTAGGCTCCATGACAAAGGGGGCTTAGTCTGGCTGGTGGCCATCTCTCTCTGAATGTCATGTACTAGGTGCTCATTAAATATCTACGAGAGGGAGGGAGAAGGAATTTTGCAAACATGAAAATTCAAGCCCAGAAACTTAAGCTTTCTCAGATTCAAACAGCTAGAAGACAGAGAAGCTGGAATAGAAGCCTGGCCCACCCAGTTCTGCAGCCTTCGCTCTTTCTTCAACAATGAACTGCCTCTTTGGGCCACATTCTTTGCAAAAAATGAAATCACTGTCCTGAGTCAAGCAAAAGAGCTGGAGACAGATGTAATTTCCAAGAAAAATGTGAAAAGTAAATGTTATGGTAACAAATCGCCCATGATCTAATTATCACCATCAAACATTTCTATTAAGGGCCCATGAGCACATGCTGCCCGGCTTCGCACACTCCTCAGAGGGAGAGGAACTAGAACAGCAGGTCATGGAAGCCCATGAGGACGAATGATGCTTCAGTCTCTGGGTCATCCAAGGGGTGGGAAGAAAACAAGAGTTGGAGAAGGCTGGGAATTGGGTGTAGATGAGATAAGAAGTGGACTTCAATTTCAAAAACACAATCAAAGTCTGCAGGGAGACCACCTGAAGCCCTTGCAGGAGGCAGCAGTCTTGCCTGCAAAAGTGTGGACTATAAGATAGCCCCAAGGAACATCCAGACAGAAAAGCACCTCTGTGTCCTCCCCATAGTCCCAAGCAGATGGGCCACCCGGAGCCCTCTCAGTTGGCCACTGGGCCTCCAGACTGGACAGGGCTCCAGGCCAGCAAGAATGTCAGCTCTCTCTCCCATCACACCCACAGAACCAGTGGCTCACTAGGGGTCCTAACAAGATGGAAATGGTAACCACTCCTACCACAGCAACAAGTGCTCAATGACCACCAACCAGCTCCAGTGTTAAAGATGCTGGCTGTGTTCCCCCTGAGTTAGGGGAGAAGAAGGGTGCCAATCAGAGGATGTCACCCTGTGTCAGCTCATCCCCACTGACCCTGGGGCTGCCCCTATAGAAACTGAGGATTCTGTGTCTACACTTGGATTCATTGAAAAAAGTCTTCAAGGGACAGCGCTATTCAAATTTACAACTTCAGAATTATAAATTAGCTTATTTTAAGTAAACTTACCCTTCAGAGTAATCAAATGGAAAGCCTACAGCTCCCGCTATGTTGCTAATATTTGATTTTTTTAATGATGTGCTAACGCAGCTAATGGCACCGAGGTAACAGATGTCCTTGTGAGTTGCCCAGAAAAAGGGAGAAATTTAATGCTGAACTGAGAGTGTTAAATTCCATGTGTGTATGAGTATGTGTGTGTAGAATATCAAATATATAAATATTTTTAAACATGATCTGTATTTCATTTTCAAAATTAACCACAGAAAGAAGAAAATGGAGGGAAAGGCACCACAATTTACCCACCAGCTGCTAATGGCAGGCATTCTGTCAGGCCCTGCACAGACACCACCTCACTGAATCTTCCCAGAAGCCTGGTGGATTTGGCTGTCTCCATTTTGGAGAGGAGGAAAATGAAGGCTCCAAGCAGTTGCCCATAGTCACTCAGACCGTAAGTGATAGAACAAGAATTCAAATCCATTTCTGACTAGTTCCAAAGCAAACATTCTTTCTGCAATACCACACTGCTTCCCAGGAACCAGGTGAGGCTTTGCTTCCTGGTAAGGGGCCTCCCCTGGGCTCCCCTGGCACCTAGGAGGTCCCCTGTAATCATTTTATCATGTGATTACAATTACAATGATCTGTTTCCTCTTTGGCCTGCCTTATTGGAGCGCGAGAGTTTCTGAAAATAAGGGCCTTGTCTATCTTCTCCTCAGATTGTGCCTGGATGAACAGATGTATGAACAGATGGGCAGGCAAGTGGGTGGGTGGGTGGGTGGGTGGATGGATGGATGGATGGATGGATGGATGGATGGATGGATGGACCTACTGATGAATGGATGCAATGAATGGATAGATCAATGGGTGGATGGATGGATGGATGGATGGATGGATGGATGGATGGATGGATGGATGGTGGGTGGATGGATAAGTATATAGGTACATGGAATCATTGGGGACTTACTAAATCTAAGTTCTAGGCTCCAAGGAGCACAGTCATTTGGAAAGGAGGATTTTGGGACTGGGCTGTCTTTGGGACAAGATCTCTCTCCCTGGTCAGTGTCTACAACCACCCTCTCACTAGCAGCCTTGATTTTACCTAATCAGCGCTAATAGGCCTGTTATCCCTTCATCATAGCTGGGGCTGAGATTTTACCTAACAGTTCAGGGGTGGATTTCTCTGGAAAGGGAAGCTCCAACCTAACAGATGTTATTCTTATTCATAGAGCTTTCTAATCCCCTCCTTAGTCGTGCTGAATTATTTGACTCAATGATATCCTGCAGGAGTGAGTTCCCAAGGTTGATTAATAACATGTTGCCAAAAAAGGGTGTCTATTTTACATTTGTAGCCTTTTAATTTCATTAAGTGCCCTCTTGACTATGAAAGCATGGATGGTAGCGAGTGTGCTGTGCAGGATACAGCTCCAGGCAGGTGCTCACAGGTCCCAGCAGAGGAGGCACTGGCCGCACAAGCACCATCCACCGTGTCCAGAGTCAAAGCAGGCTGGCAGCACAGAGCAGGTTTATGAAGGGTTCCTGGAGTCCCCTCGCAGTGCAGGATTTTTTGTACATTCAATAAATATTTTATCAGTGACCACTGTTGCCAGGCCTTGGGCTAGGCACCAGGTGTGCTTTGGTGGAAAAAACAGCATGATCCAGGAGGAAGACAGATAATGAGCATTAAAGTAAATAAATAAATATGTTTATAACATAATACAGAACATAAATCTATAAATAATAATAAATAGATATAAGGCAAGATACACATGCCCAGTGAAAATAACAGGTGCTTTAAGAGAACAAAATAGTGGAGGTAAAATATGGGGAAATATCAGCATACTGGCATCATCAGACACTTGGAATAGGAGCCTCAGGCCAAAGCTTCTGAGAGCCCCCTGAAGCCCACCTCAGGTGGACTGGGGTGGTCTTTAAAAGGCAGGGCTGTGAGGGCACATCACCAAAAGCATTACAATCAGTTAGAAAAAAGGGAGGGGAGGGGAGGTGACCAGCCTGGTATATGAAGAAGGAAGCCCAGAGAAACAGAAGTCACAGCACTCATGTAATGCAATTGGGGGAAAGGTGTGTAGGACCCCAGGCTCTCACCTGCTGAGCCCTGGGCAGACCAGTCCCGGGTGACTAAGACAAGTGACATCACCACTCTGAGACAGTCCACCCTGGGCTGGGCAGACTCTCCGTGAGGCCATCAGGTACTGTCCTGGGATTTCTGGCTTTGTGTCACACATGAGTTTTCTTGGCTGGTTGCTGTGAGTTTGTCCCTGGAAAGGGAGTCCCTCTAAATGTACTGACAAAATCGAGCTTTGAGGCTATCAGTCCAAATGCCCAACCCTGCACCGTGGGAGATTTCCCAAGGAATGCTGCCATCTGTGAAGTTTTGGAAGGCAGCCGCAGGCACTGTGACCTGTTCCCCTGTTCATCTTGAGCCTGTCACCTCCAGCCCCAAGAAGGACCAGCCAAAGGTCCAGAACTGATTCGTCTGGAGGGCCAGGACACCCTCCTGTGGTCCTGTCCTGCCTCCCTGTCCCTGAAGGGCTCGGAAACAAAAGGCTTCAGTGCCACCCTGTGAGACCCTCTCACTGCAACACAGTGAGAGTGTCCACCAGCTGACAAGCAGGAAGGCCCTCCACCATCCACTTGGTGAGAAAGGAGTGGACGGGGACTTCTGGCCTTACAGAGCAGGTGAGGATCGACTGAAACACACACACCTGGTGACCCAGGTAACCCAGACGCCAGCCCATGGCTTCTGCAGCCTAGAGGGAACACTGCACTCCCCCACACTCTGCCACTTCCCATTAGTGGTTAAAACAATGTAGGCTATGTTACAAATCAAAATAAGCAACAGTGCATTTTATAATTAGCCATAACTTGACAAATTAATTAGTACAACAGCACATTGTGTTCCCTGAAGCATGGCTCACTATATTTTGCTTAGAGAATATATGTCACAAATTACAGATGTGTTATTCAAAGTACTTATGCAATCAGAGTGAATTCTAAAGGTGCCCTTTTGATATCACTTTCTGGAATGGAAAAAGGGGCTCAAGGTAGCTAGAAATATCATCAAACCTGCCATCCAAGCTTTGAGTTACAAACGTACTTGCAAAGATGTATTTCTTTTCCTGGAAGGAGAACCAAGGCCGTCAAGGACCAAGATCTGGCTTTGGAAAGAGTTAATCACACTTAGTTACTTGAGGTGGTGTGAAATGAGGGAACATCCGGGCCTCAAAGAGCAGGGAGCCTGATGATCAAGAACATGCAAGGCTGGAATCCTAACTGCCATCTAGCAGCTGTGTGGTGTCAGGCGAGTTTCTCATCCAGAAAAGGATATAGTAATAATAATATCCACCTTGCAGAGTTACTGTGAGGACTGATGTGCTACGTTACGCAAAGTGTTTCGACCAGGGTCTGTTCCATAGGAAGAAATCAATAAAAATTGCTACTATTATTCTAAGATACACTTCCCTAAGAAGGTTCAAGAGGTTATTGTCTTAGGAAGCCTTGAGGTTGGGGCTTAGGTGCACTACAGAGATACCCCTTTCTCCAAGGAGAGGCCTAGTATTAGCCTTGTTAGTTCAGAAACTCAGAAACTGTTTATCTTTGAGAAATAACCAAGTTCAAAGAAATGGATGCATACACCACAAAAAAAAAGTGGGGTGGCAGTGAGAGCTATAGTCAATGGTGTGTTGGTGAATGTTTAACATCCAGCTCTCAGGTGGGCGTGGGAAGTCCTGAGTTGTGCATTTGCTGGTTTCCATGCTATAAATACTACCATTGTATGGGCTGAATGTGTTCCCCCAAAATTTATACGTTAAAGGCCTAACCCTCAGCACCTTGGAATGAAACTGTATATGGAGCTAGGATCTTTAAAGAGGTGATTACGTTAAAATGAGGTCATTAGGGTGGGCCCTAATCCAACATGACTGGTGTCCTTATAAAAAAAGGTGATTAGGACACAGACACTCATAGGGAAGATCAGGTGAAGATATAGGGAGAAGATAGCATGTACAATCCAAGGAGAGAGGCCTCAGGAGAAACCAACCCTGCCAACACCTTGATTTTGAACTCCTAGCCTCCAGAACTGTGAGACAATAAATTCTGTTATTTAAGCCTCCTGGTCTGTGGTGCTTTGATATGGTAGCCCCAGCTCACTGATACTCCCACTGTGGCCAATTTCAAGCTACCAGTGTAATGTCTCCAAGTGATACACCATTGGAAGAGACGCATATGATTGGCTCCCATGAACAGATACAAGCCAGGTATGATTACAAACACCAGCTAAATCTGAGACTCAGGTTGAAATCTTGCATCCACCAGACATGCTACAGTCTTTTCTTGGAGGTACTGCTCCTGGGATGCTGAATCAGAAGCAAGAGGTGACTAATGGGACAAGGGGACTTAGCCAAATGCATGATCATGTGCAGAGCTGCCATGGTTGCTCATGAGCCTAAAAGCCCATTAGCTTTCAGGTACTGTGCCCTAAAAAGGTGATGGCACTGCCAGTGAAAATACACCCTGGAAGTACAGGAATCAAGCTCCAGGCCCCTTTGCACTGTGTTCAGACACACATGGCCAACACTGGCCTCTGAAATTCCTCTTTGTATTTTCTTCTGGGCAGACAAACCTCTACTTTTACTTCTCAGTCCTTCTAAATATCCCATAGCGTCATTTCTCTTTAACGTAACTTTGTACATATCTGTGAAGATCTATTGTGTGTTGGCTAAAGTGATGACTCGCAGAAGATGGTCTTATTTCTGATTTCCTAGTTCCTGAAGTAGGGGAGTAATCTCACGACAGCCCCCACCCTTCTCTTCAACAGGCTAAATCTATAACCCCAAGCCCTATTCCAAGCCAATGTTATCCTTGTGCTGAGCAAACCAAGCAACAAAAAAGCCCAGCCAATTTTGCTTTCCAAACAGGTCAGAAATCCACCCCTATTCTCTATCACCCCTAGGGTATATCCCTACCATCACTTCTTTCCTTTAGGTCTTGAACATCTGCCAAGACTATTCCATTGCCTCCTAGGTAACCACTTTTCTTTCATCTCCCCGCTTCCCTTCCTTCCCTCCTATGCTCAACTAGAAAGAGAATCAGAATGCAAATTGGACCTTGTCATTCCTCACTCCTAACCTCTCTGTGGTCATTTTCCCCCATTCCTCCCAACCTTGACTGTTCTGGATTTTATGACAGAACTCATGCCAATTCACCACTCTAAGAATAAATAGTTCCACTTAAAATTCCCTTTTGGTCCCTATTGGACTATCTGGAACAGCTCCTCTTCACCGTTCAAAACCCCTTTCTGAGTTTTTCCAGTCTGTGTTAATGAATCATTTTGAGGGACCACTTGCTCCCTTTCCCCATGTTTTATCCCAGATTTTAAATAAGAAATTTTACCCCTTAAATATATATTTTAAAAGCTGTTGTCCTTTCCTTCACCTTTTACAAACTTCTCTCCTTAGGAAGAGAAAGGTTTTACCTGCTTGGTGAGAAGGGAAGAGTTTGACACCCACTGGCTCACCTAACTCTGGTGGTGGCCAGCAAGAGTGAGTAGAAGGGTGAGCTGAGGCCCAGGCTGCGATACCCTAGCAGTTGACCAAACAAGGATCAGATCTACAGACAACTATCTCAACCTGTAGGGCCTAAGCAATGCACTTGTGGGGAAATAGTGGAAAATCCATTTTTGGTCTCAGCTCCCAAACAGGTCTTTAATCCAGCAATAAAATAGAGACGTTTCTCTCTATCTCACTTCTATGTATGCTTCTGAATTAGTGTAGAGCTCACAGAATAGTTGGGTATGAATAATTAGCCCTTGGAATCCAGAACTTGTGTGACAGGAAAAGACTAGTACATAGAGTGGTAATTATCTGTCAGCTTGTCACTTTCCCCTGTGGATCAGAAGCCCCTGAAGGAGAGGGCTGAGTCTTTTCTCCACAGAATAGGATGCACTCTGAGAAGCACTGAGTGCCTGCCACATTTCAGGTAGGGCATCTACTGTCGTGGGGCCTGAAAAAGCAAGTTAAGATGGTCTCTGGAAATGGGAATTCTTATACACTGTTGATGGGAATGTAAATTAGTATAGCCATCATGAAAAACAGTATGCAGCTTCCTCAAAAACTTAAAAATAGAGGATTAGGTTCCAAGATGGCTGAATTGGAACAGCTCCAGCCTATAGCTCCCAGCATGAGCCACACAGAAGATGGGTGATTTCTGCATTTCCAACTGAGCTTTGAAGAGAGTAGTGGTTCTCCCAGCACAGAGTTTGAGATCTGAGAACAGACAGACTGCCACCTCAAGTGGGTCCCTGACCCCTGAGTAGCCTAACTGGGAGGCACCCCCCAGTAGAGGCTGAATGACACCTCATGCAGTCGGGGCCCTTCTGAGACGAAGCTTCCAGAGGAACAATCAGACAGCAACATTTCCATTCTGCAATATTTGCTGTTCTGCACCCTCAGCTGGTGATACCCAGGCAAACAGGGTCTGGAGTGGACCTCCAGCAAACTCCAACAGACCTGCAGCTGAGGGTCCTAACTGTTAGAAGGAAAACTAACAGAAAGGACATCCACACCAAAACGCCATCTGTACGTCACCATCATCAAAGACTCAAAGACCAAAGACAGATAAAACCACAAAGACGGAGAGAAACCAGAGCAGAAAAGCTGAAACTTCTTAAAATCAGAGTGCCTCTTCTCCTCCAAAGGAACACAGCTCCTTGCCAGCAACAGAACAAAGCTGGATGGAGAATGACTTTGACGAGTTGAGAGAAGAAGGCTTCAGATGGTCAGTAATAACAAACTTCTCCGAGCTAAAGGAGGATGTTCAAACCCATTGCAAAGTAGCTAAAAACCTTGAAAAAAGATTAGACGTATGGCTAACTAGAATAAACAGCATAGAGAAGACCTTAAATGACCTAATGGAGCTGAAAACCATGGCACGAGAACTACATGACGCATGCACAACTTCAGTAGCCAATTCATTCAACTGGAAGAAAGGGTATCAGTGATTGAAGATCAAATGAATGAAATGAAGCAAGAAGAGAAGTTTAGAGAAAAAAGTAAAAACAAATGAACAAAGTTTCCGAGAAATACGGGACTATGTGAAAAGACTAAATCTACATCTGATTGGTGAACCTGAAGGTGACAGGGAGAATGTAATCAAGTTGGAAAACACTCTTTAGGATATTATCCAGGAGAACTTCCCCAACCTAACAAGGCAGGCCAACATTCAAATTCAGGAAATACAGAGAACGCCACAAAGGTACTCCTCAAGAAGAGACATAATTGTCCAAGACACATAATTGTCAGATTCACCAAAGTTGAAACAAAGGAAAAAATGTTAAGGGCAGTCAGAGAGAAAGGTCGGGTTACCCACAAAGGGAAGCCCATCAGACTAACAGTGGATCTCTCAGCAGAAACTCTACAAGCCAGAAGAGAGTGGGGGCCAATATTCAACATTTTTAAGAAAAGAATTTTCAACCCAGAATTTCATATCCAGCCAAACTAAGCTTCATAAGTGAAGGAGAAATAAAATCCTTTACAGATAAGCAAATGCTGAGAGATTTTGTCACCACCAGGCCTGCCTTATGAGAGCTCCTAAAGGAAGCACTAAACATGGAAAGGAACAACCGGTACCAGCCACCACAAAAACATGCCAAAATGTAAAGACCATTGATGCTAGCAAGAAACTGCATCAACTAACAAGCAAAATAACCAGCTAACATCATAATGACAGGATCAAATTCAATTCACAATAACAATATTAACTTTAAATGTAAATGGGCTAAATCCTCCAATTAAAAGACACAGACTGGCAAATTGGATAAAGAATCAAGACCTATCAGTGTGCTGTATTCAGGAGACCCATCTCTCATGCAGAGACATATATAGGCTCAAAATAAAGGGATGGAGGAAGATCTACCAAGCAAATGGAAAGCAAAAAAAAAAAGCAGGGTATGCAATCCTAGTCTCTGATAAAACAGACTTTAAACCAACAAAGATCAGAAGAGACAAAGAAAGTCATTACATACCATTACATAATGGTAAAGGGATCAATTCAACAAGAAGAGCTAACTATCCTAAATATATATGCACCTAATACAGGAGCAACCCAGACTCACAAAGCAAGTCCTTAGAGACCTACAAAGAGACTTACACTCCCACACAATAATAATGGGAGGCTTTAACACCCCACTGTCACCATTAGAAAGATCAGCAAGACAGAAAGTTAACAAGGATATCCAGGAATTGAACTCACAAACAGACCTAATAGACGTCTACAGAACTCTCCACCCCAAATCAACAGAATATACATTCATCTCAGCACCACATGGCACTTATTCCAAAAGTGATCACATAGTTGGAAGTAAAGCACTCCTCAGCAAATGTAAAAGAACAGAAATTAAAACAAACTGTCTCTCAGACCACAGAGAAATCAAACTAGAACTCAGGATTAAGAAACTCACTCAAAACCGCTCAACTACATGGAAACTGAACAACCTGCTCCTGAATGACTACTGGGTACATAACAAAATGAAGGCAGAAATAAAGATGTTCTTTGAAACCAATGGGAACAAAGACACAACATACCAGAACCTCTGGGACACATTTAAAGTAGTATGTAGAGGGAAATTTATAGCACTAAATGCCCACAAGAGAAAGCAGGAAAGATCTAAAATCAACACCCTAACATCACAATTAAAAGAACTAGAGAAGCAAGAGCAAACACATTCAAAAGCTAGCAGAAGGCAAGAAATAACTCAGATCAGAGCAGAACTGAAGGAGATAGAGACACAAAAAAACCCTTCAAAAAAATCAATGAATCCAGGAGCTGGTTTTTTGAAAAGATCAACAAAATTGATAGACCGCTAGCAAGACTAATAAAGAAGAAAAGAGAAAAGAATCAAATAGATGCAATAAAAAATGATAAAGGGGATATCACCACCGATCCCATAGAAATACAAACTACCATCAGAGAATACTATAAACACCTCTACGCAAATAAACTAGAAAACCTAGAAGAAATGGATAAATTCCTGGACACATTCACCCTTCCAAGACTAAACCAGGAAGAAGTTGAATCCCTGAATACATCAATAACAGGCTCTGAAATTGAGGCAATAATTAATAGGCTACCAACCAAAAAAAGTCCAGGACCAGATGGATTCACAGCTGAATTCTACCAGAGGTACAAAGGGGAGCTGGTACCATTCCTTCTGAAACTATTCCAATCAATAGAAAAAGAGGGAATCCTCCCTAACTCATTTTATGAGGCCAGCATCATCCTGATACCAAAGCCTGGCAGAGACACAACAAAAAAAGAGAATTTTAGACCAATATCCCTGATGAACATCGATGCAAAAATCCTCAATAAAATACTGACAAACTGAATCCAGCAGCACATCAAAAAGTTTATCCACCACGATCAAGTGGGCTTCATCCCTGGGATGCAAGGCTGGTTCAACACATGCAAATCAATAAACGTAATCCAGCATATAAACAGAACCAAAGACAAAAACCACATGATTATCTCAATAGATGCAGAAAAAGCCTTTGACAAAATTCAACATCCCTTCATGCTAAAAACTCTCAATAAATTAGGTATTGATGGGACGTGTCTCAAAATAATAATAGCTATTTATGACAAACCCACAGCCAATATTATACTGAATGGGCAAAAACTGGAAGCATTCCCTTTGAAAACTGGCACAAGACAGGGATGCCCTCTCTCACCACTCCTATTCGACATAGTGTTGGAAGTGCTGGCCAGGACAATCAGGCAGGAGAAATAAATAAAGGGTATTCAATTAGGAAAAGAGGAAGTTAAATTATCTCTGTTTGCAGATGACATGATTGTATATTTAGAAAACCCCATCATCTCAGCCCAAAATCTCCTTAAGCTCATTAAAAAGTTAGGAAACAACAGGTGCTGGAGAAGATGTAGAGAAATAGGAACATTTTTACACTGTTGGTGGCACTGTAAACTAGTTCAACCATTGTGGAAGACAGTGTGGCGATTCCTCAAGGATCTAGAACTAGAAATACGATTTGACCCAGCCATCCCATTACTCGGTATATACCCAAAGGATTATAAATTATGCTACTATAAAGACACATGCACATGTATGTTTATTGCGGCACTATTCACAATAGCAAAAACTTGGAACCAACCCAAATGTCCAGCAATGATAGACTGGATTAAGAAAATGTGGCATATATACACCATGGAATACTATGCAGCCATAAAAAAGGATGAATTCATGTCCTTTGTAGGAACATGGATGAAGCTGGAAACCATCATTCTCAGCAAACTATTGCAAGGACAGAAAACCAAACACCGTATGTTCTCACTCATAGGTGGGAATTGAACAACGAGAACACTTGGACACAGAACATCACACACTGGGGCCTGTCGTCGGGTAGGAGGAGGCGGGAGGGATAGCATTAGGAGATATACCTAATGTAAATGACAAGTTAATGGGTGCAGCACACTAACATGGCAGATGTACACATATATAATAAACCTGCACATTGTGCACATGTACCCTAGAACTTAAAGTATAATAATTTTTAAAAAGGGGAAAAAAAAAAGCTTAAAAATAGATCTACTGTATGACCCAGCAATCCAACTACTGGGTATATATCCAAAGGAAATAAAATCAGTATGTTGAAGAGATGCCTGCACTCCCATGTTTATTGCACTGCTATTCACAAAAGTCAAGATAAACTTAGTGCCCATCAATGGATGAACGGATAAAGAAAATGTGCTATATATAAAACGGAATACTATTCAGCCATAAAAATGATGAAATCTGTCATTTGTGACAACATGGATGAATCACTATGTTAAGAAAATTAGCCAGGCACAGAAAGCCAAATACCACACGATATCACTCATATCTTGAAGAAAAAAAAAAAGCTCATCTCATAGAAGTTGAGAGTAGAATTGTGGTTGCCAGAGACTGAGGAGAAAGGGGCAAGGGGGAAATGGGGAGAGGTTGGCCAATGGGTACAGTGTGAAAAGGGCAAGGGGGAAATGGGGAGAGGTTGGCCAATGGGTACAGTGTTACGTTTGTTACGTTAGATAGGAGGAATAAATTATTCTGATCCATTGCAAAGTAGGGTGACTATAGCTAACAATAGTGCATTGTATATTTCAAATAATTAAAAGAGAATTTTGAATGTTCCCACAACAAAGAAATGACCAGTGTTTAAGGTGATAGATATGCTAATTACCCTGATCTGATAATTACACGATGTACACAAGTGTTAAAACATCACATGGTACCCCCAAAATATGTACAATTATTATGTGTAAATGTTTTTTTAAGTTGATCTCTGGGCTACAGGATCCAAGTGCTCAGCAGCCCAAGGTGGGGCTGTCCCCACAATGGCAGAATTCAGGTGTAGCTGCACAACCCGGCTCTCTCTGGGCTCTGCCTCCTTCCGCCTATCCTCTCCTGCTCAGTTCCTGATACTTGTCCTCTTTCCCACTCAGCCTCTCTCTCACACTTGCTTACATGTGTCATCCAAGATGTGGCTATCCATTGGTATTGAAGCTAACCACTTCACTCCACCTATTCATCCACACGGAGACCTCCCTGAGCTCCTTGGACTAGCAGTTTTTAAGGCAGGTCTGCTGACATCTGTTTCCTGCAAACCAACCCAGGGTCTGAGTGGCTGGGCAAGACCTTGAGCCCTAGTGAGGCCTCCTGGAAGGCCTGAAGTCTTGCAAACACCACAACAACAGAACAAAATGTGCATCTGCTTGCACCATTACTGCCTCCAAGGGCTCAGGGAGAAATGCAAGGGTGTTTGAGCTGCAAGTCCGTTAGCCACACCCTGTCCCATAATCCACAAGAAAGCTGACCTTATTTAGAAATCTCCCTGGCCAGTGCTGTATATTGGGTAGAGACCTGAAAAGAGGGGACCTGCAGGTGCTGATGGATTGCTTTCCATAGTGGGGCCAGCCAGGGGATGCACCTGGAGCAGCCTGAGTATCCTGAGGAGCACGGGCTTGGAAGTCACTCTTCCTGGGTTCAAAGCCCAGTCCCCCATCATCCTAGCTAGATAACCCAGGACAGGTCCCCTGACCATCAAGCCTCGGTTTCCTAACCTGTAAAATCTGTTTCGTTGCTCAGAGCTATTACAATGTGTAAGACAGAACATTAACGTCAAGTCTGCGACCCAAAAGTCACTGTGTAAACCCCAAGATTATCAGCTTTGTCATCTGAAAGGAGAAGCGTGAGTGTAGAGCTGCCTGTTGGAGCCCTGACAATTTCCACCACTTTTTGCCCAGGATGTCACATGTCCCTTACCATGGATATCTGGCCTCATGCTGCCTGCTACTGAGGGCCCTGTCAGGCCTCCCACCTGGGTAGGTGAACCTTCCTCTCTTGCTGCCAGCCTTAACCTGGAGATTTATTTAAGGGGACCAATTAAAGCCAACCCTCTTGCTTAGTAGCAGCCCTTTCCCAATCACCAAGGTGAAAGAGGAACAGGTCCACCAGCTCCTCAGACAGCCCCCGCCATGCAAGGGGGAAACTGGGAGGATCTCTAGAGGTTCCTTATGAGGGCTTCAGTCAAATTCTCTAATGAAGTTCAACCAGTCCTTAAAGCCACCTTCCCTCCAGAAAGATGGCTTTCTCAATCCCCCCTGGGACAGACAGGAGGTTTTTCTGTGTCTTTGGAGTCTCTCCTCAGCTGGGAGAAGTCAGCCTGGTCTGACACTCAGGCCTCTGGCCCCACAGACTCCAGGCTCACAGCCCAAGAGGATGCTGAAGAAGACTGGGAGGCTCCATGAGGGTTAGGGAAGCCTCTGGGTGCACAGTGTGGGCCACAGTACTTGGAGGAAAGAGATACCAGGAAGAGGGGCTCAACCAGGAGAGATAAAGCCCTGCCTGAGCAGAGCTCCAGGACCAAGGGGAGAGCAGGAGCTCTGTGGGTGTCAACTGGAAGCTCAGTGGTCCAAGAAGCTTCTGGAGCAAGGGGACCTAGAAATAGCAGGGGGTATTGTAACACCCAAACTGTAGGCTAATAGCAAACTCAAGACCTAGAGGCTACACCAAGAACTCCACAGGAACCAGGGGACCTGCCTGGAGGAGGTGGTGGCCCTGCCCTTGCTTGAATGGCCAAGCTGTGCTCAGAGCATCTTCATCTTTATCTCTGAGCATCATAGAAAGCCCAAGACGCCAACACAGAGAAAAAACTTTCTGAGAATCCATCAAGATGTCTATTCTAGCCTGGGCATGGTAGCTCACACTTGCAATCCCAGTGCTTTGGGAGGCTGAGGCAATAGCATCACCTGAGCCCAGGAGTTCGAGATCAGCCAAGGCAACATAGTAAGACCCCATCTCTACAAAAAAAGTAAAAAATTAGCTGGGCATAGTGGCGTGTGCCTGTATTCCCAGCTACTCGGGAGGCTGAGGTGGAAGGATCCCTTGAGCCAGTGAGGTCAAGGCAGCAGTGAGCTGAGATCAATCACTCCACTGCAATCCAGCCTGGGTGACAAAGACTGTGTTCCCAAAAAAAGAAAGTGTCTATTCTATCAGACAGCAGAGGGTAGAGTTACACACCTTCGTCCACACAAAGATATACCTCAAATCCCCAACTGGGGAACATTCTCCCCAGCCCCAAGTCCTTCATCACAGGCACCCAGCCAGGGACTTTCTCCCAGACTGTCTCTTCTCTACCAGCCTTTGTTCCTCCATCTCGCCAGACCCCTCAGAAGAAGGCTATCAAGAATCTGAGGACCAGACACTGGAAAAGAGCTCCCTCTTTACCTTGATGGAATTAGATCGACATAAGGCAGACCTTCCTGACAGCCAGGGGCGTGGAGCCACACCTGGAGGAAGCCAGGGAGCCCAGGGCAGTCCTCCCCTGGGAGTACATCCTGCAGGCCTGAGCCTGCAGCTCTCCTGTGGGCCTCTTGCTGGCAGCCTGGTGATCCTTGCCCTCATTACTGGCAGGCTGGGGCCCGGAGGAGCAGGAAAGGGCACAGGTGGGCAGGCTGCAGGCTATAGGTGACCTACCTCAGCTCTGCATCCAGCGAGAGCTTCAATCTGATCTCTGGCAAATTCACAGCTCAACTCAATTCAATAAAACCCCCTCTGGAACTGTACAACACATCATAAATAATCCAACTACAGGATTTTTGAACACTTTTACACATACAATTTCTTCTCACATCCTCCATTTCTGTTTCCCAAATGTCAGCCCTTACACCAAATCTCACAAATCTACAAAAACTTGCATTTTCTAGATCTTTAAATAACGATCATTACTTACAAGGTGAATTATCCCCAAGCAATATAAGCCTGTGAGATTTCAAATTTCAGTGATGATTAACGCGTGCCAATAGAAAATGAAAATGAAGTTCTTTTAACATGATCATTGAAAGACTTAATAAACATTACCTACATGTGCTCAATAGTAAGAAAGCGAGTTACGTATTATTATATAATACTAGTTTTACATCTGTTTTCAATAGTCCACTAAAGAAATGTCAGATATTTTACCAAGCCCCCACACAGAAACACTGCTCAAGACAGTAGGGTTTTCAAGGTCAGGAAGTAAACTATACTGTGTTAAACTCCATCCCCAGAGTCTAGCAAGTGGCAAGCACATAATAAGTGCCATATAAATGTTTGCTGAATGAAGGGGTGAAGTGGCTAATGGCATTCCACTGTATTATTTATTTTTAAAATTCTAGGTAAAGACTTGCTTCATTTCCCAAAATCATAGTGCATAAACTTATAAACCAGCATTGGCTTAATGGTTTTTGACATGCTAGTGAGTGACTTTACCTTGGTTATATTTTAATTGCTGGTCTTTCTGCTGGTCTTTCTTCAGTGCTAGAACTGGGACATTGCTGATCAACAAAAGATACCGGACTTGCTTAGTAAAGAAGTAGACATTCATAAAAGCTACCCTCTCATCTGCATATCCACCAAGGGTGAATTAAAGCCCACCTGGTTTTTCCAGGTTTCTGAGACCTCACCTCCCCTAAAAACCTTACTCAAAAGAGGAAAATCTAATCATCATATCACAGAGGTGCTGTTACAGGGTTCCCCATGAATTCCCCAACTCTTAGAGATGTGCAACCATGGTATGTGGCAGGGGAAGAGAGCAACATGAGTGATTTCCAGGCTTCAGGGGACCTCGCAGAAATCACACATTTATCTGCTAAAGGAGAAGCAATACCCTTTGTTCTTGGGTAGAACTTGGCGGCTCGTTTTGCAAGTTATCTCATACAGGCCAAAAGCACATTCTGTGTAGACTGCCGAACTGGATGCTGTAGCAAGGAGCCTTGGTGGAGCGCAAGAGCATCGCAGGGCCCTGAGTCAGTGCCAGGCAGAATCACACAAACTCCTTACATATGCATTCCTCAGATGTTTATTGGCAACTACTATTTACCAGGCCCTCCTCTTGACACTGGGATGCAAGGACCCACAAATCCTTGCTCCGGTGCAGCCTGCAATTTAGTGGAAATTGTTTATATGCAAAGAGTATATAGCAAGTGTTGTCAAGAGCCAGTACTCTTGTTTGTATTAACTCATTCAATCCACACAATAACACATTGTGGTAGATTCTGTTATTGCTTCCAGTTTCACATGAGGAAACTGAGGCATGGGGAGGTTAAGTCATTTGCCCAGGGTTATGTGACTATTAATGGCAGAATTGGAATTCAAACCCTGACTCTGCTTCGGAAATTTTCACTTGCAACCACTGCAGTGGCTTTTTGGACCAAGGTCTAGAAGCACTGGGTGACCACATCTACACATGCTGGAGCAGTACTGCAGAGCAAAATGGACATACAATGTGTCAATCAACAGAGCAATATGGTAGGGGAAATTATTTCAACAAGTGAGACTGGGATTTTCCTTAGGAAGAGACACTTACAGCAACAACAGATGAGTCACATCAGTCCTCAGGGTAGCCTACCTCCAAAGCTTCAGAGGAGGGGAATTGGCCTACATAATACAAGAGAAGCATATGGGGCTCCTGAGATCCTCTGGGAGGATGAAGATAAGCAAAAGAGATGGAGAGAGAGTGAGCAGGGGGAGAGAGAGAGCAAGATGGTGGTAAGAAGGTGAGGCAATGAGTGGTGGTTGACCGTCTCTGGATACTCCATCCAGCAAATCTTAAGGAATGTCTATTAATCTCATAACTGATTGTCATAATGACTGGTCGTTGGTGTGAGGGCTGTTGTCATGGTTGGAAACAGAGGAGGACTAAGGTTCACTTTGGGAAAGGTGTGGTGCAAGACAGAGGCTGTACTTGCTGAAACCACAGTTTAGAAAGAAAGGATGCCAGTGGTTTACAAACCCTTGGGGAGATATCTGAGTGAGCTTTGGACTTCCACTGGCCATGGACTTGAGCAGGAGATTTTCAGGTGATTCTGAAGTAGGAGGTGGGACTCAGCTCTGGAGTCAGGGCTCAGACACCAGACCAAACTACGGACTAGCTAAAACAGGGATGGGGCAGAAGCAGCTTTTCATAAGACACACCCACCATTGTGCCATGTCAGTTTACCATTGCCATGGCAACACCCGGGAGTTACTGCCCCTTTCCGTGGCAATGACCTGAAGACCCAGAAGTTACCACCCTGCCCCTAGAAATTTCTGCATAAACCGTCCCTGAATCTACGAGTAATTAAAAGTAGGTGTGAATATGACTCCTGAACTGCTCTGAGCTGCTTGTCTCAGCACACTGCCTGTGGAGCACCCTGCTTTCAAGGAGCAGTCACGGAGCTGCACCATCACCAGAGCTGCAACACTGCTGCTTCCATAAAGCTTTTTTCTTCTACCCCACCACCAGCTTGCCCTTGAATTCTTTCCTGGGCGAATCCAGGAATCCTCAGGGCCTAAGCCCCACTGGGGGCTTGCCTGTCCTATATCAATTTCACCTAGATCTCAGTGGCCTGTGGTTGAGTTCCAGGTTAATAGTCAGCATGACCACATCAGGCAGACAATTACAAATTTCTCTCTTCATTCTCCTCCCAAAGTTTATTCCCCACACCCCAAGTTGGTCTAATAAAGATTGTATATAACAGTTAACCCTAGATTCACCTTGACATCTGGATTCGTCTCCCCATCCCACCAGAGGAAGAAGGGATTGTTATCTTGACGAGTGAAACTATCAAAGAAGGAAATGCCAGTTGCTCATCTCTGGACAATTCTCTCTATAAAACTCACTTTTAATCACTTAAATGCAGTCTCTTTACAACTCTAAGTGCCTTGAATCCCAACAATAATGCTGCAAATTGTTAAGTCCATTAAAAAAAAAAAAAAAAAAAAAAGACACAGAGACCCAGAGAGATCAAACAGTTAGCAAACAGTCAAGTGGGGATACTACCTAGGTCTGCAGGGCAGCAGAATGGCCACATGTGCTCCCCCCGCCCTCTCAAGTCAGGCAGTGGCCACACCAGAGGTTGCAGGACTTCTCCATGGCTCAGTACCATGTTCTCTGAGCATCAGAACAAATGATTGCCTAGAAACTAATTAGCTGCTCATTCTCAAAACTAATTAATCTTCGTTAAGCTCACTGAAGTCTCACCTTCAATGATTGAAAATACCAAACTTGAGTTCATCATCAAAGACAGCTCCCCAGCAGGAAACATACTCATCTAAATGACTCAGCCTCCTGAGCTACCTGGGCCCTGGTGGGAGAAGGTAGTCTGGCAAGAGGCAGAACAGTAATCCACGAGTGTGGACCAGAGCCAACCTCTGCTTACACAGACTGGAGCTGGGCACACATTATTAAAACATAAGCTGAAAATCACTTATTCTGCTTTAGGTGATTAATAGAGTTGGCTTTTTCCTGGGACATAGAGGCAGCCCTGAGAAATGATGCAATTATTCCCAGTGAATGGGGATGTTAAGAGACTTGTTGCTAATAGGGTGGTGTGTACAATTTCATGGTTAATTAGGACTTTTGGGGGGAGCACCGCTACATTACCCAGCCTAAACAGAGTTCCTAACCCTGCCCTCTCTTTGCCTTCAAATTGTTGTGAAGTAAACATTAAGGACTGAGGAGATCAAAGAAGCTCTGGGTTAATTGGAACCCACCAATGATGCTGGAGATGATTTTTGAGGTAATCTCGGAGGAGCCACCTTAATGCCCTCCACGGTGCAGCAGAAGCACTCAGAGATGTGGTTTCTAGGGAAAAAATGACTCTTAATCAAGACTGGGAAATGAAATTACATGTCTAATTAGATAGAAACAGCCACAAACCACAAACTAGAGAGCTCGCTGTAATATTGAGCTTCTGTTCTCAGAGGCTAGCAAGAACTTAGGCGTAAACTCTGCTGATGAAGGCATTTGGATTTTTGTTCTCTGGCTGACTGGAACTTCCCAGGAGGAAAATAATGGTTGTTTTGTCCTCATTGGAAACACCCAACGTGGCAATGCGGTGACTGCATTCCCTTTGTCGGCTTCTGCTTTTTGCTCTCCTGGCCCTGACCTCAAGTTCACCATCCTTGCACACAAATGAACATGTGTTCATTTTCCTCACTTTGGGAAGCAAACTCCAGATGTCCAGTGAAGAAGCGAAAGTATTCTGAGGTTCCAGGATCAGAGATCACCAGGCAGGGGCTGTAATTTGCACTCATTTCATGTCAAGTTCATAGGCATATGAAGCAGATTACCATATTTTTTTTTTTAATACAGAATAGAAGACATTGACTTCTTTGACCTCTAGAGGATCACTTGAGTGCCCATCTTAGGTAAAAGTAGGGCACAGAGGCAGCCACTGCCTTGGGATTGTGAGTCTATTTATGTAATCATTTCCTTTGGCGCCTTTAAAACCTTACAGAGTCCTCTAAGAGAAAAGGCACCAAAACTCCAATTCCTGCAGTTTAATATTCTAAGTTACAGGCACTTGTCAGGGGAGGCCAGAGTGGCTCTTCCAGGCCCAGGAGCAGAGGCATGACACAAGATTGAGGAATAAAACCATTTCAAGGAAAAAGAGATCCAGGCTAGGGGCCTGGGCTGAAGCCCCAACACACGAGGCTCATGGCAACACTCCCAGCTGATGCTAAAGGCCTCTCCCCTCTGGAGCCAGGGTTCTGGGTGACTGCTTGTGTTTGGAAATACTATGGGAAGGGGTGGAAGCTGAAATGATAGATCCACATGACTTAAAGCCACATTCACTTTTTATTCAGGACACATCCTACTGAAGACTCACCTTGTTTATAGTGTCAACATGTAATAATAATAACATTATGGGACACTGGAGGACATGCCAGGAGGTTTGCAAGCTCAAGGGCCCTACAGACCTTGGCTCTTTGGTTCCTTCCCCTTTCTGAAGCTCAGTCCCTTCTCTGCAAAATGGAAACGGTAATTCACCTGTCTCCCAGAATGAGTGCAAGAACTGAAAACAGAAAGAGCCCTTCTGTACATCGAGCCTTGTGCCAAGTTCCTACCTATGTTGTCTTGCTCTCTGTCATTCCATGAGCCTGGAGCTACCACTATCCCTGTTTCACAGATGAGGAGAGGAGGCTCAGGGAAGTTAAGCAACTTGGTACTGAAGTCATTAGAAAGTAAACGGCAGAACTGAGAAGTGAACTCATGTATTGACAACAGGCCCCAGCCTGTCACCATCACACGATGCTGAGTGTCTGAGCAATTGACCTGGCCCCCAGCAGCCTCTTAAGTGGCAGCCACAGCCTCATCCCCCTCTACTTCCACCAACATACTTTGATTAGATGAGTGGGATGGTGCGGCGGGATGTCTTACACATTGTATTGATCCATATCAAATTTTATCTTGTTAGACTTGACTCAACTTTCCAGCAGTGTAGATATTTTTGACCCATAAAATTTCCTTCTTAAAGACATTATTTCCTGAATAAGAACTGGTAAAGATGGGGCTACTATATGGCCCAGGAAAAGCCTGTCCTGATTGTGAGATTGGGGAACTGAACCAGAAAGCAAGTTCGGCCATGCCACACCAGGAAGAGATGTGCTTAATCCCTGGATAAGGCAAAGGCTGCTTCTCACTGGCACTGAGAAAATCCAACCATTACCCAGCAATGGGGAGCCTGCCAGAATCAAGGTGACTCTAGATGACATGCATTTTCCTGGGCACCAGGCCTGTCGGTGGGTATGGCTGCATTGCTTGGCTTTGACTACCTCTGGGACTAGATTCATCCATGACTCTTACTTGTCCAAGTCTTTTTGAGAAATACATAACCTCCTCTTGGAGACATATTTGGGCTCTGCCTTCAACTCACCTCTTCTTCTTCTTTTTGTCATCGTTTAAGCCCAGCAAGCCGTTGTCAGTGTTTCTTTAATGGAATGTCTATGTTGCCCCTTCCATAGCTGGCTTTCAAAGGTGAGACTCTCCTCCGTTCACAGGGACACATGTGTGTACATGTTAAACACCCATTAGAGAGCTCAATCTGATTGTCTGCTCATCCACCTTTGTCAAAATGTGTGGCAGGCAAAGGAGAAATGACGGGATCCATGGGATCCATGCACACACAAAAACCCAGGTGTGTTCCTGCCAGACTCAGCAAGCTGTGATTCCACAGATGGCTCACAGGGATCACTGGAAAATCAAGTCAATACACTTAAGAGGGATGACCAAGGAGACAGGGCATCAGTGACACTTTACAAGAAATGTCTGTGTTTCTAGTATTTAGCCACTTAAGCATTTTAAAAGGAGGCACACAATTTCTCTATTGGCAAAACCTATTTGGAATTTACAATGCTCAAAAGTATTTGTAAGAAGTATGTGTGTGTATATACGTAGTGTTTAGTATTCAATTAATAAATAATTTTACACATTTTAAGCATTTATTTATTTAATAATGTGTGGATACATTTTTAAATGTGTACCCATGGCTGAACTTGTGTAAGAACTCTGAAAAATACATGAAGAAATGCTGATCCACTTCTGGTAAGCAAAAAACAGAAAATGTAAACAGAGTGCAGTACAAAATCAATACTAAAAGGTCAGTAATTCTCATATATTCAAACAATGATGAATTTGAAGATTTAGCAGAAGGGGGAAAAATTTACAAACCCAGATAGCAAGATGAGCTGATTCTAAAACTCTAAACAAAAAACTAACAATCATAAGAACCAGGAAAAAGAAGTTAAAAAAAAAAAAGAATAGCTGGAGGTTCATAGAGACCTAATCATACCAAGTAATAAAATATACATATTATTGGGAGACTGAGGCAGGAGAATCGCTTGAACCCGGGGGCCAGAGGTTGCAGTGAGCCAAGATCACGCCATTGCACTCCAGCCTGGGCAACAAGAGCAAAACTCCATCTCAAAAAAAAAAAAAAAGTGTGTGTGTGTATGTATATATATATAAAATAAAGCTACAATAATTAAAACAGTGTGGTACAGACATGTGAAAGACCATCAGAAAGATCAATGAACAGAATACCATTTCTAGAAATAGACTCACACATACACATGATTTTAATATACTATAAAATAACAATGAAAATCAATGAAGAAATGGTAAGTTTTCAATAAACGGGATTTAGATTAACTATACACCAAAAGAAAAAAAAAAAAAAAAAAAAAAACCTTTAACAGGGCCTCAGATTTAAATGTTTAAAATGGAACCATAAAAATACTTGTAAGAAAAATGAGAGAAATATTTTATAACTTTGTACTAGCAAATGTTTTCCTATGAACTAAAATTCAGAAGTCATAAAAGAAAAAGGAACCAATGGTTTTACCATATATAAATCAAAAACTGTTTCATGAAGGGAAAAGGCAAATAAAAATCAACGAACTGGTTCAATATTTTCAACACATGCCAAAAAATCAAGGTATAAAATCCCTACTATAAAGATTTACCAAAAATCAGTACAAAAATAGGCAAAGTACATGTACACGTCTCACAGAAAATGAAATACAAATAACTCCTGAGCATGTGATAAGATGCTTAATCTTGTTCAAAAGAGAAATGCAAATTAAAGCTTGCTTTCATACTATTTTTATCCATCAGATTGGCAAAAATCCAAAAGTTTGATAACACATTCTGTTGACAAAACTATGGAAAAACAGGCACGCTTATACATTGCTGGTGGGAATATAAATTGGCACAACCCTTCTAGAAGAGAATTTTGCAGTATCTACCAAAATTACAAATGCAAAAATCCTTTTACTCTGCAATTCCATTTTTATGTATTTATCTTTATAGATATACTTGCAAAAATGCAAACTGACCTAATTGCAAGATCATTCTATGCAGCACAATTTTTCATAGCAAAAGAATGTGTGGAATCTAAATGTTATTAGGAAGCTGGTTAAGTAGGTTATGGCACATCTATGCAATAAACTACTGTGCAGCTGAGAAAAACAGGCAAGCCTTTCTAATATGGAAATATACCTGATGTAAATGATGAGTTGATGGGTGCTGACGAGTTGATGGGTGCGGCACACCAACATGGCACATGTATACATATGTAACAAAGCTGCACGTTGTGCACATGTACCCTAGAACTTAAAGTATAATTTAAAAAAAAAAAGAAAAGAAAAAGAAACATGGAAATACCTCTTAAGACGTGTTATGTAATAAAAAAACAATGTGAAGAAAAAGTATACATAGCATGCTTGTATTTGCATACAGAAGTGAAAGAATGTGAATTTATACTCTTATCTGCTTATAATTATTTTAAAAACCTAGAAAATCTCCCACTAAAAAATTAATAATACATTTATCTGAGGGAGTGGGGAGGGGTGAAATAGAGTGAAGCTTGGGAGAATTTTTACCCAATACCTTTTTACACTACTAATTTTTGAGCCTATTCAAAAATTAAATAAATATATTAAAGTTATTTCTTCAAAGACAGATGCTGTCTGTGGCCCTACCACCCTGAACATGTCTGGTCCCCTCTAATCTTGGAAGCTAAGCAAAGTTAGGCCTGGTTAATACTTGAATGGGAGACTGCCTGGGAATACCAGATGCTGTTGCCTTTTTAAATGAATAGACAGATAGATACATATGTTTTAAAAAATGAGATAACTAAATGTTAATGGAACAGATCACAGAGAATATGAAAATAAAAGAAACTCTAGTACTACAGAGATAAAGAACAAAGATAGAGAAGAAGAATGGGAAAGGGAGCCAAACTCTGTGGAACTAAAGCAAAGTGCCAGAAGCAGATAACGGAATTGTGAAGGAATAAGGCACACAAAAATACATCACAATGTGTTTGAACTATTCATATACATTATATAAAACTAATATGTATATGTATGTGTGCATATATGCAGATTTCATAATTCAAAACATTTCAATAGGCAATGAGTGTCCTTTGTCCCTAGCAATTGTAGATCTAGAAATCTTTTTAAAGAAAATCACTAAGACTGTGCTCAAAGACAGGTACAAGGCTGTACCTTACATACAAATGCTCAGAAACAGGTGATTAATTTAGTAAGTCATGGCCTCCCATACAATGGAATCCCAAGCAGGCACCAAATTTATGCTGCAGCATATTTAATGATACCAAAAGATGTTTACCCTCTGCTGCAAAGGTATACACTAACATATTCACTGCAGCTATCCCAGGGAGTGGGGTAATGGACGACTTTTATTCTTTTTGCACATTAATATTTTCTACAATTTCTAATTTTTCTATAATTAATATATATTCCTTGTGTAATAAAAAACAATAAAAGTTATTTAAAAAGAAATAAAGAAAAAGTTGAGCTTTGTTGATTGATATCTGAGATAGCTACTCTCACAGACTTCTACTTACCTCGATTCTTTGCTCCATTTTTGTTGTTGTTGTTGTTGAGATGGAGTCTCCCTCTGTCACCCAGACTAGAGCGCAGTGGTGCAATCTTGGTTCACTGCAACCTCTGCCTCCCCTGTTCAAGCAATTCTCCTGCCTCAGCCTCCTTGAGTAGCTGGGACTATAGGCATGAGCCACTGTGTCTGGCTAATTTTTTTTGTATTTTTAGTAGAGATGGGGTTTCGCCATGTTGGCCAGGCTGGTGTCGAACTCCTGACCTCAGGTGATCCACCTACCTCAGCCTCCCAAAGTGCTGGGATTACAGGCGTGAGCCACCACGCCTGGCCTTTACTGCAATATTTTTAAACTGTGCTATGGTGAAACCCAAAAGCTTTCCTCAGAGGCTTTCCTCAGGGGCTGCTGAGGGCAAGAGAGATGGGGAAAGGGGAAGGATGGAAGATTTGAGGCTGTGCTCCACATGCTGGCCCCCAACCCTATACAGACACACACACACTTACACAGGCACAGGTACACACATGCTTATACATGTGCACACACACATGCTCACACACACATGCACACCTGCACACACTCACACACACTTACACACATATGCAAGCTCTCTTACACACACAGTCAGCCAGAGTAATTCCACTTTCTCATGTTTTGTAAATAGGCCTTCTGCCTAAAATTGAACCTTAATACAGGAGTATGTAGATGGAAAAAAACACAAATACTATGCCATGAAGTTCTGTCCTTATGCCTAGTCCAGGCTCCAAAAAGCCACTTAACTCTCATGACCCCTGAAAATGCCTTCTCAGAACTCAGATAGTAAGCCAGAAGTGTTATCATCCCAGGCAGGTGAAAGAGCAATTCTGAAGGCCCAAAGTGCAATACCACAGGACTCACAGGAAGGCAGAGAGCAGGCTTTTCTGTCTACTCCAGTCAGGGCTGGGGGTTGGGGTGGGTAGTACCCAGCAGGCAAGGTGAAACCAGAGTGGGCATCAGAGATGAGAGAAATACCTGGAAGGGAGTCAAGCCCCCTCCAGCTGATGCAGTTGGTCTTTGAGAATATGCTGACCCTCTTCTCGCGTCAAAGATGACTTGTTGCTGGAGATTCAGATTTAGGCTGATCTTCCCCCAGGTCTAAAAGAAGATCAAGAGCAGAGTCCTGCCGACCCCCTTCTGAGTGAGGGCCCCTCACTTATCCACAATTTTCCTCCCTGTGAGTGTGAAGGAGAAAGCAGTGTGCCCTGCAAAGGCTCAGGCCAGAGGGACTTCTCATTTTGACCCTGGCTGCATAAAGTGGCTGACCCTGTGTCTAGCTCTGCAAACTCTTAAGTGTAATACTAACATAATAGCAGCTATCTCTTAATGTGTTTTCACTATCAGGCACTGTAAGAACACAATCTTATTTAAGCCTCACAGCAAGGATATGAGGTGGTGTAGAAGACTCACTGGAAAAATGGGCCCACTTCCCAGTCCTCTCTATATCCCTGCTCTTGGCCATGTGACTTTGCAGCTTCTCCCATTAGTGGGTAGGGTCTACATTTCATCCCTTGACTTTGGGCAGATGTTGTGACTTTCTTTGGCCAATAGAATGAGGCAAAGTGACGTGCCAATTCTGAGCCTAGAACTCAAGAGCTCTTGCCCATTTCTACTCACTCTCTGGGAATCCAGCCATTTCCATCAGAATGAGCCTGGGCTAGCCTGCTGGGGATGGAAAATCACGTGGAGAAAAGCCACACGAGCCAAGGCCACCCTTAACCAGCCAAAACTTGAGCTGCCCACAGACATCAGTCACCTCACCCAAGATCAGCCAAGCCTGACCCAGGAAAGCAAACCCACCCAGCTGACCTGTAGTATAATGAGAAACAAAACATGGTTGTTGCCTTAAACTGTAAGTTTGGGGAGAGTTACACTGCATTATTATGGCAATAAATAACTGGATACAAGTGAGTACCATTATTGCTGCTACACTCGAGCTGAGAAAGAAACTTTTTTATTATGGATTGAATGTTTGTGTCCCAACACCAGAATTCATTGTTGAATCCTTAACCACCCAATGTGATGGTATTGGAGATGTGTCATTAGATCAAGTCATGAGGGTGGGGCCTTCATGATGGGATCACTGCTCTTTTAAGAAGAGAACCCTGTAACCCTAGCACTTTGGGAGGCCGAGGCAGGCGGACCACTTGACGTCAGGAGTTTGAGACCAGCCTGGCCAACATGGCGAAACCCTGTCTCTACTAAAAATACAAAAAGTAGCCAAACATGATGGTGCACACCTATAATCTCAGCTACTCGGGAGGCTGAGACAGGAGAATTGTTTGAACCCAGGAGGCAAAGGTTGAGGTGAGCCGAGATTGTGCCACTGCACTCCAGCCTGGGTGACAGAGTGAGACTGCATATCAACCACAACAACAACAACAAAAAAAAGAGAGAAGAAGAAGAAAGAAGAAAGAAGGAGGAGGAGGAGGAGGAAGAAGAAGAAGAAGAAGAAGAAAGAAGAAGAAAGAAGAAAAAGAAATAAGAAGGAAGAAGGAAGAAGAGGAGACGCCAGACCAGAGAGCTTCTGCTGTCATTCTCTCTCTCCCTCTCTCTTTCTCTCTCTCTCTCTCTCTCTGTCATGTGAGGACACAGAAAAGAGGCAGCTGTCTGCAAGCCAGAAAAAGAGCCCTTGCCAGAAACCAACAGTGCTAGTACCCTGACATCGAACTTCCCAGCCTCCAGAAATGTGAGAAAAACAAATTTCTGTTGTTTAAGCCACCCAGGCTACAGTATTCTGTTATGGCAGCCTGAGCAGACAAGGTCTCACAGCTGGTAGGTGACAAAGTTAGATTCCAAAGCTTAATAAGGAGTTCACAGCTTCCTGCCCAGCCTCAGGACAGTGACCAGAGCAGGTGGACTTTACTCCACTTCAAATTTCTCAGCCACACCCTTGGGGCTGCCTCCTGCCTTGAGGTGTCCTAGAATCCTAAATGTTCTAGGCACATGGAATTCCAAGGCTGAAAACAGACTTTGAGGGCATTAACTCCAACTTCCTGGTTCTATAGATGATGATGCTGAAGACCAGATAATTCAAATGAATTGGCCAAGGTCAGACTGTATAGAAAGGCAAAGGAAATGCTGTAACAAAGGTCTCCCAATGAAGCACTCATTTGTCCAACCAGGCTGATCTGCTTTTCCAGGTGTAATAAGAACAAGGAAGAGTTGTCCTTCAGGAATTCTCATCTCGTTTGCAACCCGTGTCCCAAGGATGCCAATCTTGAGATCCAGAAGCCAGAACTCTTAGGATCTGCTTATGACTTCCTACTCCCACCTGTCCCCATTCCCAAACCCTTCCCCACAAATCAGACTGCCGAGCCACACAGTTAACATAGCACAGACAGATGGTAGGACCTGGGTGTCTCCTTTACAGCCAAGAAAATGAAGTTGCTTCCGCCCACCAGCATCATTGAGGCAGCAGCTCCCTGCATGCAGAAAACAGAGCCCCCAGGTCACATGCACAGCCTCTCCAAAGCCACGTGGTGGATCTTGTAGCAGAGACTGTAGCTTAAGGAGGCTATTTGGCTGTTGCCCATACATATGGCAGCCTGGCAGGCCAAGGGCTTGCAAACCACATAGCAATCAGGAGCCCCTAGGGCTTGGGGCCCACCTGCTGTGCAAAGACAGAGCCTCATTTGAGATGCCACAAAGCATCAGAAGATGCCTTGTGCTTCCCGCAGAGCTGGAGTGCTGCCCCTAGCCTGGCTTTTGGCTGTGGTGGAACTCTTAGAGAAGATGAAGTTCCTTCAGCACATCCACAAAGGGCTGCTGTCTCTGGGGCTCAGGCTGTACTCCAACTAACAAGATGTGGTCCTGGCCCTCGAGGACCCTCCAGGGAGTGGAGAGGATTCTACAGAGGTTTCTACAGGGTTGTGAGCCCACAGAGAGGGCAACTATTCCTGGCTTGGAGACAGAGACAGAGTAGAAGGAGCACTAAAGAAACCTTTTCAGAGAACAGGACATTTGGGCCTTCAAGGAGATCCCTCCTGCAGTCACTTCTCTGGAGATTTCACAGGAGTCACCTAGGATTCAGGTCAGGAATGAGGTGGATGAGAACTCTGCCTTCTGTGGTAACACACAGCCACCTCCCAGATGTGCCAGGTTCCCCAGTGTCTGGGATGACCTTCTTCTGCAATGGCCAAACAGGGCCTATACTCCCATCCTGCTTAGTACAGTCACACTGCTTCAACCAAGCCATGGCTCTTCTCTGTTCTTAAATAAAGATGATAACCTTTGATGCAGCCTACGACGCCCTGCAGTCTCAACCTTTGCCTACTCCACTGGCCCTCAGGTGGGTCTCATTTATGCACACCCAGCAAGCCCTCCCTTGCTGGGTTCCCAATATCCCAATTTCCTTCAATTCCTTGACTAACATCCCTCAGCACAGGGCCTTGGTTCAGTTTCCCCACTCTCAGGTCTCACCTCAAGGGCCACTGCCTCAGAGAAGTCTTCCCTGACCCTCCAGTTTGGGGCCACTTCCTCAGAGTTACTCCCTCTCAGAACCACATCTCTTCCTTTCCCCACACACTAAGTGTCTTAACTTTATTCTCCTGGCCATGGAACTGTTTAGTTAATGTCTGTCTTTTCCATAAGTCAGTAAACCCCAGGAGAGCAGGAGCCATGCCTGCTTTGGTTTACGTGTGCATGTTGACTATCTAACACTATGTCAGGCATGGGGTGTGCACTCCAGAAATGTTTGTGGAATACTAACTAGGAGTATTGCCTTGGGAAATGGAGGATCCATTGTGTCATAGGTTGGGTGTCCCCAGAAGTAGATCTTGGGATCAAAATTTGAGTAGAAATCAGCTTTGGGGAATTAAAACCAGGAAAATCTGATAGGGAAGTGGGGAAGAAAGGGACGAAGGAAGGGAGAGAGGAAGGGAGGGAGCTGGAGTGCATAAATGAGACCCCTGGAACACCCTTCCTCCCCCAGCCCTCCTAGGGAAAGGAACAGAGAAAGCGAGAGGCTGGATGGAACACCTGTGTGCACAACAGGTCAGGTAGAAGCAAGGTAGAACTCAGCTCATTTCTGTGTGACCTTCTAGTTGGTTTGGATGGTTCCTGCCCGAGATTCCAGACATGCTGACATGAGAGCTATCAAGTCCAACCTCTCCATGTTCATTGCAACTGGTTCCCCATTAGCCCACAATTTCAGCTTCTCCAGTACAGTGATCTTTTAAGATAACTTTCAGCCCACACTCCTGAGTCCCAGAAATACCAAAATTGGCTGATTAACTAACAGGTCCAACTCATTCTCTTCAGAGAAAGAAGTGGCGCGTTGTATAGAGATAACGACCCACAGCTCGAAGTTCTGGGCATCCATGTACCTTCATTTCCTGAGCCCATCAGATTTGTGCAAAATGACAGAAACTGACATCTGCCAGAGACCTGTGGGAGGGGATTCAAGACCCAAGAAGCAGGTCAGGATGTTAAGATGCCACCCTTCATCTTCCATTAAACTTCTTAATCTGCAGGCACCATGAACTCAGCCAAACATGCAGCAAATATTTTCTTGAACACCTGCAGTGTGTCTGGCACGTGCTCAGCATGGGGATCACAGCTGTGAAGGGACACCAGGTCCCTGCCCTTGAGGAGCCTATAATTTAGAGGAGAACACATGCATCAATCAAATGATCACCCAAATGCCTGCTAAACTGTAGCTAGATAAACACTAGGAAGGACAGGTACTGGGCCCTATGAGGACATAACACTGGGCAGCAGATGGAGTTTGAGTGGGGATGACTGATCTCATCTAGGGACCAGAGAAGTCACCAGAGATGGATATGAGCTAGTGAGGAGGAGGAGGTGGGGAGAAAGCATTCCAGCAGAGGAAGCAGCACATGCAAAGCCCTTGGATAGGTCATGACAAAGCGGACCCATGGAGGATGAGGACCCATGTGGTCTGAGACGAGGCAGGCAAGGGGAGTAGGCGTGGCTGGTCCACAAGGGTCCTGAGTCTTGTGGGAGTGGATGTCAAGGGGTCTTGCTTGTCGGGGGCCTGATAACATCATGAGTGAAAGACGGTAGGCAAAAGTAACCTGCAGGTCTCTCCTTAAATGCAAAGATGGTAAAGATACAGTGGAGCTCAGGAGGAGAAAAGAACTGTCTTCGATGAGCACCTACTACGTGCCAGGCATTCTGCCATACACAGGCATTTATGAAATCCTTAGATTTGTGCATTCATTCAATGTAGCAATTATCTGTGGAGCCACTGCTACTCTCTGTGACCAAGCAAACGGCAAAGGTAATTTTTTTCCAAAATCATCCTTCAATAAGAAGAGTGAGTGAACTTATATTCAAATTCCTGACAAACTCTCCTGCTAAAGGGCAGTTCTCTCATTTACTTTATTTTAACCAACAAAGTACCATTTGGGGAAAAGATATTAGCCTGAAATGACCTCAATCAATGCTAGTTTTGGATGCTCATAAGAATTTGCTTGATGGAATCGTTAAAAGAGAAGGCAAAGATATTTAACCCCTATTTAATAATTATTCCTGGGTCTGATCTTAGAATTACAAACTGGGGATGTTGGTCTAAACAAGTCTTTTACAAATCACTTTAAAAAGCGATATCGGAAGTAGTTACACTATGAAGATCCTAGAGATATACCTAAAGAAAAAATGAAAAAAAAAAAAACACTCTGCTAATATCATGCAAATGAGCATAGGTAGCTTGTGATAAATTCTCCAGTGACAGCATTTTACACAAAGCCACAAGTGTTGGGTCTCAAACAACCATGATGGAAGTGGAGATTCTGTGCCCTGGAAAATTGTGTTCAATGCTGCACACAGTGGCTCTGGCAATGATGGGGCCTGGGAAGGCTTTGAATAAAATTGCTCCATAACTGCCAGAAAGGGAAAAAAGGCAGATTTCTAAATTAAACACTATTTTACATGGCATGGGAATTTAAATATGTATGTGTAACTAAATTAATAAATCAAATGCTACAAATAGACATAAACTCTTTCATCTGCTTCCCTAAGAGTTTTTATATTCAACTACAAGTTGACCCCCTCCCCTAAATATAGGATTTCCCCAATGGGAAAATACATAAAGCACTTTCTATTAGGAGATGTTCTGTATTCCAGCATTTATTGGAACTAGCTACAGGAGCAAACTGGGAAGCTTGCCCAATTCTACCCACAAGATAGATCTGAACCCACCAGCCAGAGCACCCAATGTGGGCACCCAGACTTTGGAGGGAGCATATCCCCAGTATATTGGTGAGGGATCACATCCAGGGAGGCCTTGAAGGCTGAGCAGCTCAGGGGCACAGGCACAAAAGTCACAGCCAGGATTATAGCCCCATCTGCCCCACCCTGAAGCCCGGGTCACTTAACCATGTCAGGTGTCCCTGGGAGTCAGATGCCCCACCACAGCAGGGCGCTGGCCTGGGTGACCTGCCACTGGTTTCAACACATGAACAGTGCTCCTGAGTTTGTGGGGAAGAGAACCTCAGGCTGTGTCTCACTCAGTCCCTCCAGAAGACACGGCTCCCAGTCCAGGCTCAGGACTCCAGCCCCCAGGCCACAGCTACTCCACCATGGCCAGCAAGTTCCTTAGATGCCTTGTACTCTCCATGGACTGGCACTCAAACTTGTTCCCTGTCCACGGACAGCTTCCTCCTTGACAGATGTCAAGGCCTCTGGGTAGCCACCCCCAACAGAGCTGGTAGGCACTAGCAGATCAGTTGATTCTACAATGCATCCCTTTCCAAAGAGAAGGCAGAGCAGCCTCCACCCCGCAGCACTTCCTATGCCTCCCCACTTACCTGCACCATCTTTCTGGTGGCCTCTCTCACCTTGGCCCCCATGGCACTGGCCCTTCCTGGTGCCTCCACTATCCTTCTCCCATCCCCACCTCCTGGGGGTACTCTATGGGCTTTGTTTTCCACTCATATCTGCAGCACTGGCCTCTTTCCCTGCAGAGCTCAGGACCCTCCAATCCAATTACCTTCCAGCAGCTCCGAGCAGCTCCACCACTTGAATTGCCAAAGGCAGCTCAAGAGAACCAAATAACAACTCCCAGCTTCCACTATAGTTCCACCTCCGCAGGGCACTGCAAAGAATCCCTCAAGCCTTGGCCTGGCCTCTGACTCCTCCCTCTTCCCTGGCCCCTTCCCAGGCAGGGATCCAGACAGGATCCTCTCTGTGCAGGATTCCCCTTCCATTGTGAAAGCAGCCACCTCCCAGTAGACATCACCTTCAAAATGGCAGCCCTGCCATCCAGCTCGCCCTCTCCAATCTGTCCTGTTCACCACTGACAGGTTCATATTCCTCAAAGAAGAACCAGTGAGATGCAGTCAAGGCCCCTCTCCACTCCGCAAGGTGAAGCAAAGCCTGGCACTGTGATTCCAGATGGCTGCTGCTCCCCCAGACCCCTCTGGAGGGCCCCATCATGCAGGACCCACCTACCTCTCTCAGACCCAGCCCACTTCTGTCCCTCCTGCCAGTGCTCCGAGGGCCACCCCTGCACACTCAGGCTTCACACAAGACTCCTCCTGCAGGAATCCACCTGGAGTGCTCCCATTCCCCATTCCCCATTCCCCATTCCCCATTCCCCAAAGGCCAGATGCTCACTTCTGTATGTCACAAGCCTGTCCAACCCGCCTTATTTTGTTGTTGTTGTTCTGCTTGGTTTTGTTTTAGGCTTTTAGCAGCCTGAAGCGGGGGTTTTTAATTTCTTTCTCTAGTGATAAGCAGAAAAGAGATGAGGAAGCGGCTTTACTGGCCCAACCAGAAATAGAAACTAAGAGCCCGTGATGTATTCTCTCCCTTGGACACCCCCATGTATATCAGAGAAAGCATCCAACAGGCTGAGCCACAATCCTGGCTTTCCCACAGTCTGCAGATGAGCCCATCATCCGTTCTGTGCCTTTGCTTCTCCATCTGTGCAATGGGAATTGCAACATTCTGGTTAAATGAGGGTGAAGCTTTGTTGTGCTTTGCATCTTACCCCTGGCACCTACCTGGGGCTCTTATTCAGAGAATGGCCTTCTGGCTCCTGGAGCTATGTTGGCCACAGGCCGAGAGGCCTGGAAGGGCCTGAGCATCTCATACACATACACACACACACACACACACACACACTTAAGATGAGGGTGAGGGTGTGATGACCCAGCTCTCCCTTTGCCTCAGGGACATTCCAGGCTGTGACTCACCCTCACCCCAGAGAACCTGGAGCTCGGTCTGACACCTAGGGGTCTTCTCTGGAGGTCCCACTCAGCTTCGCTTCCACCCCTGCTTCCGGCCCTTCCCTGTCCTGCTTTCCCCTCCCTTCCCAGGCTCCTCTGTGAGCGCCTTCTTAGGAAATACTGATACTGGAACCCTCATTTCAAGGTTTGCTTGGAAGAAGCCTGCCCTAGACAAATGCCTGCCTTGCGGCACTGCCATGGGGAGTCTGTGTATGAATACAAAGTACCTGGTGGAGTCCCTGCCATGAATATGAGCTCCTAGAGCCATCGCCACTATTCCAGTCACCAGCTTCACTCATATCCCACCAGTCATGCACTGTCACCTCCCCTTCCAGAATGTAGCTCCTTGAAAGGGGAGACCATGGCTTCCACATCTGTGTGAACCCCATGCCCAGCACCTGTCTGGCACAGGCTGGGTCCTGTGGCTGTGGCTGTGGCTGACCACATGCCCAGGGCTAACGGCAGCCTCCCATTGGGGCCCAAACTTTCCCTCACTATTGCTCACTAGGGACAGATCAACAGGACCCCTCCCCCCTTGCCTGAGCATCTCCAAGGTCTTCGGGGTGATGGGTCCTGCCCAGAACTTGGGAGGGACCCCCCTAGGATGAGTACAGGGGTATGTTCGGGAGGCTGTCACAAGCCCCAGCCCAGGAAGAGAGACAGGATGGAGCCTCCAACTCCACCCAGCCTGGCACCCATGTGTCTTCACTATTGAGGGCAACAGTGCCACCCCCTCTTGTCAGAAGCAGGACAACTGAGGCAACTGCCCTGGAACACACTTGTCAAAAGCATGAAGGAAATAAAGCCTGAAGTCCATATGCTTGTTCTCAGGTGGAAATGGTGAGTACACACAATGTATATAAAATTGACAAAGTAATAGTGGAAAACCCACAGGTGCTAGAGAAACACACGCCAGCCACTGGGAAGCATAAAGGAGCTCATGGTGAACTGGACAATGGAGAACATGGACTGATAGGAAATGCCAGAATGCGAACCTGAGAGGGCCCAGAGAGAGCAGCCTGCACTTCTCCAATAACTACAGTGCCCAGACTCCAAAAAGGTTATTTCAAAACTGGGCAAGTGTGCAACAGTGTAAGATACATCTTATCCTCAGCATCATGTTTCAATAAAAATGAATTGGAAAAGCATCCAACAGTACCAGATGCTTAAATAAATTATGAATAGAACCATAATGTGCTTAACCAATCTGCTATTGTAAGACATACTTTGCAGCTTTTAGAAATAAAAATGTAAGTGAATATATATTGATATGGAAGACTTCCATGATATACTGTGATGTGAAAAGTCAGACCAAAGAAGAAAAAGTAGGAATACTTACGTATTTATAAAATACAGGATACATGGAACTTTGTAGAAAGTCTAGAAAGAGGTTCAACAAACTCAACTCAGGGGCCTGTTTTTATAAATAAAGTTTTATTAAAGCACATCCACAGGCATTTGTTCATGAATTATCTGTAGCTACTGTCAGGCCTAAGGATAGAGATGAAGAGTTGCAGCAGAGACCATATATGCTACAAACCAACACTATTTACTATCTGGCCCTTTAAAAAAGAGCATGTCAACCCCTGGTCTAGAAGAAGAGCTACAAAGATATTAATGATGTTTATGTCAAGGTACTAGGAACTTGCATAATTTTAAATTGTTGGGGTTTTTTCCTTTATGGCTGTTTATATATTTATGTTTTCTCTGCTGTGATAATGTATAATGTCCTAAAAAGCACATAGCTTAGAAAAACGATCTATTGGCCCACTTATGTTAAAAATAATTTTATCAATGTTCACAAACATTTTTCCCATTTTATAGCTGAGGAACAGAGTTTGAGAAAGTTCTAGCAACTTGCCCACAGTGCATGTGAGACCCAGCCTGGGTCTGTCTGACTCAAAGACCCTCTCAGAATAAGATGCTGAGCACAGTATCTGTGATGAAAAAAGGCCTCCTGTTTTCTCTTCTGGGGAGACAGGGACAAGAGGTCCCTCCCCGAAGGGAGGCACTGCCTCCTCACAGAAGCTGGCCTGGATGGGATGCAAGTTACCAGCATCCTATCCAGTTCTGGTGCAAGGCATCAGAACTCTTCATGGCTCCTGGAGGGCACAGTGCCTGCCTCAGTGTGCTGGGCCAGCTGCAATGGGTATCAAATGCTTCCTCTATCCCAGGACACAGAGGAACCAAGGTTGGTAGGCAAAGCTGGCCACGCTGGAGTCAGAGATCAAATCTAAACCTTCTCCAAGCTCCATATGCCCTTCAGCTGCTGCCTCTCACCTCTCTGACAATTCCCCCTTTCCCCTCCCCATTACCCAGCAACCACGATGCTCCAGCCAATCAGAAAGCCTCACACTTCCTCACTCAGAGCATCTTATTCCGGGCATTTGCACCTGCGGATTCCTTTGCATAAAAGTCCTTTCCCTCCCCAGCTGCCTGGAAAATTCCTATTCATTCTTTAAAAGAAAGAAGACAAACTGAAAACTCGCTGGCCACATGAAGCCTGCAAATGCATTTCCTCAGACCCATGTGGCATCATAAAAATAACATTTTATATTAAAAATTGAGATTCCCATTCTTTCCAGACTGAGCAGAAAATCTAGTTATGCTCATCCCACATTACCATGTAGCAGCCACAGGCTGTGGCTCAGGAGTAGCTGTTCTCTTTGCACAGGATGCATGCTTCCCAGTTGGCTGAGCACCCCATTAGGGCCACCACCCGGCCTCCCTCACTGGCCTCCATAGACATCTATCTGAGATTGCAACCCTTCCGTTAAATCCTCTGGCACAGTGGTTCTCCAAGTGTGCTCCTGGACCAGCAGCATCAGCATTGCCTGGAAATGTGCTAGAAATGCAAATTCCCAGGTCTGTCCTAGACCTACTGAGTGAGAAACTCCAGGGCTAGGGCCCAGCAGTCTGTGCTGTAGCAAGCCTTCCAGGAGATTACAATACCTGACCCTCTGAGAACTTCTGCTGTAGCCCTGTGGACTCTGGCCCAAGCACCAAGGCCAATCTGTGCCCTCTGTCAGCCTTTTCTACCTCGTACACCCATCCTTCCGCCTTGGTCCCAGCACAGCTGAGTCCTGGGCCAGCTCCCAGCCACATGCATTAAATTTCTGTTGCATGCACTCCCCTGCCCTGTGGCCAGGTGCTCTTTACCTGTCTATTTCCTAGCCAGTGGGATCTTTTGGGGCAGGAGCTATTTCTGATTCCTGCCTCCCTAGCACCTAGCACAAAGCCAGGCCCTTAGTCAGGGCTCAGGACCTTCTGCAGAATTAAACTGATTCACTTGGTGATGATTTATACCCCCCTAATTTGGAGGAGCAAGAGTGACCACGAGGCAGCCTCAGCCCTCCTATGTCTGGCATGACAAGGATGGTGAGAATCAAATGCTTGCAGCTCCAAGGAGAAGTGATATTTCAGCAGAAGATGAAGTAATTCCTATTCAAAGCATCTGTTAATCACTCAAGATCCTTCTAGATGTGAGGGGCTACAGAATGAAAGGTGTTATTAATGAAACCGTACAGACTAGGAGGCAGTTCTGAATAGCAGCCCTCCTTCCTAACAATGCCTTTCCCTGCGAGTTAATCCCCCGACATTATTTTAAATTCTTCAAGTGCTGAAGAAGTCATGTAGGCTGTTTTCCTGAGTAGTCACTTAGCTGACAAGCATTTTCTAATTGACAGAACATTCTGAAAAGACAGATTAAAGAGGGGGAAGAGCGGTATTAAGATGGTGCAATTGCCCACACATAGCAGGAGGCTGAGTTGACTGAAATATAAGACTCGATTTGGAAGAAAAGTTATTTATCACATCCCCCAGCCCGGCAGCCCCTTCCCAGAGAGAAAAATTCAGGGATGTTGTTCCACGGTGGCTCCGACCCAAGGACCCCAAGGGGGACTGACACCTCCCATGAGCTCAAACCCAAGCTGGGAGGTGAAATCCAGGAGTGATACTAAAAACTGTTACTGACAGTTGAGCAGCTAATATGTGTCTAGAACTTTCCAGTGGGCTGTGTGCCAGGGGTATTACAATTTTTAGCCCTAAGAGAGGACACTCATTTTCCAGATGAGGAGACTGAAGAATGCATCCAAGTACCCAAGTTCACACAGCTTGTAAGTGGCAGAGCTGAGGGAGGTCAAACCCAAGCTTGCATCCTGGTTCTGCCCACCATGCTATGGAAGCTCAGCAAGTTCCTTAACCTCTGAGTCTCTGGTCCATCATCTGCAAAACTGGGTTCACAATACTCTTGCAGGTGTGATGTGATATAGTGTGATATGCTCAGCAAACGGTAACTCGGGTAACAGCCTCTGAAAGCAACACTCTTCTGCAAATTCAAGCCATTGCCTAAGTTGGGAGGTTCTATGTGCTCTTTCCTGTCATCAGGCCATCTCCTCCCCTTTAAGGAAATGTGCCTAGATGTCACTGCAGAGTGGCAATGGGCTTAGATGGCAAACACCAAGAGCCACAGCCTGGAACCCTCGGTAGGGGCCGCCCCGGCACAAGCATCCCATAGGTGCTGGCAGGGCCTTGGGCTTTCCCTGGGCCACTGTCACACCTGCTATGAAGCCCTTGGAGCTACAAAGCCTCCAGATAGGACCCACCTATCAATCACCCCTTCCTTAATAGTGCATAGAGCTGATGGAATCCCCCCTAATGGTCCTCAAACCATGCACGCTTTGAACAACTAATAAGGCATGCAAGATGGCTTTGCCATCTAATGTTTTCAGATTTCCTAGAGTAAGATAATGCCACTGACAAGGGAGTGTACACTGAGCCGTCCCAAGCACTGATAAGGTGTTAATAAACCTTAGCAAATGCTGATTAGAGGCGGCTCCAGCAGCACAGAGCCTCCGCGCTCTGCATGCACACTGGAGGGTTGGCCAATTAAACCTGGGGAGCTTCTCAATTTGGAACTGATCCTGAGACAGCGGCAGCCTGCATCTCCACCACTTTTGAGTTACGAGGCAGGTCAGGCTTGCCCTGTGCCTAGTCCAGGATACTGCGCACCAAGGGACTGCGTGAGTAAAGAGTGTTTCATAGACCTCACCCCAAAAAGCCAGATAATCTATAAACTGGAAGGCATCAGGCATTTGGGAATATAGCTGAAACTTTCTTGAGCATGCTTATACTTACAGCTGATTTTTTAAAACTCTTGGGATAAAAAGTTTTAAAATAGGCAAGGGGAAGGTGACAGGTGCTGTGGTTCTCCACCCAGATCCCCTCCACTGCTGGGTGTGCCCATCCCCAGCAGCTGGGGCACAGGCCCCTGAGAACTGCAAAGGCCTCTGCCTCACACAGAAAGGCCTGGAAGGCTATGCCCTCCAACTGGGGTGGCCCACAGTCAGTGAGTGAGCACTATGGTGCACAAAACTCCAGCCCTTTAGCCTCAAGCCACGATGACTCTGTGGTGCCATTCCTATGCCAGAGCTCCCCTGAAGATCAGGCCAAGGCCTGACCTCAGCTGAGACCCCGCTGTGCCAACCTTCCTCCCCTGCCCCATCCTGCTACCTCCACATCCTTAAGGATTTCACCAGAGAGCTCTCCCTGGATAAATCACTTGTGCAATGCCTGGCTCTGCTAAGGAGTCAGACTTAAGCAGGGAGAAAAGGAGAGGGGATTAGAACTACGATTTTTGGAATACTGTTTTGTGCCCGGCTCTGTGTTAGACACTTTCCATTCACTATTTCACTAATGTTCCTCAGCAAACTTGTGGAGTATGGGAAAATGTCACCGTTTACAGATAAGGAAACTGAGGCTCAGAGTGGTACAGTGACTTGACCAAGGTCACATGGCTCCTCAGTGGCAAAGGCAAGATGTGACCCAAGTGTGGTTGATGCTGAAACCCATGCAAACGTATTTGCATGGCACCATGTTACTTCCCCATGTTTACAATGGGCTATGTGAAGTCAGGAGAAGAGAGCATGAAGCTCTAAAAAGATCTGAAAAGATACACCAGGCTGAAAGCTGAAAGACCAGCAGGGAGAGAGAAAACTTTCCCCTACTGAGGAGTTCAAATCACCATTCTGTGTGTTCCTCGCCATCCCCAAGTGGGACCTTCACATATTGCTTGGCAAGAAACTAACCACTTGCCACCTCTCTGATTCCCAATTATAAAACATACCCTACATTTTAATTTAGAATGTATATTTCACTGGTCAATAGATTGAGGCAAATTTTCCCACATGGGGCTCCTGCCTAAAGGAGCTAACAGCTTCAATAAAGGTAAAGCAGCCTACTGCCAGCGACGGTGCCTCAGATACTGTCACAAGCGCTCCTGCTGAATTAAAATGTGCTCTGTGATGAGTGTCTAGGGAGGCAACTTGCTCAGATGGTGTCACCCAAGGACATGGGCATCCTAAGAAGGCAGATAGCCTCACTCCAATCAAAACAAAACCAACAGTGAAATGTGCCACCCCTATGTAACTATTAATTACTGTCCAAGTGCCCTCTCTGCTGGCAGGCAGCAGGCGTGATCAGGAGTTGGGAGGAAAGACAGGCTCCTTTCTCATGGGCTTGCCATTCTGCCTCTACTCATCCCCTGCCCAGTGTCCAGCAAGTCCTGCCACAGTCAGAAACTCCAATCTGCTCCCCAAGCCCCTAGTCTCTAGTTTGATTAGACCCAACAATTTCCCGGAGGAGCTGTGGGAAGGGGGAGCGTACGCAGACTGCTGGGGAAGGTCAGGTTGGGGAGGACTGAGGATGGGCCAGGGAAGGCCAGGGCGTGGAGGTGTTTATACACTTCAGGCTCCCTAATGAGAGCTGCTGGCAGGAGGGGCCTCTGCTCACCTGGGCCAGGTTTGCAGAAAACCTGCCACTGCAGACACAATGACATGACAGTTGCCAAGGGGGTTCAGAGGTGATGTGAGCAGAATTATGAGCAGGCCCCAGCTTTCAGAGGCTGAGGACGAGGGGATGGAGCTGCTCCAGACCACAGAGCCTCGCCCTGAGAGGACTGCAGTCAAGAGTGCTTCCCGGCCTGATGTGGTGGCTCACACCTGTAATCCCAGCACTTTGGGAGGCTGAGGTGGGCAGTCATGAGGTCAGGAGATTGAGACCATCCTGGCTAACATGGTGAAACCCCGTCTCTACTAAAAATACAAAAAATTGGCCCGGCATGGTGGTGGGTGCCTGTGGTCCCAGCTACACAGGAGGCTGAGGTGGGAGAATGGCGTAAACCTGGGAGGCAGAGCTGGCAGTGAGCCAAGATCGCGCCACTGCACTCCAGCCTGGGTGACAGAGCAAGACTCTGTCTCAAAATAAATAAATAGATAGATAGATAGATAGATAGATAGATAGATAGATAGATAGATAGATAAAGGAGTGCCTCCCTCTCCAACATTCTGAAAGGCCAAGAAGCTTCATCAGTAAGACCATGATGAACCTTGTTTTCAGTGGAAGAGACGTCCAGGAAGTTACAAGGCAAGCTAGTCCAGCCAGCGTCTTCATTTCCTGTTAGCCGGAACACTCCTCTACGCCTCAGCTGGTGTGTGATGTGTAGATAAAAATCATTCTTGGTGCAGAAGACCCAGAAAGCCCCAAGTGAGTGGTGCATGGGTGAGGGGAGAGGGGCCACTCACTCTTGACTGTGGGAAGACAGGGATGCCGAAGAGGAAACTCCTGGGTCATTGTGGGTCCTGATATGGTGCCTGTAGAGGGCAATGAGCTTGCAGAAGGAAATTCAGGAGCCTGGGTAGGGCGGTGCTGTGGTTGTGCCAGCTCTTTGGAGTTCGAGACCATCTCTCAGAAGTGTTGTGGAATGGAAAGCCGATAATTTATGCTACCTGCATCTCATGTTTACCTCCCCATTGGCCTGTTATTCCTCCTCAGAGCTTGGAAGGGTTTCTGGAATTAAATTCCCCTGGGTTGGGCTAACCAGAGGAGTAACAGGCATCCAGGCTTGGAAGAGGGCACTGGGGCACTGGGAGTGTCTGTGCCAGTTGTGGAAATCAAAGCATGCACCCCTGATGGGAGCAGGGTCAGACTGTGTGGTCCATACTCCTTACCCAGCCCCACCTCTACTAGAGGGTGTCTTTCCAGAATCAAACCCTCCATAGGGAAGCTATTTCTTCCTGGCGTAAATTAAGATAATTGTCTTAAACGCTGCCCTGACCAGGCTGGGATGGGCACATGCACCAGATGCCTTTTCCTGACATCCATCCTGCCTGTCATTAGTGTCTGGAACAGGAGCTGGTGAAGGGAATTCTGCAGGGTGCCCAAGCTCCTTTCTCTCCACAGTGGACACTGGGAACTACCCATCAGCCTTCTCAGAACCTTCAGAGCAGCCCACAAGAAAGCAACTCTGTGATATGACCCAGACACTGCTTCCTGGCCCCTCATCCATCCCTGCACACATGCCTACATCCACCTACTCATCTGTGTGTTAAGTAGTCTTTCAACAAACTTTCATTGACTATTCCAGGCACCGAAGTAGGCCCAGCTGATACAGAGAGTAACAGGATTAATCCCATCTTGTTCTTACCCTGGAGGAGCTTTTGGGCTAATGGAGAGGAACCAATAAAGAGGGAAGCATCTGGGAAGAGAACCACTGCATGCACATCTCCCTCCCTGCAAGCCACTGAAAAGGCATCCATCTGTGACCTGCATCCCAGGGGTCAATTCCTGCACCTCACCCTGACCCCAAGCTGACACACTGCCAGTGAATTTGAAAAAAGGTGGCCTCTGGGTGTGCAGCCCTCAGCTTATCTGCTTCCAGTACTGAGGTAACTTGTGTGAATGCTTTTCATTGCTTTGGCCGATTTTAAAATTCCAACAAGAATAACTGCTTAGGAACAGACTCCATTGGAGAATCCTCCCGCTTCACGATAGGCACACAGAGGTACAGACAACCCATATCCAGCCTGTGCTGAGAGAGCTCACTGTCCTGGGAAGATAGAGCAGTCCTGATGCCACTCAGAATGTCCACCCCACCTGGCATAACTGCACAGATCTCAAATGCAACAGGCTAGTAGCACAATGACTTGTGTCCTGGCTTTGCCTGCCATGCTACGGAAGCTCAGCAAGTTCCTTAACCTCTGGGTCTCTGGTCCATCAGCCACAAAACTGGGTCCACAATACTCTCACAGGTGCAATGTGATATAGTGTGAGACGCTCAGCAAATAATAACTCAGATTACAGCCTCTGAAAGCAACACTTTTCTGCAAATCCAAGCCATTGCCTTTTTCTAGTTTGCCCGTGCTCCATTAAACTCATATGCCTTCCTATTAGAATAAGTCAACATTGACATCTTTCTTTTTACAGATAACAAATATTTTCAGAGCACCTATTACCTGCTAGGTTCTGTGCTATAGGCGCGCTGAGGGAGGTGGTGGGGAGGTGGTGTATGTGCAGCCTTGAAGAGCTCATGGTCTACTTGGAGATGCATAAGTGATCCATATTGTGGTGCATGTACATTGGGAGCTGGTAAAGGAGAGGGAAACCCAGACTGCCATGAGAGGAGCTGCCCCAGCCAGTGGGAGAGGTGGTCAGGAACAGCTTCCTGGAGGAGGAGGCAGAACCTGAGTAAATGTTGAAGGGTGAAAGGAATAGTGAAGTGAAAGAGAATGGGAGACAGAGACACCTGCATGAGCAGATGCCAAAAGAGGGGAGAAGGGGCTGGTGGCAAGGAAGAAACTGTGAGTCATTTACTGTTACTGTCAGGTAAGAGGAAGACGGGAGGAACTGGGGGTGATGAAGGAAAGGTAGCCAGTCTCTAAGGGCCTCCTGGGAGCTAAAAGAGCAGGACTTTATTCTGGGGTCGTCAGGAAGTGTGGAAGTGTTTTATGCAGAGGAACAAGATAAGTTTTCTATTTCAGACATTCAAGTTTAAGGTAGTGTCTGGCAACAATCCATACCTCAGCCAACTTCCCTCCAAAAAAAATCTATCACAGCTCACACGAGGATGAAAACGGTAAACTAAGATTTATCACTAACCAAGGGCGAGGTGCCAGGAGAAGCTTCTGCAATTTGAAAGAGGTAGGGAGCTAAAAGAAGACTCGTGGGAAAGGCAATGCCCAGCCATTTTTCAGGCCAGTCGATGTTTTTTTCTTAGACAATACAAGTTATTTCCTCATCTTACCCAGAGGAGTCCATAACTACTCTTTCTTTTTTCTATTTTATTGGGTAAAGAAACATAAACACATCTCAGGAAATATAGATATGTTTTCAGTAGCAGAGGTAATTAAAGATAGCAATATAGAAGTAAAGTAAGATGAATTCTTTACTAAATTAGTAAGGAGAAAATAATTATCCGCAGAAGCCCAAGGTAGCTCGATCTGATCAGCACAGTGAACATCTCTCCTTTTTAATGTCAGCTTTTCTTCATGGGTTTTTGTCCATCTATCCCACCCCTTTCCACGGTCTCAGACCTAACTGTACACCAAGGAGATAGTATAGGGTCTTTGCTAGTGTACAAAAACAAGTGGTTTACTTGTCCTCACTGCACGCACACTGCTGCAGCCCAGGAAAGGCACAGGTGCCTGTACAGCATGTGCTAGTGCCTACACAGCATGGAGGTGAGATGAAATGCTTTTTAATTCTATTATGTCATCTACCCAATGCCAAAGCCACAATATTTGGAAACATGAAGATAGCTGATGGAATTTTTCCAGAAATTCTCATCCAGATGTGTGGCTTTGTGAGTATTGAGAATAAAGAATAAATAAAGAGCTACAACCTCCACTCATATTTCCAGTTCATAAGTTGTTAGTAATTTTAAAAATCTTTGTTTGTTGAAGGGATTTAGGAGGAGGCATTAACACCCCCAAATATTGCAGTAAGTGAAATAAATTCTGATTAAAATGATTAGCCAAATAGAGACTCCATGAACATCTAAACAGACGAATGCATGCTCATCACACAGCCTTTCTCTCCAACACAGCACCCCTGAGGGAGGGACCAATTTATTCAGCACAACCTCCTTTTAGTTACACTCCAGCTCCGTGCAGCAGGGGGACTGGTGTTTATTCCCTGTTACACACTGGGGTAGGGTGAAGCCAGACTTCATCTGTGTGCTGGGAGAGTAGCCATCGCACAGAAGCCACTGCCTTCTTCCTGGGACAGTTTTGCTTTCCATTGTGCACCCCAACAGTATAACTTTGTCTGGTGGGTTCCCTGGGAGTGTGGTTATACAGCCTGGAAACAGGGTTTGCTCGTGATGATGTTTTCTTGCCTCCTGCTGGGATGGTCCAGGGGGAGAAGCAGGCTGGGCCCAGCCCCGCTGGCAGGAAGCTGGCATGCACACCTGTCTTCCAGGGACAACTAAGGGCACTCTCAAGCTCCACTGAGCTCCGGATCACAAGGTGGGCACCACTTGATGCCAGTGTGAAGCTGCCCCAGGCACCATGATCAGTGATGAAACATCATCACGCCGGGCGCAGTGGCTCACGCCTGTAATCCCAGCACTTCGGGAGGCCGATGTGGGTGGATCACGAGGTCAGGGGTTCAAGACCAGCCTGACCAACATGGTGAAACCCCATCTCTACTAAAAATACAAAAATTAGCTTGGCGTGGTGGCAGGCGCCTGTAATCCCAGCTACTCAGGAGGCTGAGGCAGGAGAATTGCTTGAACCCGGCAGGCGGAGGTTGCAGTGAACCGAGATCGCACCACTGCACTCCAGCCTGGGCAAAAGAGCGAGACTCCATCAAAAAAAAAAAAAAGAAAGAAAGAAACATCATCACTTGGCTGGAATCCTCAGAGCAAGATTAAGGACCTAGACACAAGAGAGGGTCAGAAGGAAGAGACTGACATGTCCTGCCTGGCTGACAGGACTGAACACTTGGGCTCTCTCTCCTCTTGCTCAGAGATGTGGACAGTCAGGACCACAGCAGACAGGCACTCCGGTTTCAAACAAATGCATCCAGGACAGAGCTCTCCCTCTGCCTAGTTTGGGGGAGGGTGGGGGAAATTCCCACTATTCTGAATAGAAGTAGCCAAGAAATCAACTGTACAGCCAATCTGTGCATCCATTCCTCACCAAACCACCACTGTCCTCCAGTCCTGGAAAATCACACCACTTTGAAGAAGTGGAGATAGTTCAATAGTCCGTCTGTTCAAAAAAAAATAGTAGACCAAAAAAAATCCCTCCCCATTTTCTTTTTTATTATTTTCTTATTTGCGCAAATGTATGGGGTGCATGAGAAATTTGCTTATGTGTATGTTATGTGTAGTGATCAAGCCATGTGTCCATCACCCAAGCACAATACGTTTTAGTTAAGTATAGTCACCCTGCTCTGATATCAAACACTGAATTTATTCCTTCTACCTTCCTAAATGTTTGCACACTTTAATCCACATCTCTTCATCCTCTCCCCTCCCTCCCACTCGCCCCTCCCAGTCTCTGAGAACTATCATTCTACTCGCTGCCTCCACGTGTTCAAATGTTTTCATTCCCACATAGAAATGAGAACATGTGATATTTGCCTTTTTGTGCCAGTCTTATTTCACTTAAGATAATGACCTAATTTATGCAATAACATAATTTCATTGTCATTTACAATGAAACTGACATAATTTGCAAATGACATAATTTCATTCCTTTTATGGCTGACTAATAGTCCACTGAGTATACCACATTTTCGTTATCCATTCGGCCACTGATGGACACTTAGGTTGATTCCACATCTTTGCTATTGTGAACAGTGCCACAGTAAACATAGGGGTGCAAGTAACCCTCTGATATACTGATTCCTTTTCCTTGGATAGTACTCAGCAGTGCTCCTACTTTCTGAGCCCTGAAGAGCACTCCGATGGAAAGGAATGGATTATTAAAATTTGACTTCAGCTTTTACACAGAAATGGTGCAGGACAGGGCTCCATCTGCCCTTGAGAAGTGTTCAAAGGAATGAATGATGGGATGAATGTCAATGTACGAATGATAGAGGGAAGGAGGAAGTCACTGAATATTACTGTAGTTGTTGAATAAATGAACAAATGAAGTGCATAATGTGTGAATGAGCAAATCAGTGTGGGAATGAGGAGCCACTGACTATCACTGTGCAGCTGAATGAATGACCAAATGCACAAAAGGAACGAGCAAGCTTCGCTAAGCATGACATCCCACGGTGAGAGGCCTGGGAGGAGAGTCCAGCTCAGCTCACCCACCACAGTTCTTGCGGAAGGCTCCTCACTTGTCACTGTCCCACCCTGCCAGTTTGACTCAGTATGAGTTGAAATGTGTCCCCTTCCGAAATTCATATGCCAGAGTCCTAACTGCCAGTACCTGTGAAGTTGGCCTTATCTGGAAATAGAGATTTTATAGAGATAATCAAATTAAAATGAGGTCATTAAAGTAAGCCCTAATCCAACATGGCTGGCATCCTTATAAGAAGGGGAAATTGGGAGACAGACACAGGGAGAAGGCCACGGGAAGAAGAAGCCAGAGATCAGGATGATGCTGCCACAAGCCGAGGAAGGCCTAAGGTTGAGCAAACCCTTGGCAGCTAGTACAGAGGCGGTAACAAATTCCCCCTCACAGCCCTCAGAGGGAATCAATCCTGCCAACACCTTGATCTTGAACTTCCAACCTCCGGAACTGTAAGATGATACATGTCTGTTGAATAAGCCACCCCATTTGTGGTACTTTGTTACAGCTGCCCTAGCAAACTATCCCAAAGGCATAGCGAGGTTCCTCCAGGTGCTTCCCATGCCCAGACACTGCCCGTGGCCACCACAAATCAACAGGATGGAGGGCTTGTTTTGGAAGAGATGCCCAAGGGGAGGCAGGCATGAGGTACATGGCACTTCCTCAGAGAACACGCAGAGGACCCTCTGCTCATAGGCAAACAGACAACACCACACACAGTGAGGTTGGCCAGGAATGTAAGGAAACTTCAGAGGAAATGGGATGTGAAGGGCACCACGGGGCAGCTAGAAATATGCCTACCACTGGGCCTCCCCAGCACAGGAAGGGCTGGTGTCTTGACTCCCCCCACAGAGCCAAGCAAGTTGGGGCCAAGACTCATGTTGGTGTCCCCAGCTCCTGCCCTATGCATGGCACCTAGTAGGTGCTTAGGAAAGTTCTAAAGGAGAGAGGGAAGCAAGGAGGAAAGACTTGTGAAATCTAAACCAAATGGCTCCTATTTTCTGGGAAAGGTCTACTTATTCTTCTCAACATGTTATCAGCTGCCACAAGTTCTATCAGATTCGACACGGGTAGGACATGGGCAAACATGTTTCATGGTGATCTATCTATTTTAATTAATTATAACTGGGCAAATATTCCCTGCTAGTATATCCAAGCCACGATTTCAAGAAAATTATGATTGAGGATGAGACAACATTTAAGTAATGAAAACAGTAAGTTTAAAGAAAGAAACAGTAAGTAAGGAACAGGTGATATGAAGATATGATAAAAATGTGGAAGTCGGTCATGAATCACTGGAGTGCAGGCCAGTTGGTCTGGGGTACCTGAAGCTCGGCAGCTGCTGCTCTCAGCAGCAGTCTGGCCAAACCTGGTGTATTAGTCAGGCTTCTCCAGAGAAACAGAACCAATAAGAAATGTGTGCATTGAGAGAGAAAGAGGCTTATTTTAAGGAACTGGCTCATGTGATGATCGAAGCTGGCAAGTCCACAAGCTGTGAGGGGGGCTGTCAGACCAGAGACCCATAGACGACCTCATGTTGCAGTTCAAGTTCAAAGGCAGTCTACTGGCAAAAGTCTCTTGTGCTTGGTGGAGGTCAGTATTTTGGGCCATTCACGCTTTCAACTGATTAGGTGAGGCCCACCCACATCATGGAGAGCAATCTGCTTTACTCAGAGGCCATCTATTTGTTAATCTCGTCAAAAATGCACTCACAGAAACATCTAGAATATGTCTGGTCACATATATGGGTACCAGAGCCCAGCCAAATTGGCATAAAATTAACTGTCACACCTGGGAATAAAAGTTAGGGGACCCGCTAGAGAGGAATGAAGGTTCCCCCAGATCTCAGGCTAAATCAGAATAGTAGCTGACATGGCAGTGGAAAAGATCTCTGTCTTCATTCATTGGCTGTCATAACCAAATACCATAGACTGAGTGGCTTATAAACAACAGAAATTTATTTCTCACAGTTCTGGAGGCTGAGAAGTCCTAGATCAAGGTGCTAGCAAATTTAGTGTCTGGTGAAGATTCACTTCCTGGTTCTAGGATGATACCTTCTAGCTGCATCCTCACACAGTAGAAAGAGCAAGGGATCTCTTTGAGATCTCGTTCATAAGGGCAATAATCCCATTCATGTGGACTCTATCCTCATGACCTAATAGATCTCAATGACTCCTTTTCCTAATAGCATCACATTGAGGATTAGGTCGCGATGTGACGTGAGGATTAGGTTGCCATGTTAATTTTGGGGAAACACAGACCTTCAAACCATAGTAAAACCAATGGCCCTCGCCTGTTCACTCACCTGGGCCCTGCACCAGCCTCCTTGCTGCCCTCCTAACCCCTCCAATTCCTTCTCTAAAACTGATCCACAGGCCAGATCTTTGCATTCCCTGTTCCATGGCTTTTCATTGATACCATCTTTCTTGCTCCAAATCACCTACGGAATAAGCTTCATCTCCTCAGGACAGTCTCCAAAGCCCCTCCTGATCTGGTCACCACCAAGTCTTCCATCAAACCTTCTGATTCAAGAATTCCAAAACATGCCCACTGCCTGAACACCCGCTGCAGTCTGCAGCAGCCACACCTTTGCACGCCCCATTATTCCAGCCTGGAGTGCCCTTCCCCCTTTAGAGCTCAGTCCCACCTAAACCCATGGCACTAGGGCTCCTCTTCCAAAGCATTCCCTGCTCCCTGCAGACAGAATCATGCTATTTGCTACATCTCCATCTGTATAGACATCCTGCACAGACATCTATTCGAACACACATTGTGTGGCTATGACCAGTGATTCATGTGCATTGAAAGAAAAAGGAATCTGTCCCCACTCTAATTTGACCACTGTCCCCCTCTGTAGACTGAGAGCTCTTTGCAGCCCTGTGAGAACCCACACTGGGAGCTGGATATTAGGATGAGAAGCTGAGGAATACATAGATTGAAAGCAGACAAATCACGGAGGGGAAAAAACCTCAACCTCAGCCCCACACACAGTCTGCATGAACCAGGGCGTGGACATTAAGTGACTCAAGGGAAAGTGACAGGAAGATGGCTTGCTTGGCCTGGCCTACAAAGCAAGCCTAAGAAGCTCTGACTCCAAAGTTCACTGGGAAGGATCCTCTGAGGCTGCCCAAGGGGCTTTCAGGAGCCAACATCCTGACGCATGGCCAGCCTGCCACTTTGAGACTCAAGGGTTCTCTAGGACCTGGGCTTAGAGGGAACTGGCAGTGCCAGGGCCGGCACTCATGTCTCCCTTGGCAGGCCTGACCCTGCCCATTCATGGGCCATCTCCAAGGAAATGCATAGGGATTGATTTTCATCTCCACAGCCAGAAGAGGGCTGTGATCATACAGCTTATCTTTCCCAGAGGCCAGGAGACAGCGACAACTCCAGGGATATGCTTAGCAAAGCCCTGGAACGATTTTAATGGACAACACAATCGATCCATTTCTGCCTGGGCTTTTTGCCTCCTTCCAGTTTCCTGCTAAAATGCACAGCTGCTTCTTCATTGCAAAGTGTAAAATCTGTTAAATTAGAAATGTCTTCTTGTGGACGGTCAGCAGCTGGCTGCCCTGGGCACACACGGTGGGTGGAACGGGTGCTCCACGACCTGCAGCAGCATCTCCACAAGCCATGCCCCTGTCCTTCCTCCTCTCACACTCTCATCTCTCTGTCATGTAAACCTGGGACTCATACCTTCTTTCTCAAAAGACTTCATGTTCTCGAAAGCCTTGCTTAATGTCTTGTCTTCTCTGAGCAAGGAATAAGACATAAGATCGATAATGGGAACACACAGCCCTGCCTTCAACACTGGACCCTTCCACTGTTCAAGGATCCCCTGGGGGCCTGGGGCTGGCTAGGCAATGGGAGCCAGGCATGAGGGCTCGGGAGAGGCAGGAAGGTGTCCAGCCCCAGCCTTCTCCATGGAACCTAGGGTCCCCAGCCCCCGGCCTTATAGCTAAAACTCTGGGACTGTGTTTGCCTTCCCCCAGCGCCCAGCATGGGTGGCCCTGAGGAGAGCCAGCAAGGGTTTCCTCCTTGTGCAAACCTGACAGGTAGCCTCCCTGGACCCAGCTCTGTGTCAGGAGCTGTGTAAACTCAGGTCCACCCTTAAGGGGGCTCAATAGGCATAAGGGAGATCTCCTCTGGGACGGAGCTACCCCCATCAACACAGCACTCAGAAACTGGGTAACAGCCCAGCAGCTGCTCATCCCCCATACACAGCATAAAGAGACTCCCTGTTGGACCCAGTACCTTGAACTGAAGCAGCACAGGTTTCAGAGAGGTGAGTGAGGGGACATGGGGCCCAACACTTCCAGGAAGCCCATTAGCAGCTCAACAGCACCAGCTGAGTCACGGCAGCCTCCTGGAGCGGCCTGCTGAATTACTCAGCCCTGTTTTAGCAAATGGCCTGGATGGGGGCTGATTACCCTTTGAACACAGTTCCAAAAAGGAATTTCTGAAGTCATCCTGGTTCTCCCTGATAAAGGCTGAACATTCTAGGCTGGTAGGGGAAAAGGCTGCCTGCAAGTCACTGGGGCTCTGCACTATTGATGATTTAATCATGCGTTTCTCTCCAGGGCTCCAGGGCTCCAGGGCTTAGCCAAATCAAGGGCCTTGGGCACTGGGTTGGAGGGAATAAGACATCCATCAGACCAGGAAGTAAGGCAGAAAGAAGCTGGGAAAGAAACCAGGGTCCACTTTGAACACAGCTGTATCAGTCAGCAGCTCCTTAAAAGAAATGGAATGTGACAGAGACCCAGCTCCAAATCCCAGCACCAACCCTCGGTGCCCTTGACCAAGTCATTCAACCTCTCTGGGCCTCTGTGTCCTCCTCTGTTTATGGTGATAAAAAGCACCTCCATCATGCAGCTATTTTCAAGATCAAACGAATTAATGGGTGCAAAGTGCCCAGAGCATGTCAGACACTTAAATGGGGTCACTTCCCCCTTTGACCTAACAGTTATAGAGTAAATGAACTCCCACTCTTCTTTAAGTGGATGTTATTTCCTTTCTGTATACAATACTCTGGTTAACCTCCCTGGCAGTGGGTGCAAGGGACAGGAAGCTGAGAAGCAGCTAGCAGGGAAATCTGAAAGGACCAATCCGTAAAGAGGAGGAAACCCAAAACGGAACCATGTCCCAAAGGATAAGTGCAAGGGAATGACCACCATGACCAAAGGCTGTTAAGAAACAGAGTAAAGGCCCAGCACAGTGGCTCACGCCTATAATCCCAGCACTTTGGGAGGTTGAGGCAGGCGGACCACCTAAGGTCAGGAGTTCGAGAACAGCTGGCCAACATGGTGAAACCCCATCTCTACTAAAAATATAAAAATTAGCCGGGTGTGGTGGCACAATCCCGTAATTCCAGCTACTCAGGAGGCTGAGGCAGGAGAATTGCTTGAACTCAGGAGGCAGAGGTTGCTGTGAGCCAAGATCGTGCCGCTATACTCCAGCCTGGGCAACAGAGCAAGACTATGTGGGGAAAAAAAAGAGAGAGAGAGAGAGAGAAAGCGAGAAAGGAAAAGAAAGGGGAAAGGGGAAAAAGGAAAAAGGAAAGAAGGAAGGAAAGAAAGAAGAAAGAAACGGAGTAAGATGAAGCCCAGGGTTTTTCACCACTAGGTTTGGCCCCCAGGAGCAACATCTGTAGGACGCCAGGCATCCTCCTGATTGGAGAGTGGAGTGTCTGAATGGGGGTCCCAGGAAGCAAACTCTGACAAAAGGAATCAAGTACAAGAAGTTCATTTGTGATGCACAGGGAAAACTGATGGAGAGTAGGCAAGTGGGAAGGAAAAGCAGCCCACAATGGGTGTTACTAGGAAATCTCCATACAGATGACTGGAGCTTCCTCCATCAGGGAAACAATGCGGAATTTGGACCTCCAGATTTTACCACCGAGGGACAGGGGACAGGGTATTTATACACCAACTCCAGTCTGTCTTTGATTGAAGAATGCTCCCAGGTAGACTAGTTCCCTCACTTCCAGCCTGCTCTGAGTGCAAGCAAAGCATGGCCCTTAAGGTCACAGAAAAAGCCCCAGACACGGAAAGGCAGATGCTGCAGAGCCCACTGACAGGGGAGGGGCCAAGGATGGGCCGTGGTCACTGCCAGCATCTGCTGCAGAGGAGCTCCTGAGAGAATGGGAAGAGCTGTGGTGGAAACAGCAAGTGAAGGTAACTATCTCATTTTATTATTATTATTGTTATTTATTATTATTATTATTATTATTATTATTATTATTATTTTGTGATGGTCTCATTCTGTCACCCAGGCCAGCCCAGGAGTTCAAGACAAGGTAACTATTTTGAAGAGTTTTGTTCAAAGAGGAGCAGATAAATGGGGCTGGGGATGAAAACAGACGCAAAGAGGGCCGTGCAGAGATGGTGGGTATTACAGTGTGCCTGAGAGCTGGCTGATGTGATCCATTTGAAAAGGAGAAACTGACAGTACAAGAATTCCACCCTTAAGTAGGTGACAGGGAATTATTTCTAGTATCCAAGGGCTTGCGTTTAGAAGGAGCACACAGTGTTCCCGCTCAACATCAGACAGAAGAGGAGGCTCATGGCCACAGATGATGGAAGCTGATAGACATGGCAGTGAATGCATACATCAACTCTGCCCTCATCCTTCCTGTTTTCTCAGTAAATTAAAAAGCAAAGTCATTGTGTTTATAGCAGCTTTGTCCACAATTGCCAAAATGTGAAAGCAACTAAAATGTCCTTCAGTAAGTGAATGAATAAGCTGTGGCACATCCAGACAATGGAATATTCTTCAGCCCTAAAAAGAAATGAGCTATCAAGCCATGAAAAGGCATGGAGGAAACTTAAATGCATATTGCTAAGTGAAAGAAGCCAGTCTGAAAAGGCAACATACTATATGATTCCAACCATATGACATTCTAGAAAAGGCAAAACTGTAGAGACAGTAAAAGGATCAGTGGTTGCCCATGAATAGGCAGAGCACAGAGCATTTTCAGGGCAGTAATATTATTCTGCATACTAGTAATAATGGTGAATTTATGTCATTACACATTTGACCAAACCCATAACACTTACAGCACCAAAGAGTGAATCCTAATGTGAACTATGAACTTTGATAATAAGAATGTACAGATATTGCCTTATTGGTTGTAACAATTATACCACATTAATTCAAGATACCAATAATAGAGGAAATTGGGGGAAAGTGAGGCAGTTACATGGATCTCACCGTAATTTTTGCTCAATTTTTCTGCAAACGTGAAACTGTTCAAAAAAGTAAAGCCCTTTAATTTTTTCAAACAAGGAAAAATAATAGCAAGACGTAACTGCAGAAGAAGCAGTTGCAGAGGTTTGAGGGGAGGGAACACATGATATAAATGGCCTTGGGCAATGCAGTAGAATAATCCTGCAGAATGAAGGACCCATTTGAGGGCAGGTGGGAGTTCCTAGAGGCCAGTTGCAGCCTAGCTATGTGTTTTCTGCCAACAGCATTCCATTGCCCAGGGGCAGCTGCAGGTGCAGAGCAGGGAGGGAGTTGGGTTTAAGCAAAATTGGGATTGCTCTAGGCAAGCAAGCCTCCCTGGAAATTCTCCTGCACCCTGTCCTCATCATCTCTTGCCTGGGCCATTGTAATAGCTTCTAACTTATCCCCTAGACTCCAGCCTATCCCCATGTTACTGCCAGAGGGAGCCTCAAAGAAAACTCATCCAACAGGGCCACGGCCCCTCTTCTCAAGTTCTGGAGGTGCCCCGTTTCACACAGGATAAAGCACAGGCTCCTTCACACAACCCACAAGAACCTTTTAGCCTCCCAGGCCAAAGCTGACTCTCCAACCTCATGTCCCCACCCTACCCCTCCCTCTGCCCCGCCACTCAGTGCTGCCCAAACCATGACTCTGCACCCATGTACAGACTGTCCCCTCTGCCTGCACTGTCCTGCCCCCTTTCTTCACTTCCATTCTCTGAAATGTGGCTCAAATGTTTCCTCCTTTGCAGTGTCTTCCCAGCAGGCAAGGACAGAGCGGGGAGAAGCAGCTGATGATCTCAGCTCTGGATCTCTGTTTCTATTCCTGAGGAATTGTCTGCCTTTTCACTCCACTAGTCCAAGAGTTTCTGGAGGATGAAAGGTGTCACATTGCTCATCTTTGTCACTACACCCGGCACAAAGCCAGACACATAGTGGGGGCTCAGTAAAGTCTGTGAAATGACTGAGTGAACAGGTGAGTGCAAGTGGACTGAAATGTCACGTGGTCTGGCTCCCATCTGAACTTGGATTTCAAAGCAGCATTTTCTTCTCCCCTTGAACATTATATTCTCATGCGGTTGTTTCTAAAGCATCACTTATTGGAAGATGCTGTTTCTGAGAAGGGCACCAGGGCTGTCGTAGGGGTTGAGGACTGGCGGGGAGAATTTGTTCCTGAGTGTGTGGCCACCTGGGAGCTCCGTGCCATCCTTTCCATCTTCTAAGCGCGGCGTGGTACCACTCATGCTATCTCCTGTGCCGCTGTAGAACAGCAGTGAAGTGCACGGTGGTTTTGCACAATGTGACACACAGTTGGTCTCAACCACAGCCAGTGAATTTCCCTCGTCACCGTCATGAGACAACTGTTGTCAAGAAGTCTGATCCTTAAATCTTGTTTCAGAAGCAGACATTGCACGAGGTGATGGGGAACAGCTACAACTTATATTCCTTTTTCAAGTGATAGTAAAAGTCCATCCTACCTTCAGATCCAAGTCTCTGGGCGATTCTGAGAAATGAAGGGTCTGTCATTAAATCACAGGGAATATAAGCTATGTTGTTATCTTCATCCCTACGAAGAAGAATGATAAATCTGCCAGCATTACCTTCAGGAATCAAGTCACCTTGGTCAACATGGCCAATGACCTCCACTCAGCATGCACCTTACAGGCAGCTTTCCACCTGAATACCCCAATCCAGTGCACACCAAACTCCAGTTCAGCTCATAAGTTGTACTTGTGTGTTTTCAGCCATGAGACTTTGCAGCAACAGGAAGCTGCTTTCTAGGGTTGTGCCCACACTCACAAAAAGCTCTCCAGGTGTCCCAAGGGAAGGGGCCAGGCTTCTTTCACTGCATCTGGAGTCCCTGCTGGACATCAGCCTCGGTCTGGTTGTTGTGTATCCACTCCACAAAGATATCCTGTGTGCCTCCCGTGATCAGGCCCTGGCATGGCAGGATGGACATGCACTGAATATCCAGTGTGTCCCTCCGGACTCACAGAGCAGCGACGGGGTAGTAGGTACACACACAAATGCAATCGAGGGAAGCCTAGGGCACTGAAGGAGCACAAAGGACAGGCACCCAGCCAGACGGTGAGCACCAGGGAAGACTTCCTGGAAGAGGTGGTGACTGACATGTGTCTTAAAAAATGAGAAGGCCTTAGAACCATTAGGATGGCTACTATCAAAAGAAAGAAAGGAAGGAAGGAGAAGAGGGAGAAATGAGGGGAGAGAGGAAGGGAGGAAGGGAGAAAAAGAAAGAAAATACGTATTATTGAGGAAGTGAAGAAACTGGAACCCTTTTGTCCTATTGATAGAAATTTTACATTATAAATTCTGCCATAGAAAACAGTATGGCAATTCCTCAAAAAGTTAAAAATAGAAATATCCTATGATCTAGCAATTCAACACTGAACATATACCCAAAAGAAGTGAAAGCAGGGTCTCAAAGAGCTACTTGCACACCTATTTTCACAGCAGCATTATTCATAAAGCTAAATAACTCAAGTGTCCAATGATGAATTAATGAATGGACAAACAAAATGGTGTCTATCCATGCAATGAATATGACTCAGCCTTAAAAAGGAAGGAAATTCTGACATATGCTACAACATGAATGACTCTTAAGAACATTATGCTAAGTGCAGTAAGCCGCTCACGACAGAATACTGTATGATCCCACTTATATGAGTTATCTAGAGCAGTCAAATTCACAGAGACAGAAAGTAGAATGGTGGTTGCCAGGGACTAAGGGGAGGGAGGAATGGGGAGTTATTGTTTCATGAGTAAAAAGTTGCAGTTTAGGCTAATAAAAAAGTTCTGGAAATGGATGGTGGTGATGGTTGCACAACACTGAAAATGTACCTAATGCCCTAAAAATGGTTAACATGGTAAATTTTATGTGATGTATTTTACCGATACTCATGCAATGTGTATTTAAACAAATAAAGAAAGAGGAGTTTCCAGGGAAGAGCATTTCAGGAAGAAACCCCTGTGATAAGCCTCTCTCTCACTGCTTCGACGAACCCCAGATGTGGCAGGGCAGAGACACCTACCTTTGGAGTGAGCAGGAAAAACCCCTCCAGGGATAGCTAGAGAGGCAGCCTGGAAACTTGGGTCCTCAGCTTGTTTCCCTGAGCTTTCGGGGCTCAGCCAGCAACTGCCTGCCCATAGCAGCTCTGCTCTGCCACTGCCATTCTGTGGACCTCCAGTGCCAGCCTCAGAAGGATGGCGCAGGCACCCGAGGACAAGAAATTAGGGTGGAACTGGCAGATGCAGGCAAGTGTGAGAAAATGTGGAAACCAGGCATGAAAGCAGAAAAGGTCGAGAGAGCATGGCTTTTTGGACCGGATGAGACCTGCGTACTCTCCCAATTGTACTCTCCAAGAGCCCTGGTGCTCCAGGGACCTGGGTGGGGAAGATGAATACCTTCAAAGGTAACCTCCTGTCTGCCCCCTAGGAACAAAGTAAATAAAATTGAGTCTTCTCACAGAATGAAATGGACAGTCACTGGGAATGTCTCCTTTATTTACTGGTTACCAGGCAGCTGAGAGCTGTCACCTCCATCCAATGGTCTCCATGTCCCTGGGGATCCCAGGGGTCTTTAGGACTTGCAGGCAGGGGACGTAGACCCGAAGCTCCCTGCTGATCCCACAGCCCATGGCATCAAACCTGGAACAGGCTGGAGAATTAGGAAGAGTCCTGATACTCACCGAGCCCCAAGAGCAGGACCCAGGCTCTCCCACTGCCATCAGGACACCTGGCCCAGGCACTCCCCAGCATCCTGACCTCGCTCCAGCCCATTCTTTTCTCAGGTCTCCACACCCCAGCCCAACTCGGCCTTTCTGTTCCTCAAGCTCACCAAACTCTTTGGAGCCTCTAGCCCTTTGCACTCACTGTCCGCTCGCCTCAGAGTGCTGTTCCCCATGTCCCCAGGGCTGGCCTATGCTCTTCCTTCAGGCCTCAGCTCAAATCACTACCCCCAAGAAGCCCTCCCCGACCACTAGCTATTCTCCATCACATCCCTTGGCTCCTTCCTGCCACAGAACTCACCACTCTCCACAATTCTCTGCTCCACTTATACCGTCTCTGTTTATTCATTTCCTATCTCTCCTCCTTCTACTTTGTGGTTCCATGAGGGCTGGGGTCTGCTCTTGTCTGTTATTTTTGGCCTGGCACCCAGATTCGGCACTAGGCACTTAGGAGTCAAAAATATTTGTAGAATGGATGAACAGATGAATATAATCTGCCAAACCCTTCCACACCCATTGTTTTATTGAATCTATCAGGAGATTGCTTTTAAATAGGAATGACTGTTCCCACCTTACCGATGAGGAAAGCGAGCCCAGGGAGACTGAGTGCCACCGTCACACAGACAGTCAGGGGCAGGGCTCAGACTCAAAGCCATATCTGTCTGAGGGTTCTGCAAAGCCCACAGGGGGTTATAAGAAGCAAATGAAACAACTGAGTGTGCCTGTGTGTGCAAGTGTGTATGTGTGTGCATGTATATGTGCAAGAGCGTGCACAAGTGTCTATGTGTGTGCATGGGCATGTGCAGGTGTGTACTGGTGTGCAAGTGTGGGTGTGTGTGCATATTTGCACAGATATGTATGTGTGTGCACAGTGTGTGTTGGTGTTTGTGCATGTGTGTGTCAGTGCCCCCAGACTCCTGAACATGACTCCACTTTGCAGGTCCAGGAGCTCATGGAACAAAAGGAGCTCATCTTTTTCACAGCTTTATGCCCAGGACATTCCACAGGCCCTCCAGCTGAGCATCAGTAAAAGTCGGCTCAACTGCTTGCAAATTCAAGAGCTATACATACATGCACTATCATTGCTTTAAGTTCTTGTGCTTTCTTGCCTGTGTGAAAGGAATGAACACATCTGAGTCGCTAGAGACAAAATTACCAATAGTTTAGGGTTAAAAAATGAATTTGCTTACATGGAAGGCATGGGGCATGGAACCAATACAAGCTTCTGATTCCTTTGTAATGGCTATACACACTTATACACACTTCCCATCTGGGTCTTCTCCATCCTGCCTCTGTGCCCGCCTCTATGTTAGAAGATGGTGTATGTGTGTGGGGTCTGTCGGGGGAGCTCTTGTGTCTGAGCATCTATGTGTGTGTGTGTAATATGTTAGTATGTCAGTATACGGCATGAATGTACATGTGGATCTGAGTGTGTGTGAGTGTGTGTGTGTGTTGTGTCTGCATAATGAAGTCTGTGTGTGTGAGTCTGGGGCGGCTGTGTATGTGTGTGTACACACCTGTTGTGATGGGTTGTTGCTGAAACTGTTTATACCTGTGTCTCTACAAGCAGATCCGTGTGTGTGTGTATGTGTGTGTGTGTGTGTGTGTGTGTGTGTGTTTTCTGCTTCCCCTCCAGAGTGAAAACTGACAAGACAGAGACCAGGCCAGCTCTTTCTGTTTTCCTTCACTGGCCACTCCTATGTGTCCAATAAGCACAACCAACTAATTTATTCATTAACAGAAGGAAAGCTCAGATCACCCTTGGGTCCCTGTCCACACAGTCTCACACTATCACAGAGATGTGCAGCCCAGCACAGACGGCACAAGGGAGAAGCTCCCATTCCCTACCACATGGCTGCTGGCCCACCTCCCTCCCAGCCCATGACCACTGAGACTCCACCGTGCAAAGGCAGCCTAAGTTTTCATGGCTCTGCTCAGGATGGTGGTGCAGCCACCAGCTCTGGGTCAGGCCCCTATAGCGCTAGTTCCTCCCCACCCCCTGTGTCCTCTATCTGCTTATGCAGAGCACGTTCTACAGGCAGTGCAGAAGCAGGAACTGTCTGCAGAGCCCCCAACACTGGCCGCCTCTGTCCTGGCCAACAACCGCGGACTGTTCCAGCCCCACAAACGCTTCCGTGGCTTTGTATCCATTAAAGGCACAATCTTGCTCAACCAGTTAATGAAGCACCTTCTCTCCCGCAATTCTCAAATTTCCCCAGAGCCAAATGTAAAGTCTATACAATAATTGCACAGTCCACTGTTTGATAAAGGAAGGTTTACATCTTTAATAATTCTCAATGAAGGAACATCCTGTGAAGGAATTGTTTAATTAAAAGACAACAATGGGATAAAAGGCAAATAAGAAGGAAAAGAGAGAGAAAGAGAGAGATAGAGAGAGAGATCACATCTGTTAATTCAGAACTAAATAAATATCCCCCACTTGAGATTCCTTAAATACTGTCTTAGAATCCAGATATATTTGTTTAGCATGCAAATGTATTCTGTCATTAAACATGTTTGAAAAATGAGCAACAGTACTTTGACTAATTTTGTATCTCTCTGCTTAAAGAACAGCTGTCGCGTCCCAGAGAGCATGGGGATCCCAGCTCTGAAACAGTGACTCCGCTTCTCCAGGGCAAATTAGAGATTGCTGGGAGGAACTTCAGCTCAAAACCTTGAGGGTTCATGGTTGAGGGCAGGCCAGAATGAGGACTTCTGCTCCCAGGGAAATGTAGTAGACAGACTTTTTCCTTATTCTCCCCACTAAGTACAACAAAAAAGCCCAAACATTGTACAGAAAACAAACATAAGAGTCCTGGGATTATTCAACGGAGAGAAAAAAGCAGAACAGCTCAGGACCTCAGGACCTGAGGAATGACATGATGTTGAGGTCTGGAGTTTTCTTTTGGCCTCATATTTTGCAGACTTGCAGCAGAAAACTCAGCAACCCAGAAAGACCAATAGACGCAGGCAAAAAAAAAAAAAAAAAATGTTGTCAACAGAAGTCCTGCTCTCTCTAGCCAAAGGTCCAGGAAAGGGGTAGGCTACCAAGACACCATACTCCAGCCAAACATTCCAGAAAGTAAGTGTGGTTTCACCTCACCCATACCAGCAAAGCCCGAGTGCAGACCCTAGACTCCCCATCGTCACCAGGCTGAAATGAAGTCCCCATTTGCCCAGCCGGGTCATGTCCAAAAGGGTTTAGTATCGAGTCAGAACTTTCACCACTACCATAAAGAGTTCACAAACAAACCGCGCCTGCCCCCCTCACCAAGGTGGTGTCAGTGGAGGCCATCTAGAGAGCAGTAACGATGCATTCTTACTTCTCCCAGACAGGGAGGGGTCAGCGGTGGCCTCAGTAGGGAGCTAGAACTTCCACGTCTTCCCAGCAGTAACAAGGAACCCCCACCTCAGGTTTCAATAGAAACCAAGAGGAGAGCCTGGACTTCCACCCTCATTTGACAATGAGACAGCAACCCCCTCGCCAGAGCAGTATCAGAAGAAACCAGCTAAAACAGAAGGTGTAAGGAAGACCCATGAGCCTAACGTAATTCCCCAGAATTTCCAGGTTTCAAACAAAGATTACTATTCACACAAAGATCCAGGAAGAACTCAAACTGAATCAATCAATAGATTCCAGCACTGAGATGATGAAATCATAAAGAACAATCTCACAAAAATTTTTAAACAGCTAGCATAAAAATGCTTCCATGGGCAATTGCAAATGTATTTGAACCAAATGAAAAAAGAAAATCTCAGCAAGGAAATACAACAGATAAAGAAGGAATAAAAAAAAAAAAAAAAAAAAAAAAAAAAACGCCTCCCAGGTTCAAATGATTCTCCTGCCTCAGCCTCCCAAGTAGCTGGGACTGCAGGCACATGCCACCAAGCCTGGCTAATTTTTGTATTTTTAGTAGAGATGGGGTTTTGCCATGTTGGCCAGGCTGATCTCAAACTCCTAACCTCAGGTGATCCACCTGCCAAAGTGCTGGGATTACAGGCATGAGCCACTGCGCCCGGCCTGGAAATTTTAAAACTAAAAAATACAATAACCAAAAGTAAAGCTCAGTTGAAAGAGGAAACAGAGGAAAGAATCAGTGACCTAAAAGATATGGCCAGGCTTGGTGGCTCACGCCTATAATCCCAGCACTTTGGGAGGTCAAGGTGGCGAATCACTTGAGGCCAGGAGATCAAGACCAGCCTGGGCAACATGGAGAAATCCCATCTCTACTAAAAATGCCAAAAAAATAATAATAATAATAGCGGGCACAGCGGTGCACACCTGTAGTCCCAGCTACTCGGAAGAATTGCTTGAACCTGAGAGGCTGAGGTTGCAGTGAGCTGAGATCCCACCACTGCACTCCAACCTGGGTGACAGAGTGAGATTACATCTCAAAAAATAAAAAGATATAATAATATACATTACTCAGCCTAAACAACAGAGACAGAATTGACTGAAATTTTTAAAAAATGAACATAGCCTCAGGAACCTGTGAGACTATGAAAAAAAAAAAAAAAAACAGATCTAACATTTGTGTCATTGGAGTCCTGGAAGGAAAGGAGAAAGAAGATGGGGCTGAAAAAGTACTTGAAAAAAACATGGCGGACAGGAGGCAGGTCAAGATTGCAACTCTGGACAGAGCAATACAGAGGCTTGCACTGTGAATTTTAGCTCCAGATTGACTGCAAGAACAAACCATCAATCCCAAGAAGACCCACAGACACTCTGCAGGAAGCAAACTGCTTCTGCAGGACCCGGGAGACACCCCAAACACTGTGAATGTCCCAACTCCAGAAGTGGGAAAGGGAGACCCTCCTCCCCCGAACACACACCCCCACCGGAGAAGCTGAAGGTCTGTTTGTGAAAGAAGTTTTCACCTTTACCTGAAGCTGAGTCAAGTTAGAGGGCCCAGTGAAATACAGGGGTAGAGGAAGCAGCAGAAAGGCCCTGGGAGCTCACTGGGTCCCCAGTCAGCCCTTTCCTGCTTGGCACCACAGGGATCCATCCGGAGGGCGGCCAGAGGAGCTGGGGGTAAAACTCCACAGGGAGAAGGAATTCTGTAGCTGAACTTTGTAACAATTTGAAAGGGGTGAGAAGACTCCTGGCCAGAACTCAGGAAAGGGCACGAATCTGGTGTGCACACTTCACAGGCTGGGTAAGAACCAAGCCCTTTTCTCTCCCAGGTGGGAGGCAGATAGCTTTGGGCAAATTTTCAAGCCCATCTCATGCTCTGCCTGGAGACAGACTCAGGGCTGTTGTAGGGGGCACCGTGAGAGTGAGACCGGCCCTTCAGTTTGCATGGGAGTTGGGTGATGCCTGTGACTGCCGGCTTTCCCCCACTTCCCTGACAACCTGCATGACTCATCAGAGGCAGCCATAATCCTCCTAGGTACACAACTCCAGTGACCTGGGAATCTCACCCCCATCCACCACAGCATCCACAGCAAGACTGGCTCAGACACGCCTAGCCCTGCCCCCACCTGATGGTCCTTCCCTACCTACCCTGGTAGCAGAAGACAAAAGGCATATAACCTTGGGAGTGCTAGAGCCCCGCTCAGCGCCGGTCCCTCTCCACAATGCTACAGCTGATGCTTTCTGGAAAGCACCACCTCCTGGCAGGAAGCCAACCAGCACAAAAATAGAGCATTAAACCACCAAAGCTAAGGACCCTCAACAGAGTCCATTGCACCCTCTGCCACCTCCACCAGAACAGGTGCTGGTATCCATGACTGAGAGACCCATAGACGGTTCACATCAAAGGACTCTGTGCAGACAACCCCAGTACCAGCCCAGAGCCGGGTAGACTTGCCGGGTGGCTAGACTCTGAAGAGAGACAACAATCACTGCAGTTCAGCTCACAGAAAGCCACATCCACAGGAAAAGGGGGAGAGTACTACATCAAGGTAACACCCCATCGGACAAAAGAATCTGAACCACAGCCTTCAGCCCTAGACCTTCCCTCTGACAGAGACTACCCAAATGAGAAGGAACCAGAAAACCAACCCTGGTAAATGACAAAACAAGGCTCTTCAACACCCCCAAAAACATCACACTAGTTCACTAGCAATGGATCCAAACCAAAAAGAAATCCCGGATTTACCTGAAAAAGAATTCAGGAGGTTAGTTATTGAGCTAATCAGAGAGGGACCAGAGAAAGGTGAAGCCCAATGCAAGGGACTACAAAAGAATGATACAAGAAATGAAGGGAGAAATATTTAAGGAAATAGATAGCTTAAAGAAAAAACAAAAAATTCAGGAAACTTTGGACACACTTTAGAAATGCAAAATGCCCTGGGAAGTCTCAGCAATAGAACTGAAAAAGAAGAAACAAATCCAGACCTCGAAGACAAGGTCTTTGAATTAAACCAATCCAACAAAGACAAAGATAAAAGAATAAGAAAATATGAACAACGCCGCCAAGAAGTCTGGGATTATGTTAAATGACCAAACCTTTATGTGCATTAAGACTCACATAAACTTAAAGGGTGGAAAAAGGCATTTAATGCAAATGAACACCAAAAGCGAACAGGAGTAGCTATTCTTACATCAAGCAAAACAAGTTTTAAAGCAACAGCAACTAAAAGAGACAAGGAAAGACAGTGTATAATGGTAAAAGGCTTTGTCCAATGGGAAAATATCACAATCCTAAACATATATGCAGCTAACATTGGAGCTCCCAAATTTATAAAACAAGTATTAATAGACCTAAGAAATGAGATAGACAGCAACACAATAATAGTGGGGGAATTCAATACTCCACTGACAGCACTAGACAGGTCATCAAGACAGAAAGTCAACAAAGAAACAATGGATTTAAACTATACCGTGGAACAAATGGACTTAACAGATATATACAGAACATTTGATCCAGCAACTGCAGAATACACATTCAACAGCTCATGGAACATTTTTCAAGATAGACAATATGATAGGCCATAAAATGAGCCTCAATAAATTTAAGACAATTGAAATTATATCAAGCACTCTCTCAGACCACAGTGGAATAAAACTGGAGATAAACTCCAAAAGGAATCTTCAGAACCATGCAAATCCATAGAAATTCAATAGCCTGCTCTTGAATGAGCATTGGGTCGAAAACAAAATCAACATGGAAATTAAAAAATTCTTCAAACTGAATGACAATGATGACACAACCTATCAAAACCTCTGGGATACAGCAAAGGTGGTGCTAAGAGGAAAGTTCATAGCCCTTAATGCCTATATCAAAAAGACTGACAGAGCACAAACAGACAATCTAAGGTCACACCTCAAGGAACTAGAGAAACAAGAACAAACCAAACCCAGAAAGAAAATAGCCAAGATCAGAGCAGAACTAAATGAAATTGAAGAAAAAAAAATACAAAAGACAAATGAAACAAAAAGCTGGTTCTTTGAAAAGATAAATAAAATTGATAGACCATTAGCAAGATTAACCAATAAGAGAGAAAATTCAAATAACCTCACTAAGAAACAGAACAGGAGATATTACAACAGACACCACTGAAATACAAAAGATCATTCAAGGCTACTACGAACACCTTTATGCACACAAACTAAAAAACCTAGAAGAGATGGATAAATTCCTGGAAAAATACAACCCTCTTAGCTTAAACCAGGAAAAATTAGATACCCTGAACAAACCAATAACAAGCAGTGAGATTGAAATGGTAATTTAAAAATTAACAACAAAAAAAAGTCCAGGACCAGACGGATTCACAGCAGAATTCTACCAGACATTCAAAGAATAATTGGTACCAATCCTTTTGACACTATTCTATAAGAAAGACAAAGAAGAAACCCTCCCTAATCCATTCTTTGAAGCCAGCATCACTCTAATACCAAAACCAGGAAAGGACATAACCAAAAAAGAAAACTACAGACTGATATCCTTGATGAACATAGGTGAACATAGATGCTGAAATCCTTAACAAAATACTAGCTAACCAAATCCAACAACGTATCAAAAAGATAACCCACCATGATCAAGTGGGTTTCATAACAGGGATGCAGGGATGGTTTAACATATGGAAGTCAATAAATTTGATGCACAACAGCAACAGAATTAAATATAAAAATCACACAATCATCTTAACAGATGCAGAAAAAGCATTTGACAAAAATTCAGCAACACTGTATGATTAAACTCTCAGCAAAATCAGCATACAAGGGACATACCTTAATGTAATAAAAGCCATCTATGACAAACCCACAGCCAACATAATACTGAATGGGGAAATCAGTTCCCTCTGAGAACTGGAACAAGACAAGGATGCCCACTCTCACCACTCCTTTTCAACATAGTACTGGAAGTCTTAGCCAGAGTAATCAGACAAGAGAAAGAAATGAAGGACATCCAAATCAGTCAAGAGGAAGTCAAACCGTCACTATTTGCTGATGATATGATCGTTTACTTTGAAAACCTCAAGGACTCCTCCAGAAAGCTCCTAGAACTGATAAAAGAATTGAGCAAAGTTTCCAGATACAAGATTAATATGCACAAATCAATAGTTCTTCTATACACCAACAGCGACCAAGCAGAGAATCAAATCAAGAACTCAACCCCTTTTACAACAGTGGCAAAAAATAAATAAAATACTAAGGAATATACCTAACAAAGGAGTCAAAAGACCTCTACAAGGAAAGCTACAAAACACTGCTGAAAGAAATCACAGATGACACAAACAAATGGAAACACATCCCATGCTCATCGATGGGTAGAATCAATATTGTGAAAATGACCATAATCCCAAAAGCAATCTACAAATTCAACGCAATCCCCATCAGAATACCACCATCATTCTTCACAGAATTGGATTAAAAAAAAAAAAATCCTAAAATTCATATGGAACCAAAAAACAGCCCACATAGCCAAAGCAAGACTAAGCAAAAGGAACAAATCTGGAGGCATCACATTACCTGATTTCAAACTATACTATAAGGCCATAACCACCAAAACAGCATGGTACTGATATAAAAATAGGCACATAAACCAATCGAACAGAATAGAGAAACCAGAAATAAACTCAAATACTTACAGCCAACTGATCTTCAACAAAGCAAACAAAAACATAATGTGGGGAAAGAAACCCTCCCTAATTCATTTTCAACAATTGGTGCTGAGATAATTGGCTAGCCAGCCACAGGAGGAGAGTGAAACTGAATCCTCATCTCTCACCTCATACAAAAATCAACTCAAGATGGATTAAGGACTTAAACCTAAGACCTGAAACCATAAAAATTCTAGAAGATAACATTAGAAAAACTCTTCTAGACATTGGCTTAGGCAAGGATTTCATGACCAAGAACAAAAAAGCAAATGCAATAAAAACAAAGATAAATAGCTGGGAACTAATTGAACTAAAGAGCTTTTGCATGGAAAAAGGAAGAGTCAGCAGTGTAAACAGACAACCCACAGAGTGGGAGAAAATCTTCACAATCTATACATCTGACAAAGGAATAATATCCAGAATCTGCAACAAACTCAAACAAATCAGTAAGATAAAAACAAACAATCCCATCAAAAACTGGGCTAAAGACGTGCATAAACAATTCTCAAAGGAAAATATACAAATGGCCAACAAACATATAAAAAAATGCTCAACATCACTAATGATCAGGGAAATGCAAATCAAAACCACATTGCGGTACCACCTTTCTCCTGCAAGAATGGCCATAATTAAAAAAAAAAAAAATCAAAAAATAGTAGATGCTGGTGTGGATGTGGTGAACACAGAACACTTCCACACTGCTGGCGGGAATGTAAACTAGTACAGCCTCTGTGGAAAACAGTGTGTAGATTCCTTAAAGAACTAAAAGTAGAACTACCATTTGATCCAGCAATCGAACTATTGGGTATCCACACAGAAGAAAAGAAGTCATTACTCAAAAAAGATACTTGCACACACATGTTTATGGCAACACAATTCATAATTGCAAAACCATGGAGCCAACCCAAATGCCAATAAATGAATGAGAGGATAAAGAAACTGTAGTATGCATATGCAGCCATAAAAAGGAATGAATTAACAACATTTGCAGTGACCTGGATGAAATTGGAGACTATTATTCTAAGTGATGTAACTCAGGAGTGGAAAACCGAATATCATATGGTCTCACTGATATGTGGGAGCTAAGCTATGAAGACACAAAGGCATAAGAATGATACAGTGGACTTTGGGAACTTGAGGGGAAGAGTGAGAGGGGGCAAGGGAGAAAAGACTACAAATATGGTGCAGTGTATACATGGGTGATGGGTGCACCAAAATCTCACAAATCACCACTAAAGAACTTATTCGTGTAACCAAATACCACCTGTACCCCAATAACTTATGGAAAAAAACAAAATAATGGCTGAAGGAGTTGCCCACAACCACAGACTGTTCCAGCCCCACGAATGTTTCCATAGTTTTGTCTCCATTAAAGGCGCAATCTTGCTCAACCAGTTAATTATATTGGACCATTTCCATCAGAGAAGTGGCAGCATTTTGTCCTTGCTGGAATAGCCATTTAGTCCAGATACAGATTTGCTATGCCTGCACACAGTGCTTCTGCAAAAGCTACAATCCATGGACTCACAGAATGCCTTATCCTCTGTCACAGTATTCTACACAGCATTGCTACTGACCAGGGAAATCATTTCACAGCCAAAGAAGTGTGGCAGTGGGCTCATGCTTATGGAATTCACTGGTCTTACCATGTTACCCATCATCTTGGAGTAGCCAGTTTGATAGAATAATGGGATAGCCTCTTAAATACTTAGTTACAACACCAGCTAGGTATCAGTACCTTGCAGGGCTGGGACAACGTTCTCCAGAAGGCTGTATATGCTCTAAATCAGCACCCAATATGTGCTTCTGTTTCTTCCATAGCCAGGATTCACAGGTCCAGGAATCAAGGGGTAGAAGTGGGAGTGGCACCACTTACCATTACCCCAAGTGACCCACTAGCAAAATTTTGCTTCCTGTTACCACAACTTCACGCTCTGCTGGCCTAGAGGTCTTAGTTTCAGAGGGACTGTCCTTGGGCAACAACTCCAGGCTTCCCAGCTTTTCGACTCCAGTACTTACCCCAGTGGTCCCCTGGGTCCTCAGGCCTTTGGCCTTAAAGTGTGAGTGACACCATCCACTTCTCTGGTCGTAAGACCTTCAGACTTGGACTGAGCCACACTACCAGCATCCCAATGTCTCTGGCTTAAAGATAGCCTGTCATGGGACTCCTCAGCCTCCATAATCATGTGAGCCAATCCCAGACGATAGATATATGATAGATGATAAATAGATAAGAGAAGATTTATTAGGGGATTAACAAACATATGGAAAACCACTAAAACTTCAGTTGTAATCAAAGCAATGCAAATTGAAACAGGATGCCATTTTTCACTACTCAGTTAAAGAACATGCAGTGCTGGGGACACTGGTAAAAGGAACACTTGTATCCCCTCTCATCTATCTATCATCTATCTATTACCACCTATCTATCCATCTGTCTATACATCTATCTATCTACCTATCTATCTAGCTATCTGTCTGTCTATCATCTATCTATCTATATCCTGTTGGTCCTCTTTATCTGGAGAACTTTAATACAAACTCAAATAGAAAAATGCCCAAGATATATAGCTAAATGAAAAACAGAAAATGCATACTATAACCCAAACTTTGTTTAAAAAAAGAATAAATAATAATTATACAACACCATATATGTGGCAAAAGGTGGACAGATACATATTGAACTCTTAACAGTGGTTATCTCTGAAGAGGGTGAGACAAAGCCAAGTCTACTTTCAACTGCATGTGAATCTATCATGGTTAAAGTTAATATAATTTTCTCTTGTTTTTCAGCAGAAGAAAAACATTCCAATCACTTCTTGAGAAAAAGGGACAGTAATAAATAACCAAATCTAAAACAAACAAAAAAAATCCAGATATGAAGAAAATACAATCGAGTGGTTATTTTCCAGCATGGCTTATCTTCAGAAATCATCCCTTTGTTTTCCACAAAGTGGATTTTAGATAAAAATACCACACGAGATAAGTAGTTTCTTGACTCAGTTTTCCTAACCATGGTGCCTCTATTCCAGTGGCATCCAGGCCTCCTTTTATATCCTCAAGTCAATGTAGTCACCATATTATGGTTCTGATATGAAAGGAGTACATGCTTACTATTAAAAGGATGATCTTAAATTACCCATATTCATCCCACCCTCACACAACCATTGTTAACATTTTTTGTTTTACCTCTTTCCAGATTTGGCTCTATGCAAAGATCCCTACAGAATCTTGCATAGTTGTAATAAAATATGTGCATTCTGTGTCTTGCTTTTCCCTTAGAGCCTACACAGTCATCTGATGCGATTTGGGAAGCACTCATGGGTCCCTGCAGGATCCTCTATCACTTGGATACTGTCATTGTCTTAACCACACCCCTAACATTGGCTCCTTAGATTATCGCCCATTTTTTATTCAGCTGTTTTGAACAACTTCATGCAGAAAGCTTCCTGGACAATTAGAATAATCCCTCAGGAGAGATTCCTAGAAATTGAATTACCAGGTCAAAAGGTACAAACATTTTTATAGTTCCAGATACTCATTACTGATTTATCTTCCAGAACATCTCCACCAGGTTACAGGCAAGTGTTCATTTTGCCAAAGTCTCCCCAGCACTGCATGTTCTTTAACTGAGTGGTGAAAAATGGCATCTTGTTTTAATTTACATTGCTTTGATTACAACTGAAGTTTTAATGGTTTTCCATATGTTTGCTAACAAGCTGCATTTCCTCTTGTGATTTGTTTGATCATGTTCTTTGCACATTTACCTACTGGAAATGATCGGTGTCATACTTAAGCTTCTCTAAGCCCTCTCTTTTGTCACACTTCTGCTACAACTCCCCTATTTATTGACTGCCATTGGTGCCCACTTGAAATAATATTAGTAATAAAATTTCAAACCTAAAGAGCACTCAACACAAGCACACTCTGGTTTGATTTTCACAACCCTCTTCTTTGTAGGACTAATAGGATTCGTAATCCCCATTTTACAGAGCAGAAAGCAAAGGTTCAAAGTGATTACACTGGCTTTTCCAGGGTCATGTAACCACTAACCACCAGAGTTGGTACCAGAATTTCTTTCAATTTCAGGGGAGAAGGTAGCACAGTGGTTTTGAGTCCACATCTATAACCCAACTCTGCCATCCCCAGGGATAACAGCAATTCCCTCCTGGGGCAGGTAAGAGTCAAATGAATCATAGCTGTGGGGTGCTAAGCACAGTGCCTGGCCCATGGTGACTGCTCTATAAATCCTTCATTTCACAAACACATGCAGATCCCGTTGGGGCCAAGCATACTGATGGGCATTGGAAATACAGAGACCAGGAGTTCAGAGTCTGGCAGAGAAAACAAACAAACACACCACTATGAGCCAATCATCATGGCAGGGCCTTCACAGACGCGTGTACAAGGCACTGAGAAGCCACAACCCAGGCCCCTTGTCCCTTCACCAGGGCAGAATCTGCCACTCAAGGTCAAATTCATCTTTCTGAAGATTCACATTGGAGCACAGTCTGACTCCTCCAACCCAATGTCATCCATAAGGGGTCACAGAGCAAATGGAATGACTCTCATAAATTTCCCCACATCCCATCCATCAAGCCCTCCCTCTGTGACTCTCTCCTGGCAGGAGGGGCCTATGCTTTTCCTGAACATGTGTGTCTGTGATCTCCTCTGACCAGAGGCCCAGCCGTCTGTCCATCCTCAGGGTCCAACTGCTTCAGGGTCTGCAGGGAGCAGCTTCTCTGGGGTCTCCATGCACAGGGGCCACTGGTGGCTGGGGGTGGCGCAGGACAGCCATCAGTGTTCCAGAGGTCCTGCATAGAAACTGACTTCCAGAGAACTGGGAGGGGTATCTGGGGCCAACTTCAGCACCCTCATGGGCTAGGGCTCTAATATCATCAGTTATTGTGACTCCTCAGGGATGCTGGTGCAGGGAAGGAGGCCAGAGCCTGGTAACCAGCATGCAGGAAGGTGTGGGGGCAGCATAGCATGGGGAGAAGTGCATGAGCTTCAGGGAAAGAGACCCTGACTCACCAAGTGACTCTGGGCAAGGAACAGCCTCTCCAAGCCTCAACGCCTTATCTCTGAAGCCAAACTTAAAGCAGATCTGGCTTCAAAGGCTTATTGTGCAAAGTATTGTAATCATACACATAACTAAGCCTTGACTCTCCCAACAGCATGCAGGCTGTAGAGTACAAGAGCCTCCAATTACTGAGCACTTCTCGTGTGCAGGACTGTATTTTAAACATGTCTCATATATCATCTCAATAAATTATTAGCATAACCCTATTCAATCATTTAGTCAAATACTTACTGAGCATTTTTCTTAGGTGCTGGAGATATAGGAGTGAAAAAAAAAAAAAAACAGATAAATGTCCTTGTGCTCTGGTGAAACTTATACTCCAGTGACTGGAAGACAGAAACTAAACAAGATTAATCAATGAAATGTATAAGTTATACAGTCAGGAGTGTTAGGAAAACACTGCCCAAAGCAGAGAGGAGGGAGAGAAAATGGCAAGCGGGGGCTCAAGTTTTCGCAGGTTGGTCAGAGAAGCCCTCACTGGGAAGGTGATGGGGACTGTTTGGATTATTGGTGATATTCACTCCCCTCCCTGTGGGTGGAGTATACTGCACAGCTCGACTTGCTGTCACCAATGGGATGTTAACTGGCACAGCACAAGCAAAAGCTTGAAATGTGCACATGCAGGATGTGTCTTTTGTGCTTGTGCCATGGCCAAAAGAGAGTGTCCCTTGGGTAGCTGCTGCTCTTCCAGTCTTGGCCTTGTTGAGATGCTGGCAAGCAGACCCACAGCTGGAAGCAGAGCCCACCAAGCCCAGCCTGGATGTGGCACCTCCACCAATCTGTAGGGTGCATGAGATGCTGGATGCCAGTGAGACTTGAGGCTGTTTGTTATGCAGCATTAAGTGGTCACTGGTGACTGATAGGGGGACTTTTGGGTAAAGATTTTAAGGAAGTGAGAGAGAAGGGGCTCGTGACTATCTGGAAGTTGATTTTTCCAAGCAGAGAAGAGAACAAGTATAGAGAACCATATGCAGGGGCCCACCTAGCATATTCACGGGACAGCAAGTGGCCTGGGTGGCTGGAATGAGAGATCCAGGAGAGGAGCAGCAGGAGATGACATCAAAGAGAGGATGAATCAGGTAAGATGTTAGAGGTTGAGTGACCATATAATTTATCACCCCAACCAGGACTTGCTTTTTAAATCAAAGTATAATTTACAGAGCAAAATGCATGATTTTTAATGTATAATTTTATGAGTTTTATAAACTTAGTAATGTAACAAACACCATAATCACTATAATCAAGATATAGAACAGCTTCATTGCCCACAGAAATTCCTTATGGCTCTTTGTAGTGAATCCTGCTATCCCTAGGCCTGGAAAACATCGATAAGTTTTCTGCCCCTATAGTTTTGCCTATTCAGGAACATCATATAATTGAAATTATGGAGTATGAGGCCTCCTGAGTGCAGCCTCTTTCACTCAGCATGTGCTTTTGAGAATCATCTCATGTTGCTGTGTGTATCAGTAGTTTGTTCCTGGTTTGTTTTTTATTATTCTTTTTTTTTTTTTTTTAAGAGACAGAGTCTCTGCTCTGTTACCCAGGCTACAGTGCAGTGTGGTGCAATCATAGCTCACTGCAGGCTCAATCTCCTTGGCTCAAGAGATCCTCCCACCTCAGCCTTCTGAGTAGCTGGGACTACATGACATGCAGTATGTCTGGTTTGGCTAATTTTATTTTATATATATATACATATTTTTGTAGAGATAGAGTCTTATTATGGGGATCAGGCTGGTCTGAAGCTCCTTCTTAATGCTGAATAATATTCCATTGTATGGATATACCACAGTTTGTTACCCATTCACCAGCTGAAGGACATTGAGATGGTTTCCAGTTTGGGGTTATTACAACAAAGCCACTATAAGCATTCACAAAGAGCAAACCAGGATGATTTTAAGAACGAATATTTCTTCTGGAACAAAAGTCATAAGTGGGGACCATCTCATAGACCAGGAAGTGTGTTCACTCTACTTTGTCCACACAGGGACTCCGGCTATTACCCCAGTGAGACAGGAAGATTCTGAGCAGGGTAATGACGTGATCAGCTGGAATTTTAACAGAGTCACTCTGGCTGCCTCAGAATGACAAGCTGCATGAAGCAAGGTGAGAAGCAGGAAGGCAGGTCAGGAGGCTGATGCCAGTGATGGCTTAGACCAGGGACATAGCCACTGGGATGGTGAGGAGTAATCAGAATCCAGACCATGGAGGGTAAGGGTGTCAGAACTGCTAATGGACTAATTATGAGGGGTGTGAGGAAGAAGCAGCAAAGACAGCACCAAGATGTTGGACCTGGGCAACTGAAGAAAGGGTCACGGGCCCATTTCACAGAGATGGTTTAGCGTGGGCAAGGTATTACACCATGTCCACTCATTGAGAGGGAAAACTGGGGCTGGTGTTCCCAAGCCCTGCCCGGCACTGCCACACCATTTGCTTTATGTTAAACACAGAACAAACATTCTTCCCTAAGGAGGAATCCAGGTCTGATCCCCACAACATAAACGTGCCCAGTCCTGGAAAGGCCCTACCTGGGAGCAGTGCCAAGAGGCCCAAGGGATGGGATCCAGGCCTCCCCAGCCATATGGAACTGTGAATCCATTAAACCTCTTTTTCTGTTCATGACCAGACTGCGAGGTCTATGGAAGGGCAGGTAATATGGTTTTGCTGTGTCCCCATCCACATCTCATCTTGAATTGTAGTGCCCATATTCCATACATGTCGTGGGAGGCACCCAATGGGAGGTAATTGAATCATGAGGGCAGGTTTTTCCCGTGTTGTTCTCATGATAGTGAATAAGTCTCATGAGAACTGGCAGTTTTACAAAAGGACAGTTCCCCTGCACATGTTCTGTTGCCTGCTGCCATGTAAGACATGCCTTCGCTCCTCCTTCGCTTTCTGCCATGATTATGAGGCCTCCCTAGCCATGTGGAACTGCGAATCCATTAAACCTCTTTTTCTTTATAAATTACCCAGTCTCAGGTATTTCTTCATAGCAGTATGAAAATGGACTAATACAGCAGGAAAGCAAGAGGACAAAGTCAGCACAGGCAAGCAGAAGAGGCTGGCAGCTCAGGCCACACCCCTCACTGGTCAGCCCACTAAGCCCCTGTGTGCATCACAGAGGTGGAGCCAGGACAGAGGACAGCACCAGAGTCAGCTGCCACTCTGCCACCTGAGGCTGACCTCCTGGGGCCAGAGACCAGAGCTGGCCATCAATTCCCTACAGGGCCCAGATGGGGAATTCTGAGGCCCTCAGTCACTCCCTGTGAGCCTGTGATGAAGCCCTCAGTCCCCTGCCACCTGCTCAGCCTCAGCTTAGTGCCCAGGGCTAGATTCACATTATGCCATGTAAGGAGGCTCAACTGCACCCCCAGTCCACAGGCCTAGGCTCCCTGGAGCAAGCGTCAGCCATGGGAGCTGGAGCCCATGTGGACAAGCAGTGAAACTGCAGACAGGCCCTGGAGGAAGAGGACTTCCGATGTTGCTTCATGCAATGCCTTCTTGGGGACAGGAACAGGCTCTCCATTCCACAGCATCTCACATTCTGCTCCAGCCATGGCTCTTAAACATTTGCCACAGTGGGAAGCCCTTAGGAAAGGTGTGTGCCTTGTTCCTCAAGGGTAGCAAGGACAGAGGGTAAAGCCACCCTGAGACACTGCCTACCTCCCCTGGCCCAGCCATGTCACTGGAGAGAGAGAGAGAGAATCATTACTAAGTACTGTTGGGCTGAACCCTGCACATGGGGCAATCAGTCATCCAGTGACAGCCCTCATGGTGTTCCCACCCAATCTCATGCATCACAACTGTTCCTCCTGGTGTCAGGAGGACAGCTCCTCCTGTCGTGCTTCCCTCATAAGCATGGCTCTCTAATGTGGCCTTCAGACTCTATTCAGCTACACATGCATGTAAGGGCACATATGTGCACACTTGCTCCAGTCTGGCAGAGAGGTGGGTGCTTTATCCCATGGGGTAGGCACCACTCCACTCTCTGCCCACCCTGTTCTTTAACAAGAACAGGCTTGGAGACATACGGACCAGGGTTCAAATCCAAACCTGGCAGGTAGAAGGGGCTAGTTCCTCTTGCAAAGCTGCCGGCCAACCCAGCTCAGAGTCCAGGGTGCAGTTGGGACCCCAGACCCAACCACACTTGCTCTGTGAAGTTCCCTCCAACTCTGGAGGCCAGGCCTCAGCAGGTGCAGAGGTCTCGTGGCCAGACCCCCATGAGAAGGCCCGGCACAGGCATCCCACACCTGTTTCCTCCAACGTCCGAGAGGCACAACTCACACCCACTTGCTTAGCCAGGGCATAGGTTTCCCTCCCAGGGTAAAGGTCCCTGCTGCAAGGATGGCCCAGACAGGTGCATGCCCACCATGCTCAGAGTTTCACAAGGCCCAGCCCTAGCTGGCAGCAGACAGGCAGCATGACACAAAGGGAGCACCAGCTCCTCTGAGGCCAGAGAATATTTCCATGCCATACATCGGGGCAATCTTTGGCAGACTGAATGCCCAGAGTCATTCCTGCCTTGTTTCATAGGCCTGGCCCAGCTGCCCCACCCCTCAGGCCCTCAGGACCACAGGGCTCTGCCTCTGTCCCTTCAATGTTGGACACATACCCACACCCTAGCATGCACCATGGTCAGGTCCAACTGAATTCAACCTGATATCTCATTCCCAGGACCCTGCAGGGCCTGAGACAGTGCACTGGACCTCCACGCATGGCCTATGGCCACACACAGCAAGTGCTTGGGGTGTGCGACAGAGGACGGGGGACAAAAGGTACAGCATTGAGAGCGGGAAGCCAGTGAAGCCTGCAGCAGGTGACAAGGCTGTGACAGGCCTCGTGCCCCCGCGTGCCTCCACTTGCTGTGGAGATTAATTCACCTGACAAATCAATCCTACCCACTTCTGACTTCATTATATATTCACATAATTACATTCAAGTTTGGGAATTTTAAGGAATTGATTTACAGTGGCTCTGAAGATCTGGACTGGGTTAGTGCCATCCTCTTTCCCAGGAAGCTGGAGAAGCACTTTTCAATTTAACGAGCCACGTTTTCTCAAGAATTGTTACCCCAAATACCTGAGGGAAAAGCTGCATGAACTAGGCACTGGGATAGCTTCAATCTGCCCAAGAAGACAGTGAGGGCAGGCAAAGTTATGCCCATCCATTAAGGTCTGGGGTGTGCCCATCACAGAGACGAGGAAACTGAGGCCCAGAGGGTGTAGCGCTCTGGCCAAGGTCTCACAGTTGTGGAGCACAGAGTCGGTCAGAAGCATGGCCTCTCTGTTACAGACGCCCTGTTTGATTCTGCACCACGCTATCTCCTCAGAACACACAGCACTGGCTGTTCTTGCCTCCTGTGGCTCTCACACAATTCCCACACTTGAGTCCTAGCCTTCTGAGGCACACTTCTAGATTGGGTGGGGAACACGCTCTTCAATGAAAGCAGAGCCCTAGGGTCCAGCTGCCCCTCCCCAGCAGTGTCCGGGGCACACAGAGCCTTCGTTCCCCATTCAGCAAGCACTGAAGCCTCTTCTGTGTGCCAGGCACTGTAACTGGCACTGTGGAGAGAAAGATGGCCATCCCCACTCTCCAGCAAAGATTAGAATCTAGGAGAGAGACTGACACCAGTCAAATAAGCCTGTGACAGACAGATCATTGCAGAGTGAAGTCTGCACCCTGAGGGAAAAGCACAGGCACTGTGCATGTGTCTAACTGGCCTGGGCACCACAGGTCACCCAGGAATGCTACCCTGAGGAGCCGCGATGGAGAGATGAAAATGATGGTAGAGTTAGTATGGTATGCAAGGGGGACAAGAGGATGGGGGCCGCTTTAGGGAGAGGATGCCCTGTGAGAGAAGATTCTGGAAAGGCCAGTGTTCCCAGTTGCAAAGGAGGATGACGATATCCACTGCTCAGCACCTCAGCCAAGATCATGGTCTTGGGGACTGTGAGATTCAGGGTCTGGGAGCTCCCCAAGTGTCTGTCCTTCCCTGACCTTTTGCTCCTGCTCTAGGAAATTTCCTGTCAGCAATAATCCAAGTGAGAAAAATCAAACACTGCACATGAAGGTTTACACTGAACACTGTCAAAAAAATTGAAGATTGGAAACAGTCACAATATCCAATGATAGGAAACATTAGATAGGATATGCAACATCAATTCTTCGTCTCAATGCACTCATTAAAAATGATGATTAGAAAGGCTTTGCAACCACACAGGAAATGTTTATGCCAGGATGTTAGGTCAAAAAAGCAGAACACAAAATCTCATCTAGATTATGAGTATCTCTATATAAAATCAGTGTGCATGTGTTCAGAGAAGAATACAAAAAACAAAAACAATGACTAGGCTAGGCAGTAAGGTTACGGAATTCTTCCTGACACTGTCATATGTTTTTAAAATAAGCAAAATAGGTGTGGGGATGGGAGGAGATCTGCCTTCAGTTGCGTGGGTTGGGGGAGGAGCCTGCTTCAGGTGTGGGGATAGTGGAAGGCGCCAACTTGCTGTGCAGGAATAGAGGTAGGGGCCAGCTTCAGGTGTGGGGATGGAGGGAGGGGCCAGCTTCAGGTGTGGGGATGGAGGGAGGGGGGCTTTAGGTGTGGGGATGGAGGGAGGGGCCAGCTTCAGGTGTGGGGATGGAGGGAGGGGCCTGCTTCAGGTGTGGGGATGGAGAGAGGGGCCTGCTTCAGGTGTGGGGATAGAGAGAGGGGGGCTTCAGGTGTGGGGATAGAGAGAGGGGCCGGCTTCAGGTGTGGGGATGGAAGAAGGGGCCAGCTTCAGGTGTGGGGATAGAGGGAGGGGCCTGCTTCAGGTGTGGGGATGGAAGAAGGGGCCAGCTTCAGGTGTGGGGATAGAGGGAGGGGGGCTTCAGGTGTGGGGATAGAGAGAGGGGGGCTTCAGGTGTGGGGATAGAGAGAGGGGCCGGCTTCAGGTGTGGGGATGGAGGGAGGGGCCGGCTTCAGGTGTGAGGATAGAGGGAGGGGCCTGCTTCAGGTGTGAGGATAGAGGGAGGAGCCCGCTTCAGGTGTGGGGATAGAGAAAGGGGCCAGCTTCAGGTGTGGGGATGGGAGGAGGGAGCCTTGAGTTCAAATCAAAGTTCTCTTCCTGGGCTGCACACTTGGGCCAAGTCATTCACTTCTCTGATTCCTGATCATCAGAGATCATCAGAGATGATCAGGAATGCGCAATGAGAAGAGGGGTCTTGGTGAGTTGCAGGGGCATGTCTAGGGAAGCAAGGGAACGAAGGGCAGGACTGCATGGCGGCTGGCAGTGGAGAGTTCCGGGACTGGGCAGGCTCCAGGATGAGGCCGTTGGAGGTGGCAGCTAAGATGGGATAGAGAATGGAGCTGGGGAGGTGAAGGAGTCCAGGGGTGAAGAGGAAAATGAACCGACAACAAGGAGGAGGTGAGGAGAGAGGTGAAGGTTTAAGAGAGAGGACTTCTAGGTCAGAAGCCTAGATGGGTCTTCGCGGTGACAGAATCCAGTTCCCTGTGGAGAGTGAGGGCCAGACCTGCCTATGGAAAACACCAAGTGACACAAATCCTGCACGACAAGTCTAGGAGAAGGAAACTTTCCCAGTGCAGGCAGAGCAGGAAAGCCCAGCCTGCAACCCAGACATTAGGCCTAGTGACAGCTCACTGAGTATTAGCACTTTGCCTTAGGTGGCACCATGGTACGCCTACATCCTATCCAGGTGCCGCCTTCTCACTGCCCAATAGCTGCTCTGGGAGGGAACCTTGAGCCCTGCGGCCCTGCCCTGGCCCAAATAGCTATTCTGCTGGAGACCTTTGACTGCTGGAGATGTGCCCTGGTAACAATGCACAGCCATGAGGACCGTGATCTGAAGGGTGTCCTTTGGCAGGTACGATGCACAAGCCTCACAAGTGTCAGTGGCAAGCCCCACAGGGTGGCCCAAACCTTGGCCTAGTTATATTGATACAGGAGGGGGGAAGGGAAGTGTGGGAAGGGAAGGGCATGGGCCCTTTAAATGATACAGAACAGGGGAAAGGAAGGGTGTGGTCCCTGGCTAGGGCTCCACTCCCTGGCCTGTGCCCATGGACCTAAGTGAAGACAGGTATTTTTGCTTTCCTGCCCAAATGTTGCATTTTCCAAGACCTCCCCTGGCCTGCCATGCCCCCATCCTGTGCCCATAAAAACGCTGAGATCCTAACAGGCAAACACACAGGCAGCTGGATGTTGAGAGGAGCACATCAGCAGGGGAACACACAGGTGGCTGGACGCCGAGAGGAGCACTTCAGCAGGCACCAGCAGGCCAGCCAGCCACTGACCAGCAGAACAATGCAGAATTTGGCCAGGGTACTCAGAGGAGAATCCAGGCCGCCAAACAGCCCGACTCCAGGGGAAAATCATCTCCCTTGTTGCTCCCCCATCTGCTGAGAGCTACTTCCACTCAATAAAACCTTGCACTCATTCTCCAAGCCCACATGTGATACAATTCTTCCTGTACACCAAGGCAAGAACCTGGGATACAGAAAGCCCTCTGTCCTTGCAACAAGGTAGAGGGTCTAATTGAGCTGATTAACACAAGTCACCTATAGACAGCAAACTAAGAGAGCACCCTGTAACACATGCCCACTGGGGCTTCAGGAGCTGTAAACATTCACGCCTAGACACCACCGTGGGGTCAGAGTCCCACAGCCTGCCCGTCTGTATGCTCCCCTAGAGGTTTGAGCAGCAGGGCACTGAAGAAGCGAGCCTCACCCCCATTGCATGCCCAGCGAGGAGGACAAGAGAACTTTTCCCATTTCAATATAACCTCTTTGCATCTCAGCTTCCCCAAATAAAACAGGGATTTTAACAAAACCCTACCTTATGGAATTGAGGGAATTCGACAAGATAAACACAAAAAGTGCTCAGAAAAGTGGTAAGCCTCAACAGCTATTAGCAGTTATTATTCTGCCTGCTTGGAATGGAGCTTTGTCCACCAAATTGTCCTATTTTTCTCCTCTGGGACTGGAAACTTCCATGAGAGAAGGTGTTCACACATGCATGCACATACACGTGCACACCCACACATGTGCACACAGACATGTACACACAATATTCCAGGAGCTCCATCTCCCCAAAAGAGTAGAATCCCTGGGATGGAGCAGCGCCAGCCCTCACACCCCATCCCCAGCACCAGGCTCTGCTCTGCTTTTCTCCTTGGGGTTGTTTGCATTTCCTTATTTGCCTCCCTTCTAGTCTTTCTGATTTCCCACTTCCTTTGATTTGCAGGTTCTATGTTTAACAAGAAAGGTATTTGATCACTTTCAGAATTTCACCAGCATGTTTTAAAAAACGCCCAGGCACCTAAGGGCCCACCAATGCCTATGAGTCTGGCAGTTGCGTTTCGATCACTCAGTTTTCCTGAGTTGTCTTAGGGCAGCCCCCACCGAGGTTGGCTTTCATCAGTGCCCACCCTGGCCGGCTTCCCTCTCCGAGTCCCTCCCCAACCTACGACATCCCTAGCATGCGCTGCCTTCACCGAGTTCTCGCTGCAGCCCAGCCTGCACATCTCCCACATTAAAGAAACCCGAACATTCGTTCCACCTTCCCTTCATCGACCTTTTCTTCTGTTCTCCTGACCCTTTTTTAAGCAAACGTTCTTCCAGCTGTGATTATAGATTGAGTATATTTCACAACATGTATCTGCCCTCCTGTTTATCTTGCTTCAAAGTAGTTTCCCTCCTCTGTAAGTCAAAACAACCATTCCCTTAACTCCAGTGAGGGCCTCAGCCTAGTTGCTAATAAGACTTGGTGAACAACAGAAGGAAAGAGCAGATCTGATGTGCCAAGAAAATGAAACACTGAGTGTTCAGAGGATAGGCTCCTGCCACCTGCCCAGGGTGAGCAAGGCTTACAAAACTCAGCACAGGTCTTGGGCCCCCAACACAAGGGGCCTTGTTAATGGGCTCCAGGAATCACTGTCATCAGGCTGAGGAACAACGGCCTCCCTCAACATCCCAGTGGCCAAACAGGGCTCTCCCCAAGCCCATGCTAGCTCCCTCTCATGTCACAACTCCACAGGACAACCACACACAATGTTTTGTGCCTTGTTGTTTTGTGCACTGCAGGCACACCCCAACTATGAGCCAGGCCTGCCATTGGACATAGCATGATAGTCGGGTTGCAGAAGGCCTCTCTATGTCATCAGGTCACCTGGGGAGATGTTTAAGCATCTCACTGACTGGCCTCCTCCCTAGGGATCTCACTTAGTTGGTCTAGATGGGATCTGGGCCTTGACCTTATCTGAAAGTTCTCTGGGTGATTCTAACACGCAGGCCAGGGTGAGACCATGGGCTTTCGAGAGCTGGAACTCCAGAGGAAGATGGCTGGGGTCCAAATCCTGCTTCTGGGGTCCAACTCCAGCAAGTTACCCAGCCTCAGTGTCCTCAGCTACAGCACTCCTCATAGGTAAAGAAAAAAATGCATGTCAAGGGCCTAGCACAAAGTTAGCATTCAATAAATCTTTAACTCTGCCTTTTTTTTTTTTTTTTTTTTTTTTTTTTGAGATGGAGTCTCGCTCTGTCACCCAGACTGGAGTGCGGTGAAGTGATCTTGGCTCACTGCAACCTCTGCCTCTCGGGTTCGAGCAATTCTCCTGTCTCAGCTTCCTGAGTAACTGGGATTACAGGTGCGTGCCACCATGCCTGGCTAATTTTTTATATTTTTAGTAGAGATAGGGTTTCACCATATTGATCTCAAACTCCTGACCTCAGGTGATCCACCTGCCTCGGCCTCCCAAAGTGCTGGGATTACAGGCATGAGCCACCGCACCCAGCCTACCATTCTTTTTTCACCCCCTGGGCCACCCATCCCAGGTCCACTTCTCTCCCTGCTCTACCATGTGGCCCCGCTTTTTAGAGAGAAATGAAAAGGGCTCCTGGGTCTGTCTGTGCTGGCCCTGGGTCTGTCTGTGCTGGCTGGCCCAGGAAGAGGGGAAGACGGTTTGGGGCAGAACACCTGCCACAGGCCTCTTCGAACACCTCCCACAGGCCTCTTCGAACACCTCCCTACAGCAGCCACCTATTGAGAAGGAGGGCACCATTGCAGAGAGGTAATGGGGGGAAAGCTGGGCATCAGGGGGACTTCTAGCCTCTATCACCCAGAGGCCTGGGGCTCACTACTGCCCTCCTTAGGCCGTCACTGGGACGGCCATCCCAGGACCAGGCTTAGCAATCCCTGTCTGCTCTGAGGCGCCACTCTTCCTCCTCTCTTTCCCAGCTGTGACACTGAGAAAGAGTCTAGTTCACAGCTTTCATCCCAACAAAACTTGGAAAGAGTCAACCAGATGAGGTAGGCACCCCAGAGGACCCTCAGGTTCAGAGTGTTCATGTGTATCAATGTAAAGAAAGAATTAACACAGTAAGATTTAACAACCAAATAAAATTCTTCATTCATTCATTCATGTGCTTATTCAGTAAACAGTTCTAAGAGCCTCCTCTATGCCTGGCACAAATTTGCTGGATGTGGAGGATAGAGACACAAATAAAGCCCGGTGTATCAGTTAGCAATTGCCAAAATAATGCTGCATAACAAACAACTCAAAATTCAGTAGCTAAAACAAGCATCATCTATTCACACAGATTTGTGGGTTGGTTGGGCAGATCTGCTCCTCACTGCAAGTCTGTAGCTCAGCTCAGTGGCTCTTGTCTGCCCCTTATGTTTCTCATCTGCTTTGAACCAGTAGGTTTTTAAGAATGTGAAGGTGATAGAAACTCAAGAGGACAGGTGGAAATGTCCAATATCTCTTTTTTTAACCCAGGCTCAGAACTGGCAGGTTGCCATCTCTGCCTACATGCCCTTGGCCACAGCAAGTCACAGGGCTATTAGTTCCCTACTAAAATCCACCCACCACAAGAACATAGCAAGCATGTGGATGCAGGGCTGTGTGAATAACTTGGGGCAACCATCCAATCGATCATGCCCAGCCGCTGACCTAAAAGACCTCCTTCTGGCCTGGACAGAGAAAGCAATGCATCAGGAATAGTTGCAGCACAATATGATTTTGTCCCAATCACTGAAGTTATTTGGGATCCAGAGTATCTTCTAGCCTGAAGGATACCTGTATGTATCTCAGGGAAGGACACCTGTTCCCTGATATATGTGTCCTATCAATTAAACCAGGCAGGAGCTGTCACCCACTTAACAGGTGGAAAAGAAGGGACTTGGAGGGATAAAGGGGTTAACCCAAGCTACACTCAACTGCCTTCATTATTATTTGCACCTGGTGAAAATGTTCATATGAAAGAGGATGAGGATCTGGTGTTCACAGCTTCCCAGGCTAACAGATACCAATGTTTGGCTGGTCCAATCAGTCATGCCATTGAAGGAAGTCAAAGAACTCAAATTGATGGGAAGAGGCACTGAGGATTAGGCACAGCCTTAACCCGCTGGAAAGTGCCATCATTTGCAAAGAAATAGAACCTCTGAATGACATTCCATGGTCTGGGCATGTTACAGACATTGTCTTGTCCAAGTCCTCCAGGAATCTAATGAGGTATACTCTCCACCCGACAATAAAGACATGGGCCACCATGAGGCTACAGTCCAGGCCCACAGTCCCACACTGGTGAGTGGCTGAGGCAAGGCTGCAGGTAGGCACTTTCAGGTGCAAGACCTGAGTTGCCACAAAGTATCTTAGATGACTCAACACAGGAGTTGTCCAAGTCATCCCAGGTGAAGACAGAGTACCTAGTCCCCAGGACTAGAGACAGGGTACACAGTGCTGGGACCTAGGACCCCAAGTCAAGCCAGACTAGCAAGCAACAGTCAGGCTCAGCAGAGATTCCTCACACCACATCTGCAGGATGAGGGGTGGCCCAGCTCTGTCTCAAAACCTCCTGGAACTGATCTCATTGGCCAGTCACAGGGATATGTATTTTCTTCTCAGCTCCTCAAGTGAACATCTGTTTTTCTCAAAGCTGTGAATGTCATGTCAAGAATTTCCAATTACCTTCCCCTTGGTTTTATTTAGCATCAGTGTACTGGAGGCATAATTAGTCTGAGATGAAAACCTGTATTGTTCCCTTCTCCTCAGCAATGAAATAGGTTCCAAATGTGCTAACAGAGAGGATCCTTCTCCAAAAATGACAAACAGCAAGTGAAGGATGAAAGTAAGAGTGAAATACAGATTAATGACAACTGCGGCCGAGCGGGGTGGGGGTGGGGGTTGTGATTGTGGTGTCTGCCAGGGGGCTCCTGCTGCAAATCTCACCTCCTCCTCGGCTCCTAATGAGGATGGCCCTTCTCCACAACATAAAAGTGATACTGATGAAGATGAAAGAGCAATTTCCACTGATATGTTCTCTAACGATACATCATGAGAACCAAGGCACCTTCAAGGACTGCTGATGAGGTGGTGTCATGCAGCATTCTTCTCCCCGTGAGCCTGGCCACGCTCACAGCCTGGGGGCTTTGGCTGAGGGATGCATATTTTGCATTGGCCAGGATTACCCAAAATTAGGGGGGAAAAGAGGCACACAAAGTTTATGAGTAGAAGACACCCCTAGAAGTTGGATATTTAGAGTATCAAGACTCAGAAGCCCTCGATGACCCCAGCCTCTGCCACAGACTAGACCTTTAGCCTCTGATTTGTCCAATACTTGTTAAAGTGAGGCTTTAAGGATCTTACTCATGTGATGCAAGGAATGACATTTGTTCTGCTTTCATGCTTGCCTTCTTAAAGGCTCTTCAAAGATCAGCCAGAAGGTTCACTAAAGAGGAAATGGGTCATGTCATTGCCCTATACAAACCCTCCAATGACTTCCCATGACACTTAAAATAGAACCCTAACTCCTCGTCTAGACCACATAACCCCAGATGGCATTCTCTCACCCACCTCTCTGACCCCACCATGCTGCTGCCTCCCCTCCTTTCATTAAGCTCCAGCCACACAGGCATTCTCTCTCTGTTCCTCTAACAGGCCAGTTTTAATTCCATCTTGGGACTCTTGCAATGGCAAAGGTCTCCCTTACAAAAGCAAAGGCCTTCTCAGGCCTGACTCCAGCAATCAGATGTCAGCTGAAAAGTCAGAGTGGTCACATAGCCAAAAGCAGCCCCAGTCATGTCTCATCACATGGTTCTGTTCTAATTCCTTACAGAACTCTTCACATGATATTATCTTGCTTTTTTGCCTCTCCCTCTCTCACATAAAATGTATAGGTGTGGCGGCCTCACCTGGTTTACCCGTCAGACCCCTGCACCCTGCAGAGCTTCAGGGCATCTGACACACAGGAGATGCTCAGTAACTACTGATGGACTCAGGCTGGTGGGTGAGCTGGTGGGGTTGGGCTTACCAAGAAGACCACAAAGTGCATGCACCTATCTTCAGATAACCGAGGGGCTAATGGGAAAAGAAAGTAAAATTGCTGTGTAGACCAAGAACACCAATCCAGCACTAATGGGTAGAAGCCACAGGACAGCTTTTGCCTAACATAAGGTAATTTTCTCACTGTCAAGCTACCCAACAACAAAATAGATTTCCTTAATCGATGGTGAGTTCCCCACGTGCAGAGGTTTGTAAGCAGAAGCCACTGCTGGAGCCTGTGTAGTGGAGAAATGAGCATCCTTCTAAGCGCCCGAGTCCACGGCATTCACGTTGGCTTCCTCTATCTCAGTGGAATCATAACCCCCTGAGGGAGGGTGGGGCCTCTTTCCCCAGCAGGTGCTCTCTGCACAGGGTGGGGTTGGGGTGTCAGATGGAGCACAGGTATCCACCAGACATGGAGTGCAGTATACGTTCTTGGCTCCTGTTCAAGGGTAAGCTGGAGGCTCCAGGCCAGGCTAAATCCATGGGGCCCCCATGTGGAGGCAGGCACCTTCCTGGAGGAACTAAGCTTGTAGTCTATGCTTTCCTCCAGGGACACAAGCCTGGGGAGTGGACAGGAAAGGCAGTGCAGAGGTGGCAGTCAGGGAACACCACAAGCTGCCCTCTAACTGTTCCTCTGCCAATGCTCCCACAGCCCTGTGAAGGAGAACATGACTTCCATCCCACAGATAAGAAACTCAGGGCTCAGGAAGGTCACATTATTTGCCCAAGTCCTACAGCGGGTCTGGGAGATGCTGGGAGTTGCGCTCAGATCTGACTGATGCCACAGCCTGCATTCTTGACAGCTTGACCCCTGAAGGTCAGGCAGCTCCCCTCAGACTGCAGACCTGCCAGTTGGAAACATTCTCAACTCCTCCTGTCTTTCCCTCTCCCCTGTCTTCTGAGAAAAGGAAGCCCCTTAAACCTTCTAGGTCAAGCCCTAACTGGAACCCCACTCAGTTCTGCACTCTGTCATCTGACTCAGAGCTATTCGGAGGGAAGCTGGTAGAACCAGCTCATTGGCAGGCTCCCTCTGCCCAGCATCAACAGGCACAGAGCTGTGATGCCACGGTCTCCTCCAGGGCGTGGCTCCATCATAAATCTGCATTTTCATCACCCAGTAAGGTAACTCCCACGGCAGGCACTCAGCAGGGAGGTAGTTACGGCAGGTGAGAATCCACCTCTCTCCCTGCCTGCTCCTAGGATCCAATATTGGCCCATGTATCTTCCCTGTTTCCTCAGGCTTTCTGGACTTTTGTAGGGGGAAAAGAGGAACAGAAGGAGGAGCAGGGAGGAGAAGCAAGAGCTCCCGGGGGCTATGAAAGGTAACATATATGGAGAGTTTGGGGAGATGGCGGCTTGTGAGAGACAAGGGAAAGAGAGAGAAATAGGAGTATTCTAAGAAGCAAAGCTGTGAGTTATGACAAGGATCCTCTCTGACATTCAAGTGGATACCTGTGCTCCACCTGACACCCCAACCCCACCCTGTGCAGAGAGCCCCTGCTGGGGAACGAGGCCCCACCCTCCCTCAGGGGGTTATGATCCCACTGAGATGGAGGAAACCAACATGAATGCCATGGACTCAGGCGCTTAGAATATCAGTAAAGGATTGCTTTGCATGCCACTACTTTCTTTTTCTAATGTGACTCTACATAGACACTGGGGCACCACTGCTATATGAGGCACCACTACTTATATCTGGATTACAAATGAATGAAACAATAGATGAATGAATGAATCAATCAATCAATCAATCAATGAACAAATGAATGAAAACTAGGAACCCATTGTTTAGTTCCTAAAGTCCCAAGTCTCTCTGCCTATGTTAAACACGATAGCGGCTAACACCCCTAGGTAAATGTGTTAGGTATGTGTTTAAGTGCTCTACATGTCCTAACTTCTTTAATCTGCCACCTACAAGGTAGGTAATCTTATTATCCCCATTTTGCAGGTGAGAAAACTGAGGCATTCACTTAAGGTTCTATAGTTAACAAGTGATGACTAGACAGAATTCCAACTCAAGTCTGGGTCCTGACCCATTTGCTTAGCCATTCTGCTAACCCATGAGGTGATCTACTTGCCAAAAAGGACTGACAGAGCCAGTGACCCCAGCACACTGGGCCAGCCCCATCCCAGCTGCTCCTGGCAAAAGGAGCCTGCTGGGCTATTACCTGGGAGGCCAAAACATGTGTACGATCAGGCTCTGCTTAACAACATTTCAGTTAACCATAGACTGTATATAAGACAGTGGTCCCAGAAGATTATATTGCTGAATTTTTACTGTACCTTTTCTGTTAAAGTATATTTAGATATACAAATACCACCGTGTTACCACTACATTCGGCACAGTCACATGCTATGCAGGTTTGTAGTGTAGGAGCAATAGGCTGTACCATACAGCCTTGGTGTGCTGTAGGCTGTACTGTCTAGATTTGTGTAAGTACACTCTATGGGGTTCGCACAATGATGAAATCACCTAACGATGCATTTCTGAGGATATATCCCCATCATTAAGTGATGCGTGACTGTATATCTTCTAATAGATCAATAATAAACAGCAGAAATAACAACCAAGTGCAGCTGTCACTTTCTTGGCTGTAGTCAGTAAGTGCTTACAAAATTTTATTTCACACAAACAATAAAATAACATGAAAAATAGGTATCTGGAAAAGATTGAGCTTGGAGTGTTAAGGCCAAGGCACATTTGCAATGCCTCTACCCGTAGAATCTGTCAGGCAGATACTCAAAGGGCAACAAGGTTGCTCTCTCTCCCCGAGCTCCCCAAACGAGCACTCAGGGAGGAGGCCAGGGTGAGAAGCTGCCCTTCCCAACCAGCTGGAAGAATCAGGTGGCCAACTTCAACTTGTCTTAGAGAGAGGCCAAAGGGCCAGAGACTGCTCGTGGGAGAAAGATGGTCATCCATAAGTGGTAGGCTTCTCCAGGGCTACAAGAACCTCTGACTCATCTATTTCCAGAGGTGAGCCCTAGATCTGACGCACAAGCAAAAGGCAACATGCAAAAAAATGCTTATGGGGTTGATTTGGATTTAATTAAGTTAAATCAAAAGCCCCCCCACCACCACCACTCAGGGGGAGAGGAGCACCAGCAGCCTGAGGACAGACTATGTGGCCAGGGGCTAAGGCTCACCAAGAGAGAACCCAAGCCTTATTCACCTGCCAGCCCGGAATGTAGCACAAGTCTTCAATCCACCACTAAATAAATTGTCCCTTGGGGCCAGGTCCAGAGGGGCATAGGTGGCCCAAAGAATGATTCTCAAGGAAATTTTGAGTCCTCTCCTGCTAGCCTGTGTACCACCACCATCACTGCAATCACTATCATCATCACAATCTTCATCACCATCACCACCATCATCACCACAATCACCAATATTACCACCATCACCACCACCATCATCACCCCTACCATTCCCACCACCACCAATAACAACAACATCACCACCACCATCACCAGCACCACCATTAGCACAATCAGCAATACTACCACCATCACCACCAACACCACATCACCAACACCATTACCAGCACCACCAATAACACCATCACTACCATCATCATCACCACCACTACCACTACCATCACTATTACCATCACCACTACCACTATCACCACCACCAACACTAACACCAACACCATCACCATCACCACCACCATCACTGCAATCACATCACCACCATCATTACCACCACTACCACCACCACCACCATTACCACAATCACCATCACCATCATGACCAACACCAGCACCATCACCAACACGATCACTATTACCACCACCACCGATACCAACACCATCCTACCACCACCACCATTCCCATCACCAACAATAACAACACCATCACCACCATCATCATCAGTATCACCACCACCATTACCATCACTATCACCATCACTACTACCATCATCACCACCACTGCCATCATCACTACTATCATTATCACCACCATCATCATTACCATCATTATCATCACCACCACCACCATCACCACCACCATTAACCTCACAGATCACAACCAATTTGACCTTCAAAAAGTGAATTAGAATATCCCAGCTGAGTGGAAAAATGCTCAACATCATTAATTATCAGGGAAATACAAATCAAAAGCACAATGTGATACCACGTCACTCCTGCAAGAATGACCATAATCAAAAAATCAAAAAATAATAGACTTTGACTTGAAGGTAGTGAAAAGGGGACACTTTTACACTGTTGGTGAGAATGTAAACTAGTACCACCTCTATAGAAAACGGTGTGGAGATACCTTAAAGAACTAAAAGTAGATCTACCATTTGATCCAGCAATCCCACTACTAACTATCTACCCAAAGGAAAATAAGTCATTATACAAAAAAGATACTTGCACATGCATGTTTATAGCAGCATAATTTGCAATTTCAAAAATATGGAACCAGCCCAAATGCCCATCAAAGAACAAGTGAATTAAGAAAATGTGATATATATATACACACCACCATGGAATACTATTCAGCCATAAAATGGAATGAAATAGTGGCATTCGCATCCATCCTGGATGGAATTGCAGACTATTATTCTAAGTAAAGTAACTCAGGAATGAAAAACCAAACATCGTACGTTCTCAGTCATATATGGGAGCTAAGTTATGAGGATGCAAAGGCATAAGAATGATACATTGGACTTTGGAGACTTGGGGGAAAGGGTGCGGGGCGTGGCAAGGAATAAAAGACTACACATTGGGTACAATGTACACTGCTCAGATGATGGGTGCACCAAAATCTCAGAATTCACCACGAAAGAATTTATTCGTGTAACCAAACACCACCTGGTCCCCCAAGAACATATTGAAATAAAAAGATTAAAAATTTAAAAAATTTTTTAAAAATTCCAGGCTGAAGAATTTCAGACAATGGATGTAGATACTCCACTCTTGAGGGATGAAGTGTAGTTCTCCACTCTTTTAAGTGTGGACTGCAAATAGTGAGATCTTTCCAAAGAGGGCAGCATGGGGGAACAAAGGGTCATTTTTTAGTGAAGAAACCTTACAAGCACTACCTCAGCCAGGCAGTCAAGGTCAACACCAACAGTGATAAGTCATGTTAATAGTAAGTACCCTTGATATGGTGTGATGAGAATGGCACTACCTCCATGGTCTTCTTTCCCAAACCCATAACCCAAATCTAATCATGAGAAAAACATTAGATAAATCCCAGTTGAGGGGAATTCTACAAAATACTTGACCAGCACTGCTCAAAACATTAAGGTCATCAAAAGCCAAGAAAAGCCTGAGAAACTATCACATCCAAGAGGTACCTAAGGAGACGTGACAACTAATGCAATGTGGTATCCTGGATAGGATACTAAGACAAACAAAACAAAAGGACATTCGGTAAAAACCAAGAAAATATAGGCCGGTCACAGTGGCTCACGCCTGTAATCCCAGCACTTTCGGAGGCTAAGGCAGTGGATCACTTGAGCTCAGGAGTTAGAGAGCAACCTTGGAAACATGGAAAAACCCTGTCCCTACAAAAAATACAAAAATTAGCCAGGCATGGTGGTGCGCACCTGTAGTCCCAGCTACATGGGAGGCTGAAGTGGGAGGATTGCTTGAGCCTTGGAGGAGGAAGTTGCAGTGAGCTGAGATCACGCCACTGCACTCCAGCCTGGGTGACAGAGTGAGACAGTCTCAAAAACAAACAAACAAACAAAAAACTAAGAAAATATAAATGAAGTATAGACTTTAGTTAATAATGCATCAGTATTGGGTCCCTAATTATGACAAATGTTCTATACTGATGTAAGAAGCTAAAAATGGGGAAAACTCGGTGTGGGGTATATGAGAACTCTCTATAGTATCTTCATAATGATCCTAAAATGTAAAGTTTATTCAAAAAATTGGAATTTCACCCTAAATTATATAGAATACACTTCTAAAATACTCCTCTAAAGTATTTCCTCCTCCCCAATTATCCCTTTCTTAGCTCGATGTTATGTTGATGCTCACCCAAATATTAGCACTGCCCTTCCTCCTCGCCACAGGCATCCCATCCAGGGCATCCTGTTTCCTGAGGCCACTCAGAGCTTTCAGGAACACAGATGTGAGGAGGCACATCTATGCTGCAATGGCTCCCACTGTTTTTTTGTTTTTTTGGTTTTTTTGAGACAGAGTCTCGCTCTGTCGCCCAGGCTAGAGTGCAGTGCGGGTTTGCGCCATTCTCCTGTCTCAGTCTGTAGTTGGGACTACAGGCACCCACCACCACACTCGGCTAATTTTTATTTTATTTTATTTTATTTTATTTTATTTTATTTATCTATTTATTTATTTATTTATTTTTGTATATTTTAGAAGAGACGGGGTTTCACTGTGTTAGCCAGGACGGTCTCGATCTCTCGAGCTCGTGACCCACCTGCCTCGGCCTTCCAAAGTGCTGGGATTACAGGCGTGAGCCACTGTGCCTGGCCAGCTCCCACTGTTTTAAGGACTGATTATAGCCTCTAGCATGGCATACAGGATCCTTCCCAGCCTGGCCTCCTTTTCCTCCACATGCCTCTTTTGATGTTGCTATACTAAAACACCAATTGCTCTTTCCTCCAGAGACTTCCTCTAGTGCCCATGCTCTGTCCATCTACGCTCCTACCCTTGCTGCCCCACTGTTTTCCCTGGTTGGCCCTTGCCTGTCCTTTAAGACTCGGCTCAGACAGCGCTTTCTACAGAAAGCCTTATTTTGCCCCAGGACAAATGTATTGGCTTTGGAGGACGCCCTGGCAATCCCTGTACTTACAACTATTCTGTATTGTCGTTGATTGCTTACTTTCCCTAAGGACAGACAAGTGCTCTCACCTATGTCTCTCCATTGCCAACCTTCAACAAATATTTATTTAATGATGAGTAAATGACTTTGGGGAAAAAAAGGGTGGCATGAAAACTCATGGCCAACAATCCAGGGCTTTTGTTCCTGGGTTTTAAATTACAAATTCTGCTCTTCAGAACTCCATTATCCTCACTAGAGTCCTATATAACCACATCCATTATATGGCAATGTAATGGAATACTAGATTTAATTATAACAGGATAATTAATGTCAAGGTATTGCCAGTTTGGACATAAATATTAAATATCACCTTCTATGTAACTATTTTCCGACTGTGATTGCAAGAATTAGAAATTCCAGTTTTTGATGAGAAGTGCCTTTGTCATGGGGGGAGTGATGCCAAGTGGAACATCTGGTTTGCAGGCTGCCTCCGTCCTCCAAGTAGAATGCCTCCTCCCTGGCTTGAGGCTGGGCTCCTGACATACCTGGCCCTGCCACATCCTGTCTCTCACATGCCCTAGTGCAGACCACCACGCCTGGCCCTTTGAGTTTCTGGAGGGATCTGTTCAAGTCTCTTGGGAGATCCTCAAGTTGCTCCATCCCCTTATGGCCTCCATTTCCCTCCATAACATGAAGTAAGAGCAACCACAAGGAGCAAGGGAGACTCAGGAGTTATGACAAGGTGCAGACAACATTGTAAGTCGGGGAGGGGAAGATGAGCTGCTGTGGACCAGGAAGGCTCCTCCTGGGCCTCCACCTGTCTACCACATCTTCTCCTCCAGCCACCTCTCAAGCCCTGCTTTGGCTCTGTCCCTAAAGTTGCAATTTCATTCTGCACCTTAACAAAAACTTCACCTCTGGTCAGTCACCTTCAGGCTACTCTCAAATGGCAGGATCATGAATGTTCATAACGCAAAAGCCACATACAGGACACAGTGCTTCCATGTTAAGTCCTCTTCCCAACCATGGATCCTGCCAGAAGTCTGGAATGAACAGGCCCAAGCTTCCTCCTGGCTTGCTGGAGCCCTGCATACTGAGTCCCTGAGCTTCAGCATAGAATATAAGAAATCCTAACAGCATTAAGTCACAATGCTTTGACAAAGCCCAAACTAATGTATTCAGAAAGACCAAATGAAGAGGAAGATTGCCCAGCCAGTCTCCAGCTTCTCCAGCCCCTCACTCTTCCAAGTCCTGATTGAACCACATCACAGATTCTGAGCCCAAACCACCCAGCTCGACCCTTACCAAAGTTTTAACCCAAAGAAAATATGAATAATAATAAAATGATTGTTGTTTTAAGCCACTGAACTTTGAGGTGGTTTATTACACAGCAACAGATAACCAGAGCAAAGGTCCAACATCAGAGCCACTGCAGTAAACAAACACCTTTCAGATCCTTCTTCCAGCAGCAAACTTCAGCTTCCCACACAGCCTTGGTCCCACTGTCAGACAGAGAAAGCTATTCTGTCCCTTCTCCAATGTGCTGGTGCTTCTGGCTCAAACGTCTTCCTGAAACATTCATTCAGGCCCCACAACCACAGAACCTGGCATCCCCTGACTCCTGTCAATCTCACACAGAAAGGAATTCTCATGCCTACCTCACTCCGACCCACCAGCCCACAACTAAAGTAAAAATACACTTCGGGCATTCTATGATTGAGCTGAGACCTCCTGGTTACTTGTGTTTCTGAGAAAGCCAAAATGATGCCAAAGGCAGAGTGGTTCTGATGGAAAGCACAAGCTGCATCATCATCATCATCATCATCATCACTATCATCATTATTGTCTTCATAATCACTATCTTCAATCACCATAATCATTATCAATCCTATCATGACCATCAATGTCATTGTCATCACCATTGTTGTCATTGTCATCATCAATCATCAACAGCACCACCATCACCATCATCATCACCACCATCACCATCATCACCCACTATCACCACCATCACCACCAATGCTACCATCTCACCATCATTTATCTCCATCACCATCATCAACACCATAATCATCAACACCATCACCATCATCATCACTACCACCACCATCACCATCATCACCATCACCATTATCTCACCATCATTATCACCATCACCATCATCATAATCATCACCACAATCATCACCATCATCACCACCATCACCATCATCACCATCAGCATGACCATCATCACCATGACCATCATCACCACCACCACCATCACCATCATCACCACCATCATCATCATCACCACCATCACCATCATCACCATCAGCATGACCATCATCACCACCACCACCATCACCATCATCACCACCATCACCATCATCATCACTACCACCATCATCGCCATCATCACTATCACCATTATCTCACCATCATTATCACCATCACCATCATCATCACCATCATCATAATCATCACCACAATCATCATCATCACCACCATCACCATCATGACCATCATCACCACCACCATCACCATTATCATCACCATCATCTTACGATCATTATCACCATCATCACTATCACCACCATCATCACCACCATCATCTCACCATCATTATCACTATCAACATCACCACCATCACCGTCATCTCACCATCATTATCACCATCAACAGCATCATCACCATCAAAATCATCATTATCACCATGACCAGAGTAATACCAGGGACATTTACTGAGTACTTACTATGTACCAGGAACTATTCTAAACACTTCAAATGACTGTCTTGTTAAACTCTCATCACATCTTATGATGTAGTCCTGCCACTATCCCTACTTCAGAGATAACAAAACAAAGGTTTGGAGAAGTTTTATAACTTGCCCACAGCCACCAGCCATAAGGGCAGTGCTTGGATTCTAACACCAAACAGACAACTCCAAAAGCTAGACATGCTCTTACCTGCTCTGACGTCTCTCCCCTCAAACCTGCTCCTTACCTTGGTTGCTTTAGAAACATTCCATTGGATACCCCAGGGCTCCAAATACAACCCTGCAGGGCCTCAGTCTCTGCATCTGAGAAATGGGAGCAGTGACAACAGCCTGGCTCTGGACAGAGTGACAGACCTAAGAGCACCTTGTGCCATAGAAGGGAGACAAATGCAGTCATTTACTAACCTACTCCAAGCCAGGCACTTCCCCACACATTACCTCCTTTAAACTTTACCACAGCCCTGGGGGTGAGCAGGGACTAGCTTCTTCATTTTACCAGTGAACACAGGTTCAGAGAGTAAGCAAAGCTGAGTAACCCCCAAAACCCTGCTCTTTCTGCTGGCCCCAGCTGTTCCCCCTCCCTACCCTGAGGACAGGTACCACATGCTGAGCCAGGCACAAGGTCCCTCTGTCTGACCCTGTCAGAGAAGCAGGATCATTCCCTGCACATTCACTTAGAGCAATTAATGAGCCAGGATGTGCTTGCTTTGCATTTCCAGGAGCTGACGGCCATCCTGGGCATGGCCCCTTCTGCATAGGAAGAAATACCCAACAACTGGAAGAGGAATGAGCAGCCCCGGAGCTGGAATTCCTGCTCAGCCTCTCCCTGGCACTGGAGCTCCACTGGGTGCCTGGATAGCTTATACAACTTCCCTTTACCTATCTTCCTTTGGAAGCTAAAACTAGCCAGATTTGAAAGGACACTGCCCCTCATAGAAAGAAACAGTCATGATTTTTTTAATTGGTCACTGAAATAAATGTGCAAACAGTGTTCCCCATTTCACAGATAAATTTATTTTTTCCTCACCTTTTAATTGGCCTCTGTGGTCCAGTATGTCTGGACCACAGCTGCTGCCTCTGATGAGACTGACCCTCAGGGCCACCCCTGGGGTGGGAGCACACATGAGGGAGGGGTGGAGACAAGGGGAGAGCCCAGTTGGAACTGTTGGGCCCCACTTTCTGCAGCTCTTAGTGCCCTGCTGTGCGGGCCTGGGCAGTGATCAAGTCCAGAGTCCAGGGACACAGGACTTCAGAGCCATGGCAGCAGAACCAAGGGACCCAAGCATCACTGCAAAGGCTCTGAAAGGTACCCAGCTTTGAGGATGAACCAGGCAACTGCTTGATTTTTTAATCAAGTCATGTCATTATTTTGGTCCTGTGCAATGCCAGGCCTGACTACTTCTCCTCCCCAACACTGCCAGTGCCCTGGGGGATCTGGAATGAATGGTGGGGATGAGGATTGGAGTCTACTGGGTCACAGGAGGGGAAGGGGGACCTAATGAAAACCACCTTATCCTAAGGGCAAAGCTACACTCCAAACCTAGGGAACAGAGGACAGAGGGCCATAGCCTGGAACCTACCAGTGATGCTGAGAGTGGAGGGGAAGCAGCTGGGAGCAACAAAGAATGGGATGGGGTGTGGGATGCCCCACATCACTATCTCCCACAATGTCAGTGAGTCCTTTATGGTGGAGGTAGGGGCATCACACAGTTTCAAAGGCCAGTGTGGAAACAGGCAGACAAAAGTGGAACACATGCAAACTCTGCACCCACCCCCACACCCACACGTGTCCACACATTGGCATCCCTGCTTTGTTCACCTATTGGCACAAGGGCAAACAAATCACAGCCCTGGGGAGGGGAGGCCCTGCACTGGGCTTGGTAGCAGCCCTGCCTGATTCTCATTAGGTGATGAACAGGTTTGTGTGGTTGGGGTTTGTTATTGCTGTTGCTTTTGCTGCTTCCCCAAATTCCCTGCTGAAGGAAAAAGGAAAGATGCACTGGAAAGGGCATGTCCTCTCTCAGCCCTTTCACAAGGAGAGTCCTTGGAGCAGCAAGGCAGGCCCATTTGCACACACATTAATAATGTGCAAAGCTCTTTAGGCTGATTGCTTGCTCCTCACAGGAAGCTGCTATGGTGGCTGCCAAGAGGCTGAGCTCACCCCTGTGAATTCGCTCCGTGAGGCACAAAGCAGGAGCCAGCCTGGCTTCCCACACCAAGGGCCCATGCAGGTGGCCTGAGTGAAGGGAGCCCAGAATGAGGCTGCCAGGCAGGGGGCTGCCCATCCAGGCCTCGTGGCCCAGGCAAGTAGGAAGACAGAGGGAGCACCTCCCCAGGGTAGCCATTCTCAGCTCCCAGGCTCCCTGTTGGCTAACAACTATAGATTACCATTTCCTCAGGATTTCTGTGTCCCTGAGCTGCTTCCCATGGAATCAGAAAGTGGCAGAGACAACACCTTAACCCTGGTCCCTTTCCAAATCATGCTGCTCACCTGCTCACAAACCTCCAGTGACTTCCTGTTCAATTGAAACCAAACCCAAAATCTGACAAAGGCCTGAGAGCCCCCAGTGCTTTGATCTGGGACACCTCCCAATGTCACCTGCCACCACTCTCCCCCTGGCTCACCTGGCACCAGGCACATCCTCCTCCTCACTGATGCTCCAATGTGCTGAGCTCATTCCAGCCTCAGGACCACATGCCACTCCAGCTGCCACAATCCCTCTGCAGCAGATCTTGTTTGGGGGGCTTCATCACACCCTTCCAGTCTCTCAATAAATGCCTCCTTCTTGGCATCATTGTCCCTGACCACGGCTCTACAGTGGTGCCCCCACGAAACCACTCTCTTCTTACTTTACTGTATTTTTCTTCCTGGGGGTTATCACTACCTGTACGACTTTTGGTTTACTCATTTATTTGTTTAGTGTCTGACCACCACCTCCACTAAGATGTTAGCTCTTGAAGACAAGGACTTTGTTTGTCTCAGTCCCTTTATATTCTCAGGGTCTAGAACAGAGCCTGGTCCATATTCACTGCCCAGTTAATATTGAATCCATTTCAAGACAGGCAAATGAGACCCAGAAAGGCAAGGCAGTGCCCTATAGTCACACAGGGAACAGGACACAGCCAGGGCAAGAGCTTGTGCGAACCTTAGTCCCAGGCTCTGGAGAGCTCCAAGGTGTGATATGGGGAATTGGGCAGTTCCCTACTGGCCTGGCTGATGCAGTCAGTGACTTGCTGAGCATCTACTCTGCATGGTCCATTCAATGCACTTCAGGGAGCAATCGTAAGGTAAGGTTGGTCCCTCCCTGCAAGTGAGATATGGTTTTAGAAAAACATGAAAATTAAGGCCACAGCACAATGCAGTAATGCCTCAGCACTGGCCTGGATAGGCTCCCTGGACATGCTGCACCCACAGCAGGGACTGGAGGAAGAAAATCTGACAGTAGAACATAAAAGCACCATGGCTTCCACGTGACTGTCCATGGGCAAGACTTTGCCACTCAGGCCCTAAGTAGGAAGCTACTTCTCACGCTAATGGTCAGGCAGGCCGAAACCCTCCCCACCCCAGCACAGACAGGGAACCAGCAGAGTCAGTGTGTCACAAATGCAGAAAGGAAAAAGCCATAAGACCCACGAACTGGAAGTTGCCAGTCTCAAGATAGTTAACAACCAGCAGCAGCCTTGCGGAGTACTGCTAGGCAGAGCAAACCAATGCCAATGATCACCACCCATCTAAAGAGCTGACCTTCACACAGGAAAGACCAAAAGTGCCTGTAATGGTTAAAGAGCTCAGTTCACATTTAGGGTAGAATTTGAGCAATGGTGGATAAAAAGAACAAGAGCTTCTGGCAACTACAGTTGACTCTTGAACAACACAGATTTGAACTGTGAGGCTCCACTTACCTGTGGATTTTTTTCAATCAATGTTTCACCGAATGTGACTGCCTCTCCTTCCTCTGCTTATCCCTCCTCCACCTCTCCCGCCTCTGCCACCCATGAGACAGCAAGACCAACCCTTCCTGCTCTTCCTCAGCCTACTCAACATGAAGATAATGAGGACGAAGAACTCTGTGATGAGACGCTTCCACTTAATGAGTAGTAAATATATTTTCTCTTCCGATGAGTTTAATTCCATTTTCTCTACTTTACCGTAAGAATATAGTATACAATACCTATAACGTACAAAATATGTGTTGATCAAATGTTTATGTTATCGGTAAGGCTTCTGGCCAACAGTAAGCTTAGGAGTTAAGTTTCGGGGGAGTCAAAAGTTATACACAGATTTTTGACTGCATAGGGGGTTGGTTCCCCTAATATCTGCATTGTTCAAGGGTCAACTGCACGAAGGAGACCCCTAAGGCAGGTCAGCACCCACCAACAAAAGTAAGAAGGGTGCTGGAATCACAGAAAACAGGGGTGGTACCTTGAGGAGCCAAGGAAAGAAACAGGAACTCAGCCGGGCACGGTGGCTCATGCCTGTAATCCCAGCACTTTGGGAGGCCGAGGTGGGTGGATCACAAAGTCAGCCGTTCAAGACCAGCCTGGCCAAGAAAGTGAAACCCCGTCTGTACTACAAATACAAAAAATTAGCTGGGTGTGCTGGCACATGCCTGTAATCCCAGCTACTCCAGAGGCTGAGGCAGAGAATTGCTTAAACCTGGAGGGGCGGAGGTTGCAGTGAGCCAAGATCACGCCACTGCACTCCAGCCTGGACGACAGAGCAAGACTCCCATCTCAAAAAAATAAATAAATAAATAAATAAAAATTAAAAAAAGGAAAGAAATAGGAACTCCTAGGACCACTGACTCCATTTCAAAAAAAAAAAAAAGGAAAGAAATAGGAACTCCTAGGACCACTGTGCTAAGAATGACTGCTGATCCTCAGCAAGAAAGGACTGCGAAAGAACAGGGCTTGTTTCACGCTATTCTCATAGTTAATGAGCTTAAGTTGACAGTATATATGCAATAAATCAGACATTGCCACTTGGCAGTCTACAAGCCTTATCAGCCCTGCCACAGGCAGAGTTGGCCAACAGAGAGTTCAGCATTTTTGTAATTAGCTACAAACATTTAAAAACTAAGAGATTTCACAGAAAGTCCAAATTTCTGGCTCCTCTTGAGACACAAGAAATAGTGACCACACCAGGCCTTCTCAGGGGAATCTTGGCAGAGCCTAACAGTCCTCTTCAGAGAAGGATGTTCCCCAGGTGCCTGCAGCTGCAATACTCTCAGTTCTTATAGCCCACCTGCTGTCTGCCTTAATATCCCTGCCTGGATGCCATAGGCATTTGGATTTATGGCCTGCTATCATGTCAAAGGGTGGCTTTAGCCATTCTTCTCTGACCCTTTGATTGTCCTCAAAAGCTCCAAGTTACAGAATTACCCAAGAGTGGTTCACGTGGTGGCCTGGATGGGATGGTTCCACTTGATCATCACAGGGCGAAAGAGTGGCAGCTATGCAGCCCCTTCCCACCCTGCTTCGCTAGGCGCAGGGAGTCTCCAACTGGGTATTCACTGTTTTCTCTCTCTAGTGTAGTCTGGCAGTGCTTCAGGGGCAGAGACCATGTCCTTCTCCCCCAAAGCACCCAGTGTAAGAGGTCCGGGGATGGAGCCCATTCTGTCTTAGTGGTGGACTGGCCACCGACAGGCTGCTAAGAGATGCCTTCTCATCTGGAGAGTAACTCTGCAGGCAGAGAGCATCAGCAGCTGTCCCTCTTTCTATCAGCCCAGTAACCAGCACTCCTGAAAAGTCACTAGTAGCTGCTCCTGCTCATGTGCTCCAATAACAGCCCAGATGGGAGGTGCCCTGTGAACTCCCACCCTGCTCCTGAACAAGATCCGAAAGTGCCCAGCCAGCATCTGGAGCCCAGGCAGCACTTAGCCCTCCTCTTCTCCCCCTCTCCCTTGGACTCTAACATCCTCTCCAGCTGAGTGCTGGACTGCAAGCCAGTTCTCAAACCCAGCTGGGCTGGCTGGAGATTGTGAGCACTTTGTCACTTTTTCCTAGCCCCTCCTCTTACCACCCAAGGTGCACCCCACATCTGGCTTTCCTCACTTGGCTCTGGGAGCTATGCTTCCTGACACAGAGTGAGTGGGAGCTATCCTTCTGCCAGGCTGGCCACAGCTCCCCATCTCTGAGCCACAGGCACCTCCATGCTTGACCCCAACAGTCCCAGATTGGTTCTACAATCTCAGCCAAACACCATCCACAGGCACAATAATGAAACTACAATTTGCAGAGCACCACCCCTGCACCAGCCCCTCTCAAGCGTGTTCCTCATTTAATTCCCATGGCAACCCTCTGGGAAGGTGTTAATACCCCAGCTTATGACCAGTAAACAGCCTCAAAAAGATGGCACTAATAGCAGAGTTGGGCTCTGATTCTGTGTCCATTTGCTCCAAGGACAATGTCCCTTCCTCTGTGCCACCAGCAGCCCCAGCCCTGGGGGGAAAAAATAAAAAAGCATCATCATGGCCCCAGCTGAGCATCTGAAAGCCTCAGGTTTCCTCTGTGAAGAGGAGAGTGGGTGGAATGGGTGTGGGAGGAGGGGGACACTCTCAGGTGCTCTGCTCTGCCTTTTCTTATTTAAATAGAAGTGGTTCAAGTCCTGCATCTCCCTGTTCAAGTCCACCTTCCCTCCCTGTGCCCATGTACCCAGGGCTTCTTGGATGTGGTTGGGGGAATTCATGTGTGCTCTTCCTGTGATGATCTACCTCCCTCCAGTTCTTTTCTCCCGCACCTTCACACTTGTTTCCTACAGCAGCTCCTTTCCCCCAGGCTCCGTGACTCCAACTGTGGACCACAACCCCGTACATTGCTTTCCCCGACATCGCTCACAGCATACTTTGGTGATAGTGCAGATATAAGTAATGCAATGGGGAGACGGAGAGGCCACACCATGCCCTGCACAGCAGGCAACTTGGAGGTGAAGAGTACACATGCCTGGTAACAGCCCACCGACCTTGCCACTTCTCTCCTAGGTCCACCGACCTAGCAGCAGGTTACCAGCCCAATCCCTGATGTCAAGCACTAGCACATCCCAAATTTCAGAATGTTGACCTTGCCCAGGGTCACAGAAGATCTTTTCACTTTTCTCAATGCCCTTCATACCCATATCTTTACATTTTCTGAGACTCGTCAATCTCCCCACTCACACATCAGTCACTGGGCATGTTCTGGGTACCCATACCCACATCAAGCACTGTAAGAAAGGAAAAAGGAAAACCTACATCCCAAAATAACCTGTACTTAAAAGAACATTGTGAATCAAATATTAACTCCATTGAGCAGATGAGGAACCAGAGCTCAGAAAGCCACATGGTGAGAAAGTGGGGCAGGAAAGGGGCTGGGTCTGCCTGAACTCTGCCCTTGCCTGCCCTGTAGACAGAAAGCCTATATAAAATGTCCCCAGACTCTCAGGTGCCTGGGAGGTTGTGGAAACTGCTCTTCTAGTTGTCCACTGAGAGGCAGAGGCAGCCCATCCATCCCCTCGGGTTCTCTGCAGATGTGCTGGCAGAGAGAGGACTGGGGGTTGTCCCCATCTCCATACGAGCATTCAGAAGTGTCCAGTCCCCTTCCCCATGCTACCTGCTACTCCATGGCAATGTTCACCTAGTCTGCTCTGGGTTATACTCCAGGAGAAAAATGGGCTCTCCCTTGATCTGTCAATGGCAACAAGCTTCCTCTCCCAACAGCACATAGTGGTGGAAAAAGGCTGGGTTTTGAGTCAGGGTATTCAGCATTCATAGCCCAGCTCTGCCATTTTTCGTCTTCCGGACCATGAGCAAACCCCAAAATCCCTGCAGGCTCAAAGCTCCATCCGAGCCCTTCTCTTCCAGCATTGTTGAGAAGACTTCATGAGTTTCAAGGCCTAAATATGGTGAACTTGATAAATAAAGGCTGCCTTTATCCCTCCCTCTGCCCCGCATCCCCCTCTTTGCCATGTTCACCCCAAAGTTGAGCAATGTGGAAGCAAAGTAAGAGTCAAGAGGTACATGACCCCAGGTCACCCGCAGACCTGCCACCATCTGCTTCCACCCAGGAAGCTCATCTGCACACTAGGACCATGCTAGATAGACAAAAAAATAGTCCCAACTCTCCATCCCTTAATGCAGCCACTGTCTTGGCAATGTGACTTTGCACTTCCCCCTTCAAGAGCAGTCTTCCATCCAGAGGAGGAGTCTCTTTCCCCTGACTGTTGGGCTGACTTCATGGCTTGCTCTGGCCAAGAGATTGCAGCAGAAGTCACAATGCACCAGGTCTGAGCTCAGGCTTCAAGCAGCCCTGAGCACTCACACTTGCTTTCCTGGAACTCCACTGCTGCCACATGAATAAGCCTGGGCTAGTGTACCTGTCAAGCAGCAAGGCTCATCACCCCAGCTTACAGCTGGCCAGTGCCATCCTCCCCAGCCAGCCCAGATGCATGAGCCAGCCCAGCTGAGATCCAGTGAGTCTAACCCAGGTCTGCTGAGCGGGAGGTTCACGAGTAACAACACATGCTTACTGTCACATGACACTGAGTTTTAGGATGGTTTGTTACACTGCACCAGCTAGCTAATAATGCAGAGCCCTTCTTCTCTCCAAGGGGACTGGCAGCTCAAGCACAGATGGCAGGTGACCAAGGCCAGGTTCCTACCAGTGACACAGACAGGAGGCTGGGAAATACTGGGTAGAAGAGGGAAGTTCCCCAGCAAAGGCCCCACCCACAAGCCTGGAAACTCACAGCCCTAAATGGGAATAGTCATTCCTGTTTTCACACACAAATGTTGCCTTTTGGCCTGCCATGCCCCCCCTATCCTGTACCCATATAAACCCCAAACCCCAGGCTCCATAAGCAGAAAGGCAGAGGAACAGAAGAGTGATACAACAGAGAAGGAGAGAAGAAAAGGAGCATCTGAACATCAAGAGGAGTTTGGTTGGAGACAGTCAGAGAGAAGATCAGCTGCAGGATGGTGAAACTCCAGGGGAATATCATCTTCCCACTCCAACCCCTTTCCAGCTCCCCATCCATCCTGCTGAGAGCCACTTCCATCTGACAATAAAATCCCCTGCATTTATCATCCTTCAACTTGTCCATGTGGCCCGATTCTTCCTGGATGCCACACAAGGACCTGAGTACAAAGAGGGCACTGAGCTGGTTAACACTTAAGCCATCTGCAGATGGCAGAGCTAAAAGAGCACTGTAACACACCCACTGGGGCTTTGGGAGTCACAGGCATCCACCCCTAGATGCTACCATGGGGCCAGAGCCCAAAAGCGCTCACCCCAGCTCCTGTACCTGCCCTTCTGCATGCCCCCGCTCCCGTAAGGAGCACGCAGTCGAACAAAGGAGCCACATCCCTATCCCACATCCTGCAAGTGCGGTCAGGGAAGTCTCTCATCTCACCGGCACCAGGAGAGGGCTCTGTTTGGGGATGCCATGTGCAGAGGACGGCACCAGATGTGGACTACATGGCACAGATAGCTTCTCTGAGATAAATTCATACCAATTTAGATAATCTCTCTCATTTCTGCCTCTCATGACCCACCCCCTCCCCCCGCCTCCCACCATGTCTTCTTACAGCTTCGCTGCTAAGCTCCCCAATCAGCTCTTCAGTCAACAAACAGGCTGACTCACCTCAGGCTCAGGGGCGAGCCCCCCCCAGGCTGAAAACCCTTGGGGATCCAAGCAGAAAGGGTAATTGAGCCATTTTGGCTGCTGCAGGCTGTTTCCCTTTGTAAATGCCTATTTCTCATGTCTGCTGCCTCAAGGGGCTACCTGCTAATAAGCCACAGAGACTCTGCAGGGAGGAGCTGACACTCTGCTCTGCTATTTAATGACCCACAAAGGAAGGAAAGGCCACCAGGTGTCTTCAGGCCCATGCTTCAGGTTCACAGCCCTCTTTGACCCCAGACAGGCCTTCCAGACAGTCTCTGTAAGGCTTTCAGCACCCCTGAGCACCAAGAATGGGATGGCATGATTTGAGATGGAACTCAAAATAGAAACAACACCCAACCAGAAAATAAACACCAGAAAGTCCAGCAGCACTTAGGCCTTTTTCCCTGATTATTTAGATGCTCCTTTGAAATATCAAAAATCAAACATTAAATTCTTACAATGTTTTACTCAGGCACCCTTGCTTGGCTAGAGTGTTAAGAATGTGTTTCATTTGCCCAGTGGGCAATCGAAGTTCCAGATGGTGTTTGTGTGGGGGCAGAAGTCGGTGCTCCTGGGATCCCACCCTCCATCCGTTTACCAACCATAACGCATGGCCCCTGAAAAGGTGATTAAAAAATATTAACAGGCCCCAGTTCCTGCCCTTAGCATTCCCAGGTCACACAAGGAGGGAGATGCAATAGATGGTCACAGCACAAGCACTGGGTACAGGGCTAGCTCTGGGATGAGGTGGCAATGGAGGTGTGTTCAGGAGGCAGCAGGCTCTGAGGGATGTGATGGTGCTATCATAGAGAGGGGACAGTGGGCTGGGATGCCAGAGGCCTGCAAGACCAGTGCTGGTTGGTACCTGGACAGAGCTCATAGCAGCTTCCCCAGCACTCAGAGACTTCGGAAAGATGAGCAGGAGGGTAGGGACAGAGGCGGAAAGGGACAGAGCCATGTAGATCCTTAAACACAGACCCTAACAGGACAGCTCTCTCTTCTCTTCCTGAACTCAGCCAGGCCCCGCCTTCTGGCTCCCTCTTGCAGCCGCTGAGTTCCAAGCCATCAGAATAAAATCTAGAAAAATTTCTTTCTTGTGATCTTATTTCTAAGAATTCCTAAGAGAAAATAGAAATTCCTCAGACTGGAAGCACTTTTGCTAAAGTGCTAAGGCTTTAGAATCCGTAAACAGTGGGATATAATTAAATGCAAATGCAGGGCCACATTCAAAAATTAATCTCCTATAATTAATTAGTAATTTAAAATATTCTGGTAAATTATACTTAAATGGCACAGAATTATCCTAGCTCTGAGTGATAAAGTCATCTGCTAAAGATTTACCGTGTTAGAGTGAGAAATATTTGCATATATCATGTGTGACAACAGAACATTGAGATTACTTAATTTACCTTTGCTGTAAATGTATTAAAAAGCACAGTCTTTATATTCAAATTGCGGGAGCTTCAGTCACTGCAGCAAACTCTGAGAAGCAATTGATTTGAAGACAGGACTAAACCCAGGCTGGGTTTCTATGAAGGATTAAACTGACCTCCAGGCACACACCATGCCTGGGAAGCCAATCTGGGAGAGGTGTTGGGAGTGGCCCCTTCACCTAATTCCATCCAGCCTGGATGAAAAGTAACATTTTGTACCAGAGCAATAGAAAGCCGTCCGACCAACCAGCTATTCTCTCTCTGCTGTTCTTTCTCCCCTTTTTCTCTCTACAGAAAGAGATCACTGGTATCTAACTGCAGAGGTCAATGCCATCTGCTGCAACTGTCACTGGGTAGCTGCCATTTCTTTTCCAAAGACAGAATACCTCTCCCAGACTGCTCTGCCACCAGCAATGCTCTCCTCCTGGTGGATATGTGCGCATGTTGATGTGTGGATCTGCACAGGTAATGTGCGTGTGTCAGTGCCTGTTGGGCTGTGCCAGTCTGAAGGTCTGGTTGTACCAGTGTATGTGGCTGCTGGTTGTATCATTGCATCAGGCTGTGTCCATGTATGCGTGTGTGTGTGTGCACAAATGCCTGGTCTCCCACGCCTTCCTCCACTGCTGCTTACCACCACCCCCCACCCCCACACATGCTCATCTCTCTGCACCCCATGCTCCACTGCCATGTGCCACAGCTGGGCCCAGGAATGTCCCACCTGCAGGAGCAGCCCTAGCCTCATTTGCTGACCCACCCAGGCCTAAGGCAACACTCTTAGTCAAACATAAGCCTTCCCACTAGCCAAAGTTTTCAGACCAAAGCCCTTGCTGATGTGCTGGCCTAGGAGTTGTTGACCAGCCAAACAGGCAACCAAAGTATACACACACACACAAACAGCTTACCCCATTTCTGTTGGAAGTAAGAAACATAAAATGCCCATTCATTTATTCCCTGAACACTACTGTAGACAAGGTCCTATACTGCTCTCAGGAAATAAAATGGTGAACATCACACAGTCCCTGGTCTACAGGCAGCATGTTCTAGTTAGAGGGACAGATTGTTCAACATCTGCAGGACATACAGAAATGGACAGTGCCTGGGCATCAGGGTTGGGCAGGCTGCCCCGTCTCCTTGGGAAGTGGAAGGAAGAAGCAGCAACTGTTCTCTATAAAGATCACAAATGGTCTAAAATCATTTAATTTTTCCACTCTTTCCAGTGAAACAAAAGACTAGAAGGGAGAGGAGGAAACACAGAGGAAACAAAAGGAAAGAGGGAGGCCTATGTACAGTAGAGACAGTGGCATAGAACCAATAAATAAGAGGTGAAAGGACAAAGCTCTGGAGTCCTCAAAATGCCCACGGACACTGAAAGAGGCCTCAGTGATCACAGCCCTGGGGCATAGCTGCTCTGCCAGCCACTGGAATGCCCAGCAGTGGCATGGTTTGTGGCCATGACTTTCCATATCATAACCAATCTTGGAGAGGAGGAGGCACTGCCCCTGAATTCCATGCCCCCCAGCATTTGATAGGGTTCCTCATCCATAGGAGACTCCCAATTGGTACTTGCTGGGTAAGTAGATGATTGGATGGATGGATGAGTAGATGGACAGATGAATGGATGAACGGAGAGAGATGGATGACAGATGAATAAATGAACAGAATCCCTCCAGGAAGCTGAGATGAAGCCCAGGGCCAAATGACTGTGGACTGGAGTTCTCCCCATCAAGCCTGACCTAGAGAAGAACAAGAACAATAAGACATGTAAACTGTAGGGTGTTAACTTCTAACGCCCTGGAAAGAACCCCAAGAACACACCAGTCCTGAAGTCTGGATTTCCTGCCCCAAGCTAGGTAGCCCTCCCTGCTGACATCCCAGCCTCAACTCCAGCCACTCCCTCCCCTGCACACCCATGACTGCAACTGCATGACATACAAGTTCCTGAATACACTAGGGATCTCCTGACCCCTCTCTCCAGCCCTTCCTTGTCCAGAGTTAGTGCAAGTTCATTCCTACAGACCCAGACCCAGAATCACCTAGTCCAGGAAGCTTCCGTTGACCCTCTGATGACCCCATCTGTCCGTGGCCAGAGGACATCTCTCTGTCTTCCGTGCTCTTACAAGACCTGGCCACACCTCTGCCATTACAGGTAAAGGGGTCTGTTCATACCTCAGTCCTCCCCACCAAGCTGGGAGCCCTGTGAGAGCAGGGACAACAGCCTACATGCCCACATAGAACTTGGCACAGGCTGGGGCTCAGTAAATGCTAGAGAAGTGACAGGAAGAGCCATGAGCAGAAGACAGAAAGCTCCAGCAGCCACCGGCAGGATTCCCAGAGCAAGACCCCTCTCAGCAGCTGCTGCCTTGGTCACTTCAGCCATTCCATGGGCCGTGATCCCCAGCTGGTGAGGAAGCTGACAGGCTTGCATGAGGAGAACATCACAGGTAGTTGTCACTGTGCACTGAAGTCCCACTGAGCAACCTGTGGCCCAGAGAACCAAGGTCCAGCTGAGGATCCAATGAGTCCAATCCACTCCCCAATTAAGGTATGACTGGAAAGAGCCACCCACACTCACATGGAGGGTCCCAAGGTCAAGCCCAGGACAGAACAGGCCCCCCTGGAGGAAGGGACCTTCCACAGCCTATACCCTCGGCAGCCCCCAGAGCAGCCCCATGGTGGCCCCAGGCCTGGGACCTGGACACCTGAGTTCTATCACCCTCAGGCCCATCCTCCCCAAGGGGAGCCTCTCCACACGTCTTTAAGATGATGCAGTGTTGTGGTGGCTACTAATATGGTGATGAGGAGGCCTCAGAGGATGAATGTGGAATAAAGACTGAGCGAGGGATGTGAGGGGTCTCTAGGTGGGGCCTGACACACAAGCCCACAGTGTCTCCAGGTGGGCTCCAGCACCTTGGCCTGCCACAACTCCTCCACTCACCCACTCACTGCCAAGGCCAGGCTCGCAGAACCTGTAGGCCCCGCCAGCAGAGCCCCTCATGAAGTGGAATCACAGAGAGGCTGGTGGTGCCATGTGCCCCCAGGCCAACAGCCACCTGCAGTGAATGAATGCTATTTTGCAAAATGTAAAAGATTCCAGCAGCTCTGTCTTCCTTACTCCCTCCCTCTCCCATGTGACTAGGCTTTTTGAGCAGGGAAGAGGAGAACTTACAACTAGGAAAGCCACATAGCCCACGCCAACTGTAGCTCATCCGTACCATCCCAGATGCGGCATAACATTGACATGCAGTCGATGTGTGGGGGGCGCTACGGGACATTTACTCCTCCTTAACTGTGCTTTGGGCTTCATAAAATTCAGGACATGTTCTGGCAGTGTGTCATCCTTGTGAACATCATTTGTCCTTGTCACAACAAAGAGGAGGTTGGGTCATCTGCTCAAGAAACCCATGCAATGCCTCCAGGTGGTGAGGAAGGCTTCGTGCAGGGACAGCACTCCCAGGTGTTCCTAGGGGACCTGCTGGGCTAGCCAGTCAGACAGCTCATGTTTACTCCAGAATCCACATTTCTTCCCCACCACACTTAGGAGATACGTTAAAATGCTTTGCATATAAGTACCCTGAGAACCTCTGCCAAACCCTGGCCAGAGACACTGGAACCATATCTTTCCCCATGAAGCCAGCATGCCCTATTTCCCCACTCCAGCAAGTGCAGTGCTGTACGCTGTGTTCCTGGAATCATCACAGATGGAAGAGAGGGGCTCTGGAAGGAGTAAAATCCGGACTTGAATCCTGTTCAACGCCTAAGTGGCTATTTGTGTGACCTTAAGCAAGTCATTTAACAACTTTAGCTTTTCCGTTTCCTCTGTCTGCAAAGTGTGAGGATTAGAGAACGCACAAAGGACCAGAGCCATCGTGGGCATGTGAGAAACCTCAGCTTCTTCGCTCCCAATAGCAGGCACATGGGAACAGGGATCAAGACTCTTATCATTGGTGGAGACTGAAGACTACGGTGGGAGCTGTTGGCCCAAAGTCCAAATGCCATCCTTCCCCCTAGTCTCCTGCCAACACTCCCAAAGACTTGACTGAAGTTAAGAGTGGAGCAAAAGAAACTGTAGCATACTAGAGGGTGGGGATTTAGAAACGACCTACTGGATACTATTCTCACCACCTGGGTGACAGGATCCATACTCCAAACCTCAGCATCACACAAGATTCCCATGTAAAAAATCTGCACATGTACCCCCTGTATCTAAAATAAAAGTTGAAATTTAAAAATAAAATAATGGCCTGACCAAAAAAAGAGTGGCCACCCCAGAGGCATCCCCAGTCCCATCACACCCAGCAATGCGAGCAGGACAAAGCAAGCCCAGCGAATCCACCACTGCAGGCGCTTGCATAATTAACCACTTGGAAATAACACCCTTAGGCCAGTCTTAGTTATGTGTTAAATCCTCACAGGGCTAGAAACGGGAAGGGGCTAAAATCTTCTAGAAGGAAAATGCATGAATATGTGCAGTGAAAATAAAACAGATGCTTCTTTAAAAGCTATACGCTAAATGCTTTATCATAGCTGTCTCCTTCATCCCTTTTAACAGATGAAGAAACAGAGGCTAAGATGGTGATGCAAATGGCCCAAGGTCACACAAATAATAATTCAGGGAGCTGGGACTTGCCCCCAAATCCGTTCAACTCCAAAGCCAATAGTCTTTCCACCCCCAAGCTTCACAGCAGAGCAAGGAGGAAAGGAAGCAAGGGGAAGGGGCAAGGAATTGACGAGAAGCAAGAAGCAAGGGGAACAGCAATGAGATTAGCCGACACCATCACCAGTACAGACTCCAGCTGGGGAAATACTGCCAGAAGAGCCATCCCCTGAGCAGACTTTTGCAAACGCACAGCTGGGTATATTCTGAGAAAGAATGGACATGTTAGTGCTGCTAATCCCAGGCTGCCCATTACTGGACTGAATCACTTCACACAGGGCAACATGTTCTGGTGAAAATGCCGGGAGCCAACAGGACATCACAGCCTGACGGACCACCGGCGTGATTCGGGGCCTGCTTAGCAGAGAGCATCAGGGCTGCTGGCCAATTGTACCATATTAAGCTTTCCAAATTTTAAGTTCCCCAGCAGTGGGCTTTGGGCTGGCTCCTGATGCATGAGGTAGCATTCTGAGTAATAATTAATTAGAGGGAAAAGCAGAATACGCAAGCAAAGAACATCAAATGGAATTAGTATAATGCCATGCTTCACTTCAGTTTACTTTCAATCAGAGAGGACCAGCAAGGTGACTGGGGTTGTCTGGAGAATCTGCAGGGAGCTCTTGGCCACCCTGTGACCTGTTCAATCCGCCTCTGCTCCCAGGCACACCACATCCCCAGCTCACCCCTCAAAACCAACCCAGGCCAGAGGGAGACCTGCCAACTCCAGCCCATCACCTCTCTGCCATTAGACTACCTGGGCCGGGGCCAATCAGCCAACTCATAGGTTATTTCTAGTTTGTTCTCAAATTAATGAATTCTTTACAAATGAATGGATTCTTTACTAACTAATGGATTCTTAAACTGATGGACCCTGTCTCCATTAGAAGGCTCCAACCTCGAACAGAGATGTTTATAAAAGAAATAAATGATTATTAGCCCAAGTGCCAAAAAAAACAAGAACGTCTAATGTATCCTTCAACGATAGGCAAAGACACCTCTTCCAGGTGCTAAGAAATCCCAAGGCAGACCTACCCACCTCTGCAGAAAGCTGGAAATTTATTTTATCCCTAGAGGCTTACACCTGTCAACAAAGAGAGGAAAATTAAAAAAAAAAAAAAAAAGGCCTGAGTCTTGCATCAGAAATCTCTGGCAGTGACTTGCAAACAGGCTTCCCATCAGCCTCCCCACAGCTTCTCAGAGGCTGGGCAGGCCTTGAGTGACCTGTCAGGGAACAATCAGGAGCCAAGTAGTGCTCAGAGAATCCCCCCTCACAGGCTGTGTGCTGTGGGCCGAGCACCCACGTGTCTCCATGTCCATTTAGGCTGTGCATAAGACGACTGTGCCCTACAGCTCACCTGAGCCATCTTCTGCAGAGCCCTGGGCACCAGGCCCCTGAGGCCTCAGGCCCCCACGACCTACCTCGTTGATGAAGGAGTGGGCTCCCTGAGGGCTGAGCAGCAGGATGGCGCGGCGAAGCGTGTCCCGGTAGCGATTCAGCTCCTCTGTCTTCATCGTGGTGAAGAGGCTGGTGAATACGTGGCTAATGTTCTTGTCCACCTTTTGTAAAGAGACGTCAAGGCCCAGCCGCGAGGCCTGGTCCAGAAAGCTTTGAAGCCCACGGATATCTGAGCAGTGGGAGAAGAGGAGGAGGAGAAAAATCATCTTTAAGGGGGAATGCACCGGGGAGGGTGTCTAACTCCAACACGTTCCACCCCTGCAGGCCACCGCGAAAAACAAGGGTCCAAGTCTGCCTCAGGGATTCCCCTCAACAGAGGTTGGAGGACACCGGTGTAGACCCAGCCGTGCTCACCAATGTCCAGCCCTGGCTGACTGTCTCCCCCAACAGGTTGGATGCCATCCAACAGGTCCTACGGCCAGAACGTGTCCTTGATTCACGACAAGCTCTCTGTCTCTCCCTATATGGGCCCAATCACAGCAATTCTGGCCTTCAGGCCACATTTGCTGGAGGTCCCTGGGCCTGACATCCCCAGTCCCCTCCAACTCCCTCTGCTCTCCACATGAGGCTCCTTGACCAACCATGGCCAGTTGAGGCCACTGACTGGAGTGGGCCTGGCCTCAGGAGATGGGCAGTTCAAGCCCTCAGTCCCTGCACCAATCCTGCAAATGCACAGCCTGCACCACAGCACCCCAGTCCTGAGGTGTGGGACCCCATCTGGCTTCAGGGACCTGATTTTCCTTGATGAAACATTCCTCCTGCCTGTTTCCAGCTGGAGTGACTCTCACTTCAAGTCCAGTCAGAAGCCCACATCCTGACTGGATCAGGGATGAGCAGGGGGTTCAAGGAGGTACAGAGAGAGCCCATCCTGGCACGTTGGTGATCACTGGGAGAGAGGCCTGTAGGCACAAACCACCCAGGGATGGAAGATTCAACAAGAAGGAACGTGGAAGCCAATACAGTTGCACTGCACAATGCTACAAATCTATCCTTGCGAGGCCTGAGGGTGCTAAAGTTTTTTCAACCAGTGCCAAAATCATCTCTTGGCAGCAGCCTTGTAGAAGCCATTTGACTTTCCCAAAAAGAGACATGCCCAGAACAGAGGCAGGCAGGTCTGAGAGTAAGACATGGTCCTGACGATGTCATTTCAGCCCCTGGGTCCATGTGAGGCTGAAGCCTGTTTCTCCCGAACTTTCCAGTTTCATGAGCCAGTGAATGCCTTTGCTTGCCAAAGGTGGGTCATGTGCAGCCCAGAGTCTCAATCCACAGGCCATTTTTTCACAGCCTGGGATGTTTCTTGCATCTGGCCCATCCTTGCATTTCACCTCCCATAAGCAAGACCCATGCCTGAGTCGCACCCTCCAAAGGACACTCTAGGTCTGCCCAGATCCACAAGCTTCACTGTCGCCATGCCCTGGGATGCCCACACGCACAGCCTGGCCCATGCAGTCACCAAGATCGAAATGCAAATAAACAGTGTTAGTTCAACCAGGTTTTGCTCCTGACCAGTCCCTCTCCAAAACTCTCTCTGTACTCATTTTGCAAACTTCCTGGTCTACACTCATGCCAAGTGCCATGCAAGCTGCTGCAGAAGTCCCGGGCTCCCTGTTGTGCCAAGAGGGCAGGCTCACCACTAAGTGTAGTCCCAGCTGGACTGTGTGACAGGAGCCATCATGGAGAACCAAGCAGTGCGAAGGAGGAGAGCAGAGCACTATGGCCATCGTGATGAGGGTGCTGGGAGCTGTGCACAGGGACCCCCTTCCCACTGCAGGGGGAAAGCCCTGGACTAGGGCCTCAGCACCTGCCAGGAACCCCGACACCTAGGACTCAGTGCAGTCCCTGAAGCCCTCAGGCAAATCACCATCCCCTTTGAGCCTGAGGGCTCTCTGTAAAATGGGGATGAAAATCGCCAACTACCATTTTCCTGGGACTCTGAGAAACCACACTTCCTGTGCAGGCCACCTGCTTGTGTCTCAGGAGCCTGCACCTGGGAGTACAGGGAGCCCACCTCCTGGTGGTGCATGGCGAAGGCAAAGTACCATACAAATGAGAACCCTGGGGCCCTCTAGAGATGGCAAATGTGTGACCATCCAACCATGACCTCAGCTGGCCCCTTGTCTATCAGCAGCCTGGTCCCTGGGGCACAGCCATGTGACCTAACCCACTGGCTTCACAAAGCACAGGGGTCTCGGTGTCGCTGTTCCCACTGTGTCAGACAGGAAGGAGAGCCAGCCCCAGGGCTGGGATGAAGTGGCCAGCACAGGGCTCCCCCAAAGTGAGGAAAGGTAGCCAACTGAGGACAATACGGTGCCTTACACCTGCACCGGCGCTCCAGGCCCCCAACACACAAGCCCCAGGCTCTCAACACCCTTGGGGTTCCCAGAGAGGCAATTTAGTCTCCATCAGCCTGTTCAGGGCTATGCAGATCTGTAGCTCCCAAGCTTCTTGAAAGAAAAGGCGAAGAAGATAAAGACCTCTTCTTAACCAATCAGAGGGAGTAGCAGGGCAAGCGTGCAGAGATGGCTCAGGAGCCCCAACCAGAAACACAAGCGCTGGTGTCAGCCCTAGTCCTGCCCTCTCTGGAGCACAGCACAATGCAAATCTGTCCATCATAAGCTGGAGGACATCTCAGCACCCAGCGGCCACCCACACCAAAACCAGCAGTGGGCAGCTGTGCTGGGCACATAAAAGCCTTCCATGGGTGCCAATGAGGGTTTCCCCCTGGATCTGGGCTGTACATAACACAATCTTTAGCCATATATGGCCATTAAAACTTCAATTAATTGAAGAGAAACACAATTAGATGCTCAGCTCCTCAGGTGCACTAGCCACATTTTAAGTACTCAACAGCCACATCTGGCTGGTGGCTACCATGTTGGACAGCACAGATATAGATCATATGAGATTGATCATCACAGAAAGTCCTATTGCCTGGTACTGCCTGGAGAAACCACCTTTAACCAGTGTGGTGTAAACAATATTCCTAAATATGGGAGACTGGCTGCCTTCAGGCCCCTGGCAAAGGCTCCTAATCCCAGGCTTTTTGTTCTCTCACTGTGAGGACTCCTCCAGCTCCAGCTCCGGCCTCGGCCAAGTGACCCACTTTGACTATGGGACAGTAGTAAACTTGACGCAAACATAGGTTTGAAAAAAGCATTTGTGCATTTCCATTTCTACTCTTGGACCATGCCACCACCATGAGAATATCCCCAGGACAGCTGCTGGAGGAATGTGGACACACAGAGGAGAGTGAGGCAGGCACCCAGGCAGCCATGCCCAGCTGCAAGCCAGCCGAACTCAGATGCACGAGCAAGCCCAGAACAGAACCGCCCAGTTGACCTATAGACTCATAAAAAATAATAAATGACTGCTGTTCTAAGCCACTAAGTTTTGGGATCATCTGTTTCCCAGCAATAACAAACCGACAGATCAAGGTCATCGGATGCACTGTATCTGGTATAGCTTATGAAAACGTTAAGTGAAAGAGCAACACCTTTGCCTTTAAAAATTGCCCTGCCACAGCTTACCTGTGGAACTGTCCACACAGGGCTGAGTGCTAGCCAGCCCCAGGACGAGGCCACATGTCCACAGGGAGCTTCTGCAGCCCTGTCCCTTCCTTAGAACACCAGTGGTCCTCACGGCCCATGGCCTTGGTTGTGACCCAGATCCGAGCACAGCTGCATGATGGGCATGAAGGTGGGATCCTGAGACCTGTCATTTACAAGCTTCTGCTCCTTCCAGCATCTTCTAAGGCCACTGCAAGTCTTTAAAATGGCAGAGACTGGCCATGTCTACAGAGCATACCTTTCTGTACATCTACCATGTGTACCATGAGGGCTTGCATGAGTCCATGAGTCTGGTAGGGACACCCATGGGGCCCCAGGGACCTTATGCCTCATGCCAGCATGGCCAGTCCTCTCAGCCTGGGGTAAAATTCTCCTTCAGTCCCTTCCCTGAGCTCCCTCTACCTAAAACCATCTCAACCCATAGGACTATTTCATTTCTTCAGGGAATAGGAGATGCCATGGGCAGGTAGCACCTGTCTTGGCATCCATGAGTACACGAGAACATGCCATATGGGAGGACACAAGCCCTCAGAGCTCCTCTGCACCTCCCACTGCTGCATTTCTGGCTTCTATTCCAGCAGCCCCTAATGGGACTGAGGGTTTACAATCCATCAGAGAGAGTTTAAGTTCCCTGCCAGGGGTGGCTCCTCACGCCTGAAATCAGTGATGCCAGCTGAAGCCAGTGTTCCCGAGGGACCACAGCCCCTGGCTACCACCACCTGCTCCCAGTTGGCTGACAAGGTCAACTCTCAGCCTCCTTTCCCTGAAGCTTCTGTCCAGCTGCACTTGGGGTGGGGCTAGAGGCAGAGTAACAGTGGGGAGCCCAAGCCTGTGCTGCAGCCCTCCTGCCACTCTCCAGGAATGGGGCCACGGAAGCTCACTTCTCCCACAAAGTCCTTTACTCCCTTCAAGAAACCGAATTTGTAATTCCACCCTACCCCAACCCCCACCCCCAAAAAAACCTGACTGCTGCTGCTGCTCACAGAGAATTCCCCAAGAGGTTAGACAATGAACAGATCTGGGGTTTCCCCCACTGGGCCACAGAGTGAGTGCCCCTCCCCTGGAATCCCTTGGCTCCCACAGGGCTCTGGACTTTGTCCCAGGGCCTCCCCAGCAAGCTCACTATACACACTGGCCAGCCCTACCCACCATCACCAATGCAGCTTCCACCAACCACATGCACCTCCCCCCGCCCCTGGGGAAGGTTGCTGACTGAGGCCTTGTCAGGCCTCGCATTAACCTGATCCAGAACAGGCATGAGAAAGGCAATGGCCACTGGGTCTCCAGGCAGCCAGGAGAGGCATGGACTCTGGAAAAGGCCACTGGACACTGCAGGGATAGGGAGGAGCTCCCTAGAGAGGAGTCCTGTGCCTTAGACAAAGGAGGAAGCTTGGGGAGCATGGGCCAGTCCACTCCTGCGAGGAATGCAAGGTGACGGTGCCCGGGTCAGGCCTTGACGTTGCCTCTCTGCCTGCCAGCACCCATCCGTTCATTCTTCCCCCAGTACTCACTGAGCACTCTGTATCTGTCTCTCCCCTGGGTATGGGAAAACAAAACTGAATGAGCCCCTGTATCACTTAACTTAACATTTCAGAGGCTGAGAACAAACCAGAACAAATCAACAGCAGGAAAGACAAAGAGATTATTTCCAACAGTGAGAAGAGCCAAAGAAATAAATGCTGGACTGGAGGGGACTTCAGGGTGGGATTCTGCCTGGGTGAGGAGAAGCAGCTCTGGAAAACCCTTGGGAAGAACATTCCAGGAGAGGGAAACAGCACACAGAAAGTTCCGGAATGAAGCATCTTTGACATCAAATGAAGAAGATCCTTGCTCGCCCCATGACAAGGCTGGACTGTGGAACTGCCAGGAAAGGAAGCTGAGGGTCAGTGGGCACCAGGGACCACCCATGGGAAGGAGAGGACACAGGTCCCTCCCTGCCTCCACACCAGCTTTCTGACGCCTGACCCTGCTTGCCCAGCACATCCCGGCCACTCGCCCTCTCCCCCTGCATCAGGCTCCACGACTCTGCTCTAAAGCTCCTGCCAAAGTCATCAACAAACAGGGGCCCTCCTCGGTCTTTGTCTTCCACGGTTCTCCAGCATCCAGCCTGCAGCCCTGCCTAATGCCCTCTCCCCCTGGACTTGCAAGCACAATGATACGCCCCTCTGCTCTCACCTGCTTTCCCTTCTCCTCCCTCACACGCTCCCGGTCACATTCCCACTAGTCCTGGACTTCCCCCTGGTACTACCTGCAATGTCTGTTCTCACGTGTCTAAGAAGAGCATCACCACACATGCACTAACGAGGCCCACATCCTGGACTGGCGGAAGCCTTTCAACTTCTCCTCCTAAACATTTCCTGAGTTCCACTCTCCCTTCTCAGGTTCAGCACTATCACCTCCTCCCTAGGATTCAAGCAACAGTGTCTTGCAGGGTCCCCTGATCCTAGCATCTGCCCTCTAACACATTCCACAAGAATTTTCTCTCTTGAGATTATATCTGCTCACAATACAGCCCTCCTCCAAACCTTCAACAAATAACACAATTTATGTAAGAGTTGCCAAGAAATTAATATCCTCAAAATTATCAGTCAATCAAGTTACAAACAAAAAGTCTTCTAGAGACTTCATTATTGTGCACAAAATAGACTCCAGACATTTTGAGTACCTAAGAGACTGTGGTCCTAATAGCATTTTTTTGAGACAGAGTCTCTCTCTTGTTGTCCAGGCTGGAATGCAGTGGCGCGATCTCAGCCCACTGCCACCTCCACCTCCCAGGTTCAAGCAATTCTCCTGCCTCAGCCTCCAGAGTAACTGGGATTACAGACGCCCGCCACCACACCCGCCTAATTTTTGTATTTTTAGTAGAGAAAGGGTTTCACCGTGCCTAACAGCATTTTCTATTTGTGTTAACATTCATCACCTGCCTCCACCATGACCTCCTCAAACCATGTACCCTGGGCTCCAGAAAAAGAAGCTCTTTGCCCACTCCTGGACATCCTCCATACACACACACACACCGTCCACTGGGATGCTCCCAATTTGAAATTTACAGAGCCCTACTCCTCCATCCAGACCCAATTCAAACTTCCCCTCTGAGGCCATCTCAGGTCCTCAAGTTGAAATTCATGCCTCCTTCAAATTTAGTAATATTAAATAATATTAATAACATTAAATCATAATATATGGGTAACAGGAGCTAGGCCTTTCTCATTTGTGTTCTTTATCAAACCCCAAGGTTTGGTGCCTAGTACAGAGTCAGTTTATGGAATCAAGTTGAGCCGCAGCGGGAACCTGCCTGAAGCCCGGCGTGACTTCAGCAGCCACACGGTGACCACGTATCAGGTGGAGGCAAAGCCCTACTTAGTAAGGAACTGAAGTCGGGAAAATCATTTTTCCAAAAATCTAAGGTTATAGCTGTGACTATCCCTCCACTCCCTCTGAAAAAAATCAGATAGTATTTTTAATACTGGGTATTTTTAATACTTTCTTTCTGAAAAGTAATTGAAGTGAAAGAAGACATTTCAAATTGCTTCCCCTACTATTTTCAATTTCTGAGAAGGGCCCAGGCACTGAGAGTACTTATAGAGAATATTTTACCATCTGTAATGTACATATATATGTATGAACGCTGCCACCTCACACCCAGAAGAAGTTCACAGTTAGAAGTGTTTTTGGATTATTGGCAAATTTTCCAAAGGCTGAGACACAACTTTGATTCCACAGACTTTCTTTTTTTTTTACTTCTTTCCTATCTGAGCCCCCAAAGATATGCTTTGAATTTCTTCCCAGATGTAGTTTACCCATACTTCAAGTTCACTTCTAAGAGCCCTGCCCAGCCTCCTCTCCTCTTTCATTGCACATTCCCCTCCCACCACCAGCTCCTAACGTCACCATAGTTGTTGCAAGCGGAGCAGGTGTGATGGTGGCAGGGTCTGCCGTTTCCAAGAGAACCCAAAGAACTACCTGCTGTGACTCCAATCACAGGGGATACCCTTGCCCTCTGCCTACTGGAATCCATCTGGAGCCTCACCTCCACACACCTCACACCTCGGCTTCTCAGCTATGCATTTCCTCTTCCTCCATTCCCGCCCTCTTCCTTCCTTCCTCACATATTTCCTGAGCACTGTCCTGGGCCAGGCGCTATGCTTGGTTCCAGAACAGCAGAATTTTAAAACTTCACAGCCCTGTCCTGGAGGAGCTCTGGGTCCTGAGGGTAAGACTGACGCTGACCCTGAAGAAAGGAGTGGCTCCCGTCTACCACTTCTTGAATACCTCCTATTGCCAGAATGTGTTCCATTTGCAGAGAGTATTTCATAAATAAATGAATTCCCTGCAATCGATCCATGTAGATGACTCTCTGTGGAAGTCAGAGGGGTACCAAGCAGGCCCGGGGGCAATTCAGCAAAGGTATGGCACATCCAGCAGCTGTTGGTAAAATTGGAAGCAGGGCTCCCCCGTCGTGGGGTGACAAGGTCCCCCAGAGCCTAGGCAAGGGCTGCATTCAGGTGAGTAGAATGATGGTATCCCGCCAGCTTCAGCAGCACAGGGCTACTGCTCTAAGTCTTCTTGCCCAAGGTCTCATCTGGGAGAGTCTTGTCTGGGAGGGAGGCCTCCCCTGTCCCCATCACAATCCCAGCTGCCCAGACAACACTCATGGTAGGCCTGGCCCTGAGGTCCTCCAGATTGACATCCCATCCCTCACCCCAAAAACCTCCACCCTCTGTATTAACCATATCATTTTCCCAAAGATATGAACTTATTTATTTAACTTTTATTTTAGTTTCAGAGTGTATCATATGGAACCAAAAAAGCCCAAAGAGCCAAGACAATCCTAATCAAAAAGAACGAAGCTGGAGGCATCACATACTTGACTTCAAACTATACTATAAGGCTACAGTAACCAAAACAGCACAGGGGTCTGGTACAAAAATAGACACATAAACCAATGGAACAGAAAAGAGGACCCAGAAATAAAGCTGCACACATACAACCATCTGATCTTCAACAAAGTTGACAAAAACAAGCAATGGGGAAAGGACTCCCTATCACTAAGTGGGGCTGGGATAACTGGCTAGCCATATGCAGAAGACTAAAACTGGACCCCTTCCTTACATCTTTTACCTTTTGATGCTTTGACATCTGGGGCCTTGCTTACCCTGGAGGGCCTGTCTCTCCCTGGGTTAGTAAGCAACTTGCTCCAGAGCATGCCTTTTATCTGCAAACCAACCAATCCAAGCCCAGAACCCCGAGCACATTTTATATTGAGATCTCACACTCAGGGCCACTATACACTTGTCCCAATCACCCCAGGGCCAGGTACCAGACAACCAGGGACAACCCTATGCCCCAGAGCCCACTGGGCTTATTCCCATCAGCCAATCTTAAGCCCGCCTACTCAGCCTCGCCTGTTCCTCCCCATGGAAAGCACAGCCGACTCTTGCCCATAGTTTCCCCCCTCCTCCCTTCTGCTTCCCTGTGGCATCCGCTAGGAAGGCAGGCCCTCGTCTCTGGGAATCTGCAAGTATAACAAATGATCTTTTCAATGGTAGTCATCTCCTAATGGATTGGCCTTGCCATACTTAAATCATAATAAAGCCTGTATTAAAACTCCCGTGCTCCTTGCAGCACTCTGCAATAGCCAAGACAGGGAATCAGCCTAGGTGTTCGCCAGCCGATGGACAGATGAAGAAAACGTGGTGTACATGCACAATGGAATGCTCTTCAGCCTTTGAAAAGAAGGCAATCCTGTCATTTGCAACAATGTGCATGAGCCTGGAGCAGATTATGCTAAGTGAAATAAACCAAACCCAGAAAGACAAATACTGCATGATCTCACTTACAAGTGGAATGTGAAAAAGTTTAACTTGAAATGGAGAATAGAAAGGTGGTTACCAGAAGCTGGGGAGTTAGGGGATTGGGGAGATGTTGGTCAAAGGAGGTGAAATTTCAATTAGGCAAGAGGAATAAGTTCAAGTGATCTATTGTATAAATGTTGACTATAGTTAATAACAATACGTTGCATATTCGAAAATTCATAAAAGAGTCGATTTTAAGTGTTCTCGCCACAAAAAAAAATAAGCATGTGAGATAATGCACATGTTGATTACCTTGATTTAGCCATTCCACAATGTATCCATATATCAAAACATGTTGTATATCATAAAAACATAACTTTTACTTGTCAAAAAAAAAAAAAAAACACTATCTTTCATGGTGGTCTGAGATTCAGAGCTTAGGAAAAGGCACAGAGAAGCAGCCCCATTGCCCTGCTCCCCCAGGGGTGCACAGAATAAGCACAAGCCTGGGTTCACTATCTGGGTGATCCTGGGCAACCACCTCTCTGAGCCCATTTTCTCACCTGCAAAGCAGAGCCAACCCCACCTTCCTCCTAGGAGGCCTTAGACCCTTCAGTGAGGGGCATACATCACAGCTGGCACAGTGCAAAATAGATGTTCAGCGGCTGTCAGCTCCCTTCCAACCTTCTCATCAGTGCAGGGAACGCCCCCAAAAGGGCTCCCAAATGAACAAATCATCTCTCTTGTTCTAGAGTCTCATCAAGAAGGGAGGTGCCATTCTGACAATCGGGTGACACAATAGAAAACTAAAAAGGTCATCTCTCCCTTCTGTGATCATGGAAATTCCAAAGTTGTAAAGTGGCTTGAAGGGGAAGGTCTGTCATTGAAAACTCTTTGAGAAGGGAAACAAGTTTCTGCCTCTAATAAGGGCTGATAGTACCCAGGAGCCTTCTGCTCAGACAGGTTTCAGAACCAGCCACAGAGCCACATAAGGGCAGATTCAGGAAAGGGAGTGGGTGGTCTGGATGACTCCGTATGGGCACGTTCACACTGTGTGTTCACATGTGTGCTGTTTCAGACACAGGGACCTTGAATGAGCCGTACCCACACCCCCTGCCTGGGGCACTGACAATGGAAGGCTTCAGCTGATCCAACCACGTTCCAATTTCCCACAAAGTTCTACTCCTTTCCATTTAAAAAACAAACACAGGGAAAAACATTTTAAATAATCAGGCTGGAAGATCGAGATTAAAAACAATTTAAAATAAACGTCTACTCCGGCACTTTGGAAAAAACATACCACGCTACATTAAGTGCTTTGAATTAAGTAAATTATGCCAAGTAACTAATTTACATAATTATCAAGATTTGCATTTTACACATGTTATGATGAAAATGACTTTATAAAATAATTCTTCACCAACTTGTGTTCCAAGTTGGGTTCCAGTATTTGGATAAAATTCCACGGTGTTTATCTGCTACTGTCTTTCATGTTTCAAATCTCTGGCTCCTTCAATATTTTCTTTTAATCTGGCAGGTCCCTTGTTCCCACTGCAATAAATAGTCCCTTTGATTTACAATTCCCTTCCATCAACTGAGTGAGATCATATTTTTAAGGAATCCATAATATGCTAATGATTTTTAGAATTTTCACAAATAAAGTTGGATTTTCTGTCACCTTTCACTTACGAGGTATTTGGTAATGATTTTAGCAGTTCTTCCTCTATGATTTGCAGGGATGGTTTTCAGAGCCCTGCTGTTTTGACGCCATTTTTTCAGGATGAGGAATCAGCATGGCATTTCCCCACAAGCTTCTTTCCTGCATCAACAGGCCCCTCGGGGCAGGAGCAAGACCCCAGCCAAAGGCACCCAGCAGGAGGCTCGCCTCCAGTCCTTGGGTGCTTGGTGCCCTCTCCCTGAGCTGCTGGATTCTTCAATGCTTCGTTTCTTTTCTCCCTCTCTGTGGCTTGTGAGGAAGGCTAACCGTATCATGAAAGATGAAAAAACTGAAGGCCAGAGAAGTTGAGCTCCTCCTTCAGAACACAGAGGAATGACCCACATCATTGCTTTGAAGGAGCTCTGGGTATTTTTCTAGATCCCTCTTTCATTTAAGTAGAGAAGCAAATCTAGAGAAGTAATTTCCAAGTGTTTGTCCAAACAGCCACATGTGAATTTCCAGGGGCTCCAAAGCTGATGCCTTTGGATTTTGTTAATGCCACAGCCTGATGGCGTCTCTGCATGGTACGGCCAAACCAGTGATGGCATAATCGTAACAGCATGTTACAGACTGAATGTTTGTGCTCCCCCAGAATTCATGTGTTAAAATCTTAACCCTCAATGTGATGGTATTAGAAGAGGGGGCTTTGGGAGGTAACTAGGGTCATAAGGGCAGAGACCTCCTGGTTGGAATTAGTGGCCTTATAAGAAAATAAGAGACTCAAGATCTTTTTCTCTCTACCAGGTGTGCACACTGAGAGAAGATGGCCAACTGCAAACTAGGAAGAGTGCCCTCACCAGACGTCAGATCCAGCACCTTGATCTTGGACTTCTCAGCCTCCAGACTGTGAGAATTAAATGTGTGTTGTTTAAGCCCCCCAGCATGAGGTATTTGTTATGGCAGCCCAAGCTTACCAGGACACAGCACATCTTATCAAGGTCTGCCTTCTTGCCAGGCACTATGTGAAGTAATTTGCACATACTGTCTCATTTAATCCCTATGACACCCTCATGTCTTGCCTGAGTTTATCCAGCCCTGGAAGGGGCTCAAATCCAGGGCCTCTGACTCCAGAGCCAGAGGTCTTTAGCCTTATTCACCAACAAGCTGAAGGCACCTGGGAGGGGATGAGAAGGAGGCAGGTTTGCAAACCCCATCATGTTTGCAATGGTCTGGTTGGCGATGCTGAGGTAGGTGGCCAGCACACACATTTCACCTGAGCCTGAGCACCCATAGGGAATTACCAGAGTATGCCCATTTCACAGATAAGTCACTGGCTCAGAACAGAGCTGGGATTCAACCCCAGAGCTGTCTACCATAAGGGGCTCTGCTCTCTGTGTACCAACACATGGAAACCCCCATCCCCACCCCAGACCTACCTAGTGGCCACCGCAGGCATACAGAACTCCAGAGAGACAGTGCAGCAGGCTGGTCAAATGCTGGAGTCTGGCATTTAAGAATGGCAAGAGGAAACCGTGATGCATGCCATTACCAGCTGTTAATTTGCAATCAGTATTAATAAGTGACATTACACAGTGAAATGTAGCATCTTCATTAGTTCTGTAAATTATCACTCTGAGTAAAGCCCATTCTACTAGAAAGAGCAGCCCCAACTGAGTTAACTTGGAAGCAACCTGGGCTGGGTTCCACCTCTGCAGACCTGTCCGAGGGCCACCCAGGGACTGTCACCCACCCACCCAATGGGCCCTCCTGATCCCTGGGACCAGCAGTGTCTCGGGATCTGCTCTGGTGGGGAATGTGTGTGGGCCTGCCCTGGTCACTGCCCGCAACTCCCACCCTCTCAGTGACAGGGTGATGGGACTGCCCCACACTATCTCACCCACTCAGGCTTGCTCCAAGCCTATGTATGGTGCCCAACCAGGCCATACCCTATTGTGGATACTAGAGAGAAGGATCAGATCCTGTCCTTCTGTCAGGGAGTCCAACAGGAAACGGACAAGAAAACAGTGTTTGAGGATGTACTAGGAACACCAGGGAGTGCACAAGAAGGGATTTGTTTCCCCAGACAGAGGGAAGGTCTCGAGAAAGCCTTCAGAGAGTCAGGAGTTGGAACTTGCAGGATGAAGAGGCATTTTCTGCATGAACAAGAGAGGGAGTATTCCAGACTGAGAGGATGTCAGGATCAAAGGCCTCATGGAACCCAACAGCCCAGCTGGAGACCTGTGCCTGGTTCTGTTTTGGTATGAGGGGTGTGGGGCCTTGTGTGCCCCCAACAGGATAGCCACAGTGGCATTTCTGGACAGCAAGGGTGCCAGAAACCCCTGAGACCAGGGCCTAGGGCCCAGCCATGCCAAGCCCACCACTCCTGCCCACTGCCTCCTGTCTCTGAGGCAAAGAAAGGATGACAGCAACAGAGCCACCGCACTGGAGTGAGCCCTGAAGCCCCGCTCTGCGCCCAAGAGTCCCCACAGCCTGAGCAGCTGCTGCCTAGCTCTCAGGGAGGCCACTTCAAGGCAGGGCTGTGGCCCCCCTGTGGGAGAAAGAGCCTGGGTTTTGGGGCCTGCCACAGGGGAGGTGGACTCATGGGTGGCCATCTCTGGCCTGGGCATGGCTCTTAAGTTCCCTGAGCTTCAGCCACTGCCTCTAAATTGGGCAGAGTGAGGCTGCCTAGGGGTAGGACCACTGTAAGGAGCACATGGAAGGACAGATATGAAGCACCTGGGACGGAGCCCATGTGAAGGGCAGGCCACTCAGAACAGCAGCCCATCCTCTCCAGTGCGGCTGCCGCCCCTCACCCACCTGTGCCTTGCCAGCCCTGACAGGGAGGCTTCCGTCTTCACAGCTTTCCACTGACCTCATGACAAGTGTTCTTTAAATTATGTATTTAATTTACATAATTACTCTCTGATATTTACTCGGGTTTAATTTGTTTCCTCGGGAACCTGTCTTTGAAGGGACAGTAGCAACCAGAGCTGGAAGTGAAGCCACAGTAAGGGGCCCACAGATGCCACCATCCCTCATTGTGGGCCTCCCGACGCCACTTCTACAGATGGACCTCACTCTGTCTGAGCTCCAGGGTGCCACAGAGCCTCCAGTGACTGAGCCCAGTGGGTGCCAGGTCAGGTGGCATCTGGGATTCTGCCCCAGGCCTGAGTCTGGGTGCAAAGGAAGGCCTCCCTGACTGACACATTCACTCACACACACACGCTCAGGTATTCCGACTCACCAGTGTTCACACTCACCTGTACTCACACACACTTAGTGGGCTGGAGCCCATCCTACCACTTTGCCAGAGCCTATTGTTACATTTTCAGGAATTTGCAAGCAGTTATTAAACACAGCCAGTATGGATTAAATTATATAAACCTATCATTAAACAAATTATATTAACAAACAAAATTGATAAATACACAAAGCTCATCATTCCCTAATTATTTTGCTGCATTTTACTATTGTCTGCGCTCTTGAGGCTATTAATGTCTATCCTATCTGAAACACCAGAAATAATGGGTGTCACTGCTTCCCAATTCCATGTCCAGGGACATCATGCTGCTCAAGATGGGGTTGCTGGTCAGTAGAGGCGGGGAGCTCTGCAAGAACAGAGCGGTGACACGGCTGGATACCCCAGCCCAGGCAGCCCGGCCATGCTAGGAGCAACACAGGTGGCCCAGGGCCTCTGCAACCACACAGAGCCCCACCACGAAAACATGCCTGCTAAGCCCCCAAATTAAAGCCACATCTATATTAATTAAGAGGCAGGATCTGCAGGCCTAATGGGGCTGTCTGCCCATCCATCACAAACTCGTTACCTCCTGCCAGAACCTCTTGGGCCAGATTACAAATGGGATGTAGGGTGGGGGCCAGGGAGGCAGGGTATTATCCTGAAATATAATTTGAATTTTCCTTCCAAAATACCATCCTCGGTCTGATCTATCACATACCACACCCGCCCAGGCCTGGCACAAGCAAGGACTGGACCGTGGGGCCATCCATCACAGGCCGCCGGAAGGCCCTGGAAATGCCAGGGCTGCTCTTGGGCTCTGAGGAAGGTGCAGACAACTGGACTAATAGTATGATCAATGCCAGTGGGGTGGGGCTGCAGTCATGGGAAACGGCTGCTGGGACCAACACTGTCCCCTCTCTTCCTCCCAAGGGCAGATATCCTTCCTGCCAGGAATGCTGGGCCAGGGGAGTAGGGAAGTGAGCCCCCATTTATGGCTTATGAAGCACCTTCTTTGCACTGTCCCACACTCTCCCCTTCATTTCCTCCTCACGGCAAGCCTACAAGGGCAGGATTTTCATTCCTGCTTTACAGAGGAAAAAACTGGGGCCTAGAGAGCTCCAGGCACTCTAGTAATAAGGGCTGAGCCAGGAGGTCTGATTCTGTCCAGCTCTGCTGCCTCCAGGAGAGTGATACAACAGAATGTAGAGCCCCAAGGACCACAGTCCACACCGTGGTCTCCAGGAGGGCCCCTGACTTCTTGACCAACCTCCATATCCGAGGGGGTCCCTCCCAGCAGCAGCAGGTGTCTTTAGAGAGTGGCCCGAGATCCTGGGCATCTTTCTCAGCACTGCATATCCCCAAATCCAAGCACGGAGCCTGGCATGCAATAGCAGCTCAGAAAAGTCACATGGAAAAAATGTTCAAATTAATTACAGAAATGCAATTCCTTGTCCAGGAGTGGAAGCTCAAGTCCAACAGGAGCCCACTGGGTTGACGCAGAAGCCCACACCTGAGCTAGGCTGTGCAAACTGAAGAGGAGGAATTGAAAGAGCTGCCATCGTGGGATGGGCAAGAGCACACACCTCTGCTCGCTGCCACCTGTCCAGGAGCAAAACCAGGGGACACCCCAGCAGTGCACCCAGCACTGTGCCAAGCCCCATGCACTCCCCATCTCATTTACTCACCCCAGCAACCCCAGGAGGGCAGGTCGATTATTATCCCCACTTTACAGATAACTGAGGTTTGGAGAGGTGAGTGCCAATGCCACAGTTCAAATCCAAGTCAATCTGACTCCAAAGCCCCTACCCTGAGTCTCTCTGATATTTAGGAACATGCCTCCTATAAAGAAGCCCCTCATTATTGTTAGCCCCCTTCACCTTCCAGAAAAAACAATAATCAAAAGTAAATCCACACTCTGCCAGATGCCCTCTGCCCAGGCCAGCATCATGGGCTGTATGGTTTGCTGAAGGCTGGGGAAGGTCCTCTGGTGGCCCTGGGTCTGTGCAGCCCCTGCCTCCAGCCAATAGCTGGGTGCCCACTTTGTCCGGCTCAACCAGGCCCATTCAATGGCTGGCCTGCCATTCTTCCAGGTGTCAACCACACAGCCTCTGCCCAGGACAGCACATGGGCGCTTTCCTAACCCATAGCTGCTTTTTTTTTTTTTTTTTTAACCAACTTTGCAAGAGCAACTGATTCTGAGTCAGAGTTTTCATTGCAATTATAGTGATTTCCAGTTTAGAGGGAAATGAACACCCCAGAAAGCATTTAGAATGAATCCTACCATTCTGGAATAGCAATAAAACTTCCTGAGGAATAAAATATGAGTAGTTCATCGCAAGCCCTGTCACCAGGATAAAGGGGAGATCCAATCGTCTGTGGGTTAGCACAGGTTCCTGGGGCAATCAGAGGTATCAGAAGCTCTGGTGGAAGTCCCCCATTCTCGCCTCCACTCCCCTGCCTTTTCCACTGAATATATACATCAGCCCTAAATGAGGAGACAGGTTAATAGTCCTCAGGACTCTCTAGTGGGTGTAGGGGAATAGAGAGGGCAGGAGGGAGGAAAGTCGTGAATCTCTAGTCGGGGCTGGGCTGTGTGCTTGTCTCCAGGAAGCTCTGAAAATCCACTGGCAGGATGGAGGCCTGAGGAGGATGGGAAGGCAGGGAAACCTCAGAGCAACAGGATGGGTGCAAGGCATTGAGGGTAGCCGTGCCTGCTGATGGGGAGGACAAAGCCCCCAGACATCCAAGGCAAGTTCCAGTCCCCAGTCTGACCTTCCTAGCTGAGCACTCTCCAGTTAGCAGGCTGGAGAAGGAGTCACATGTACAGACAGCTGCAACAAGCTGCAAAATTCAGAACTCCATCCACATGTAAATGCTAGGAGAGCCCAAAAGAATGCCTGGCCTCTAGGGAAGGTGTGAGCAAGGGGAGAACAGAGGGGCAGCACATGCATGCACAACTTGTTGCCTGCCCAGCACATCCCTCTTCTTCTGGAAACAGTTCCCTGCTCTTGTTTGGGGGAATTCCTCCTTATCCTGCTCCAATATGATCTTGTAGCTTTAGTGGGTGCTGCCATCCATGCAACCTGTCCCCCAGGCACTGGCCATAGCTCATTAGTCCAGAAGAGATCACATGATTCAGGCCCAGCCTGTCAGAGCCCTTCCCTGATTTTTTTTCAAACTGTAACTAAGAGAAGAGGGATGACCCTCTAGAAAAAGCTGGTAGGAGGCTCAGGAGGTGAGAGCTGCCATGTTTCTTGTCCAATGGGGGAAGCTGGGGTAAGAGAATTGACCGATATACAGGTAAAGAAACCAAAGGGCAACATTTGAGTCCCTGGTTTGACAAAGCCAGAGGCTCAGACGGCTCCAGCCCTTTAACTAAGGTAGCTCAAGGTGAGTTTCTGTCACCCATTGCCAAAAGAGAACCACAAGAGCAAAAGCCCAGAAGCAAGAAAATGTGTGACTTGTGATCAATGGTGCTATGTGGAAGCAGATGGGGAAGGGAATGTCAGAAGAGACATCTAGAACAAGTCATGTCCAGGTGATCTCACGTCTCAAAGGCCAGCATGATGGGTCTGTACCCTCAGATAGGAGGGAGATCCTAAAGTTGGGGAAGGACATAAACAGGGCTGGGCCAACAGAAGTGGTCTGGAGGGAACAGTAGACAGGAGTGGGAGGTGTGGCAACAGACCAGGCAAGAGAGGATGACAGGCAGACTCCAAGGGGAGGGGTATCAGGAGTGAATAAGGATAAAGAAGAGGCGCTCAGTGGAAGAGTGAACAAGCTGACTGTCTGGATGGAGAGAGGGGAAGAAAGGGGAGGCTAGGATGGCTTGGAGGCTTCCAAACAGGACCTCCAGAAGCATGAAGGTGGCAATAGTGAATCCATAAAACAGAGAAGGAGGAACAAGCTTAGGATGGAAGCTGTGAGTTCTGATGTGGGCTTGTTTACTGTGAGGTGTTGAAGCACATCTTAATCAGATGCTTGAAAACTTGAATCCAAACATGATCAGGGCTACAGATGTAACTTGCTGTGTCCTCACCAGAGGAACAACTAAAGCCACAAATGTGAATGTTGGCCCAGGAAAAGATACAGAGCAAGACAGAATGAGGGCTAAGGACATGGCATGAGACTCGGAAGGCAAATGCCCCCCAAGCAGGAAAAGGGGGCATTTCCAGTAAGCAGGGTGGCCAAGACCACTGGGTGCTTGGAGGGCTCAAGGGTGATGAGCTCAAAACGGTGCTGCCTGTGCCATGAATGATGGCGAGGCCCCCAGAGAACTTCTAGTGGAGTGACAAATGGAGAAACATAAAGAAGGGCTTGTACACCATGCTCAACCTTTTATCTCCCTAAACACGTCTCTCCTCCAGGTGCTCACCAGCAGGACCTCTCCCATGGACAGCTTGGAATTGGGAGTATTTCCCAGTAATCTGAGTTCTTAGGCCACCTCTGTGGGCTCCATGGAAGAAAGCAGATGGAAAGTCCAGGTAGTAACAGTGAGGTTACCCTAGGGACAACCTGGAATCCTCCCAAATTATAAATGCAAGTTGACAGCCAACAGTCAGTGAAGGTGTTGTCAGCACCCCCTCCATCATTATCCAAAATATAGGAGATAGTAGCCTCCTCGGGACTGTCCATAAGCGTGGCTGCCTGGGCTCTGGCTCCAGCTGCTCCCACAGGTGAGCTGAGCTCCCTGAAAGGATGTTGGGCCCCCAGAGCATGGGACCAGCACAGCCTAGACAGTGATCAAGGGGATTTTCATAAACAGCATGAATTCTCAAGATTTCTGCTGTGTCATTTCATGACAGATTTGTCCACCCAACCCAGTGTTTCTTCCCTGACACAGGCCTGCTCACAAGCCTCCAGGGCTCCTGGGTCCGTGGAAGAATTTCCATTCATCGGCCTGAGACTGAGCACCCTGACAGAGGGGAAGGGCCTGGCCCTGGGAGTCAGACAGCCCTGGCCCCAGTCTTGGCTTCACCACCCATCAACTAAGGTACCTCTCACCTCTCTGCACCTTCATCTCCCTACCAATGAAAACACTGATTGCAATTAAAAGGGAAAATGTATCTCCATTACAGGGTTATTGTGAGAATTAAAGGTCGGGCATTTGTGGAGGTGCCCACTGAACTGCAGCTACGATGACCATCATCAGAAATTACTCACTCACCTACTAAGCCACTGGGAAGCAGCTGATGTGCCCTTGCCTGTCCTGGCTTTCAGCAGCACCCTGACTCCTGACCTTTCCAAATTCTCTCTGCTATGTAGGACTCAGCTCCGTAGGACTCAGCTCCAACCCCACTTGAAAGGGCTCCCAGACCAAAAGAAGCACCTGTGTGAGGTCACAGACGTACCACAGAGATGGGAAATTATCCAAAGAGGCAATTCAGGAGGCCATGGGACAAGTCAGGAGACACTGAATCATGGCTGAGAGGTTTGTGTGACCAATGGGAAGCAAAATATGAGCAGATGTCCCCAGTCATACTGTACACCCTGAGGCAGAGTCTGGGTGATCCCACACTATCCGATGTGGCAGCCACGAGCCACAGGGGGCTCCTGAGCATTTGAAATGAGGCGGAATCAACTGAGATCGGCTGTAAGTGTAAAGCTGAGGTTGAATTTCAAAGCCTTGGTACAAAACAAAGAGTGCAAAATATTTCATTAATTATCCTTTTTTTTTTTTTTTTTTTTTTGAGACAGAGTCTTGCTCTGTCGCCCAGGCTGGAGTGCAGTGGCCTGACCTCAGCTTACTGCAAGCTCCACTTCCCAGGTTCACATCATTCTCCTGCCTCAGCCTCCTGAGTAGCTGGGACTACAGGCGCCCGCCACCATGCCCGGCTAATTTTTTTGTATTTTTAGTAGAGACGGGGTTTCACCATGTTAGCCAGGATGGTCTCAATCTCCTGACCTCGTTATCCATCCACCTTGGCCTCCCATTAATTATTTTTATATTAATTTATGTTGAAATGACAATAATGGGCTAAAAGAAATATACTAAATTAATTTCACCTTTTTCTTTTTACTTTTTAAATTTTAAATTACATATGTGGTTCACACTATACAGTCATGCACCACAAAATGACATTTCAGTCAACAATGAACATGGTAATCCCAAAGGTTATAATGGAGCTGAAAAACTTCTATTGCCTGGTGAGATCATAGCCACAGTAACATCATTACCTTTTCTATATTTGTTTAGATACACAAATACTTACCACTGTGTTACAGCTGCCTCCACTATTCAGTACAGTAACGTGCTGTACAGGTTTGTAGCCTATGAGCCATAGACTGTCCCTTATAGTCTAGGTGTGTAGGTGGCTGTACCCTCTAGGTCTGTGTAAATACACAGTAAGTACAACAATGAGCCCATCTAAGACACACTTCTCAGGGTGTATCCCCATCATTAAGCAATGCACGACTATGTCTCTGTTAGAGCTGGGCCAGAGCCTGGTCTGTGCCACAGGACACAGCTTTGCTCAGCCTGCCTGCTCATCATTCTTGGGACAGAGGTAGGCGGCACAGGGCTAAGTCAGCCAGGGTGGACTTAAGTACAACAATGAGCCTATCTGAGCCAGGTGGACACTGGACTTCACCCCTTACCAACCATTCAGCAATGAACAATTTTAACCTCTCTCTGCCTTTGTTCCTCATCTATAAAATGGAGATGATAACAAAGCCAACCTCATAGGATTCTTATGAGAATTAAATCTACATTCAAAGCAGGTAAATGTACCCAGTATGTGGTAAGAGCTGAACTAGCTCGATCACCACCACCATCATCATCATCACCATCACCACCACCACCACCACCATCATCACCATCATCATAAACATTGCCATCATCGCCATTATCATCACCTTCACCATCACCTTCACCATCACCTTCATCATCACCACCCCCACTACCACCATCATCATAACCATCAACATCACCACCACCACCACCAGCATCATCATCATCATCATCATCATCATCAAGTGAACCAAAGCACACCTGTCCATGCCATACCTCCAGAACACCAAGCCCTCAACTGGGGATTAAGCCAGGATGGGTCTGATTTCTACACAAATGAGCCAGCCATAGATGTATATGCTATGCTCGGTCTTGCCAAAGCCACAGCTGAGTCCTAAGGCATCCTGCAAATGCTCACTGTGTGCCTGTCCTCCATCCTTGCTGCATGCACCTCACCAAAGCACAAATTTCATTTCAACCACGTGGAATTCCCAGTTCAGTCCAGATCACCTACTCTGCCCCTCCCCTCCCAGCTGCCATGCCTCCTGCAGACCAACTAGCTAGCATTGCCACTCTGGAGTAGGACCAATGATGTCAGGACCAATGACATCAAGAGCTTGCACAATTATGCCAACAAAAAGAAAGTTCACTGTGTACCTTCTGGCATTCAGAGTGGAGGGGAAGAAGGAGGCATGATCAACAAAGGGTCAGAAGGCTGAATGGGCAGAAACCAGCAACCTGCTGGTGGTCACCATTTTCAGACCCAGGTGCCTGCCCAGACATGCCAAGCAGAAAGAAGCTCATCATCGGCAACCCCCAGTGCCATAGGAAGAAGGCCACAGCATAAGCTGAGGGCCTACGATGTGCCAGGAGCCATGTGTTCCCTCATTTAGCCCTTGCAAAAGTCCTTCTTCCAGGGGGGAATAATAACCCCATTTTTACAGATCAGTAGCCTAAGGCTCAAAGAGGTGAAGTGACTTGCCCAGGGTCACACAGGGTATAAGCAGTAAAGCAGGGAATGGAGTCTAGGAGACTCCAGTCCAAAAGCTGTTCTCTTAGAACGGTGTAGCCCACTGTCCGAGCACACGCTCAGCATGCTGGAAACAAAGCATCTTTATTCTTAGAGGCCAAAATCCTGCCTTGATCTCTCAACATCTGTTTGGGTGCTCCCCTCAATACTCAAGAACGAGGGTGTTCTTGTGAAAAAGCGTTTACCCCGCCGGCTCTCAGGAAAGCTGTGCATTGTCCCAGGCCTCCCACCTCTCAGTTGATAGCACCAACAACAACAGACAGGCTACACGATGTGAAACTCCCACACCCTGGCCGCCCAACCCCAGTGACCCAAAGAGCTAAGGTGTGAGCCATGCTTTTAGGAATAAGAGAGAGCATGAGAAAATAAGCTGGTAGCAAGGTGTGTCAGGAGGGAAATACAGGGCCTGACATCCTAGCACATTCAGGCACATTCAGGTAGCTAGGGGTTTGTGAAGCCTGGGTAGGGGGTGGTGTAAGAGGGAAGACAGGGCACTTGGAGGAGTGACTCAGTCTGAGAAGCTGAGCCAGGACAGGCAACTGCGGGGAGGGAACAGCATTTATGAAGCTCTCACCTGGTGCCAGGCTCTGGGGCAGGCTGATGTGTGCTACCCCCACTGAGCATTCCTGTTTCTCCCATGAGAAATGCCCTAACCCCATTACACAGATGAGAACAGTGAGGCTCAGTGAGTGCCCTAAGCCAAAAAGTAACCTTAGGAGCTGAGGCTGGGGAACTGAGGGTCTCTGTAGGCCATGAGTGCTTGAGGGAGTCTCTAGGAGGGCTTATCTCTCATCAGTCAGAATCTGCCTTCCCAAAAATGCTGCACATCTCCACCACATCACCCTGGTTCTGGGCAGGGTTTTTAGCAAGCAGGTGAAGATGACTTGCTGGCTGACTTGAACAAGCCACAGGCTTGCAAGCAGGTGATGGTGGTCACAATGGAACTGGATCACTAAGATGGCTGGAGGTGGAGGAATTGACAACAACATCTCAGTCCACTCAGAAACCAAGAAAAAAATTAAACAAAACTTACATCCAGCTTCTTCCTGCTAAAACCAAACCAACAGAGAAGGCAGAAAAACAAGTGTGTTGTATTTTGTGCAAACTTCCAATTGTCACTGTCTGTTTACTGAAGGAAAATGCTGGTGGTCACCCAAGAAGGGCTCCTGGCAGCTGGCCTGCTCTGGAGGGACGGCAAGACACCCAACCAGTGGTAGGGCTGTGGCAGGGTGTTTTTGCAAAGCCATTCCACTTCTAATTAAAATTAAATATTGAACAAATGAATATGTATGAATGTGTCCTGGGGTTAGTAATTTATCCAGATGGACCCCCGCACCCTTTGGGGCCTTGGGTGGGTGGTGTCCCAGGCAGCAAGGCCCAGGGAGGAAAAAGGGAAGAGGGTGCAGCCATCACAAGGAGGGAACTGCCCCAGGAATAAAGACAGGAAAAGGGCAAAATCATGGGGCCATGATGACTGTGTCCCTGCTGAGGCCCAGGGACCCTCACCCCATGCAGGGAACAGGAAGAAGAGCCATACATCCCCTTCCCAGCCACCCAAAGCCCAGCCAAACAGCTCCTCCTTTCCCAAGCCTACTGGGGCCAGCTGACTGCAAACTGTGTATTCTCTCACCTAAAAGCAAAGGGCAGCCAATCTTGTTTGTTTTCAGAAGCTTTCCATGGATAAGCCACATAGTAGCTCAAATTCAATTTCCATTCCCAATTCTGCAAATCCAACCCTAAAAACAGGGGTGTCCTATGCATAAAAAGGGTCTTGGGGCCACCTTTTCAAAAGTATAGAAGCATAAAGTCTATCTAGACCTGGAGCCAGGAGGGTGCACACTAGTGGGCAGGATGGGGTTGTCCATGACCCACTGAATGGAGAAATCATCATTCCTCTTGGCTTTACTATTCTTTGGGAATGGCCTTTGGGTATCTGTCCCAACACCCAGAGAGAACCTTCTGGGCCATGCCCTGTGCCCAGGGCTGAGATGGGCTACAGCAAACAGAGTCCTGGGGTTGCAGATTTCTCTCCAGGTGGGCAGCCTGGCAGGGGGCGTATATCTGATCCACCATCATGGGCATGGGCCTGAAGGAGCCTTCTAAAAGCCAGTGTCAGGGGTTTGTTGAGTTGGAGAGGCCTGTACCAAGTAAGTAGCACATTAGGGTACAAGAACCTGAGGAAACACAGGGGCTGAGATTCTGAAACTGAGGGCCAGGATACTGGAGAGGTGGAAGCAGGGAGTGGGAGTGACTCTGTGGACCTCCAATGGGCCAGTGCCCTCAGTGCCCTTTATGCATCCCAGGCTGGCATAGGGCAGGCTGGAACCACTTGGAACAACAGGAGTAGGAGCAGCACAGCCTGGCCTGGCACTTGCATCTGAGCCCATGGCTGCCCTGGGCCATGGCACTGCCAGCTGTCTCCATCAGGCCCAGGTGAGTCACTCCATGGCCCATCCTGTCCTTGAGGCCCACAGCAGACGCAGAGTTAGGGGCTTCGGGGCATAGCTGTCCTGTGAGCACAAGCCCCAGAGCAGCACTTTTTGACGCATTTCTTAAAGATCTTCTGTTAACATGTAAGCTGTTAAGCCAGTGATGAAGACCGTGAGTATGATTCTTTGGACTGATAGCGTCAGCCACCGACCTGGCAGGCAGAGAAAGGGTCAGAGGCTGAGACTTTGAGCCTTGCCCCTACAATTGGTCTCCGGTTGCCCCTCTGGCCCAGAGTCACGAGCAGGGACTCCGTGTGGGAGGCCTGGGTCAGACAATGTTTGTTGAGTCCCCACTTGGGAGGAGGGACGGTGTGGGCAGTCCATCTGTGGTCTCTTAATCTTCTTTCTAGAGAAGTATGATTATCCCCACCAAATGGCTGAGAGGATGAAGAACAGAGAGGAGGAAGAGTGGCCCAGCACCCCCCGCTGGTATGTGATCGCCTGCTCAGCCTCACCCGTCTGCTTGCATCACCCTGTCCATCTCGGAAGCTACTGGCGTGGCAGGCAAGGGTCTCAGGCCTGAGGCCCTTGCACCACCAGGTGCTGCTCACTCCAGCTGGCTGTAGTCCTCGGACCCCAGGTGGGGAACAGTTGTCAAAACAAACCCGGGCAGTGCTTTCACCAGTGCACCAGGCTGAGCAGAGTGGGAGGGGCCATGTGAGCTCAGCGAATAGATTACCCGCTTCAATTATTTTATCTAACGATGACATTTGTACTGTAAAAGTCAGCACAAAAATCAATGAGTTTTAAAGGACAAAATCTGGGGGAGGCTCCAGCCCAGCGACCTGGAACAGCAGTCCAGGAACCAGGAGGAAAAAGAAGTTCAGAACCAGGGAGGTGAGCAAGACTCGCAGGATGCCAGCGCTGGGGCGACCTACCCCCGGCAGCACCGGGGAGCAGAGAACAAAAGAGCTCAGTGCTGAGGCCCAGCCCCGAACCCCGCAGCCTGAAGCATTCATTCATTCACTCATTCATTCATTTGCACAAAGGATAAATATCTACTAAGTGACACTGTTCCAGGCAGCCTGCTGAGCACAGTCTTAGAGGGACAGTCCCTGCCCTCACCCAGCACAGTGGAGGAAACAGAAGTATAATTAAGCCCATAACAGCACAATCAAATAGTTAAATTACAATTAAACAAGGACAAAGCCTAACTTTTTCAGGGGGTCAGGGAGAGTTTCCCAAGAAAATGACTTTAAGCCGAGGAATGGAGGAGGAGTTTGCAATGGGTGCAGAGAGGTGGGAGAGGGAACAGCATTCAGGCAGATGGAATAGCATGAACAAAGCCTGGAGGCTTGGCTTCCTCCAGGACCGATGGAAGCCATTCCCTCCAATGTAGTCAGCCCTATACTTACTTAGCCCCTCTTTTGAGGCCCCAAGGAGTAGTGGATGAAGCTGGGGGCACATCAGTGGCATGGAGGAGGCAGCAGGGGTGGTGATAAAGCATGTCCTTGAGTGATGGGGACCAGAAGACAGACCAGGCATCCAAAGGCCAGAGAAATGGAGCAAAGAACAATGGACAGAGGCGATTGTGCAGTGGCGGGGGAATAGGAAATTTGAGGATTCCAACAATGGCAGAAGTACCTTCTGCCCTGCTGTGTGCTCCAGAGGCAGACTGTGTCTGGCAGGACGAACAGCCACGGGGCAGTCACAGGGGGTTTCAATCAACCCCAGCTACGACCAATACAAGGGAAAAAAAAATCTGTGAACCTGGAGGGCTGCTCTTGGTGCACATTTCCCATGCTCCTGTATTAATCACATCCTGGTGGTAGGAGGAGGAGCAGAGTGGGCAGAAAGCCCTGATGAAGAACTAGATCTGAGACGAGGCTAAGACAAATGGTTGTGTCAAAGCATCTGCAAGTTGCTGTGTTGCTCGGTGCTCAAGGTTTCTGGAGGAAAATGCCTGAATAACCCTTTTTCTGTGGGAAGGACCAGGCCGAGGCTAGACCAAGGCAGAGAGGGAAAAGGGAGAACATGGGCCCTGCAGGGCAGAACTGCAGCATTGCTTGCTGGCCTCCTGGAGACAGAGGGTTGGGAGAAGAGGGGAGGTGCTGAGCCAGGACTGAGAGCCCGTCCCTGCTGAAGCCCAGGGCCAAAGAGGCTGCCTGTGGCTGGCCTAGTCTACAAAGACGGAGATCCAGTATTGGGTGGTAAGTTGTTTCCAGTTCTGGGTTGGGTTTAAGGTTATAAAGACTGGGGCTAGGGCTAAGGGTTAGAATTCTTGGAGTTGAGATCCAGGTGAGTAGCCATCCTTCCCTGTTTTCCCAAATTTTAAGTGACAAACTGTCCTGCTGACCACCTCCCAGGAGGTGCTCATGGGAGGAAACCAAGGGCAGCTTCTGTTTAGGGCAAGGCGGTGCTGAGAGTGGCTAGTGGGAACCAACATTCGGCAGGGCCTGGGATTCAGTAGGTAAGAGTCACTCCTCGTTCACACCCCCAGAAATCCTGTGCAGAGCAACAGTTTCCACCACAATCGGAGGAGGCTCAGGTCATGTTGATTGGACACGAGAGCAAAGGGAGACACCAAAATGCTGAAGACACAGGGAAACATTTCACATTCATTATGTCTTGGCTAACTATGGAGTAAATGAGACCCATGGATCGGCCTCCATCACATGCATTATGTCATTCTCAGCAGTTCTTTATGTCACTGTCACTATCTTAGCAGCATTTACTGAGTCGGGGAGTGCAGCTTTACCTGTGTTTTGCAGATGTTTTCTCACTTAGTACTCAGGAGAACTTGCAAGGCCTATATTACTATCCCATTTTGCAAACAAGCACAATGAGGTTCTGAGAGGACAAGTAACTTGGCACAAGTCCCATAGCTGGGAAGTGGCAAAGCAGGACCTGCTGTCAGGACAGTCCAGTGCCTGGCCCCACAGTATAAATTGGCCTGGCCAACATTTAAAATTTAGGTGGGACCCAATACTCCATCTCTGCTTTCTCAAATAGGAGGTTTTATGTGAGCAGAATGCAGTTCCCCTCAGTCTTCACAGCCATGTCTAAGCTTTTGCTGGGCAATCTCTATTTCCACACTATTTGTGGCAGGCTTGGTTGCTGCTCTGCCCCCAGTACCTCCTTACCTCCCAAACGGTTAAGCCTGAGTCAGGCCCCAAACCCAAAGTCCCAAATCTCAAGCACCAAGTCTTCCTGCCTTTACATTCAGGAGCTTATGGGCATTGCTACTTTTCTGCTGCAGCAAGGAATCTGAGGCCTACTGCAGAGAGGCTGAATGGGGAGCACCCCCCACCCAGCCCAGAAAAGACCCAGCCTACAAGGGTAGAAGGGGAAGGCCTCTCCCTCCCTGCAGCACTGTCATCTTCCCTGCAAAGCCCTGCACCATCTTACCAGGGATACCAGAGGTTTTTCCACAGTCAAGACAGCACTGATCTATTGGGGGGCCAAGGAGCTGCCAATAAGGCAGGACAGAGGGGCCTAGGCCCTGGGAGGGTGTCCAGCCAGTCAGGAGGCCAAATCCTCCCTGCTGCTTTCTTCCTGAGGATGAGCAGCAGGGAGAAGGGGCCACAGAGGAAGCCTGAAGGCCTGAGTGCAGGCGCCACCAAGAAAGAGTGCCTGCCTTCCAGGAGGAACCACCGAATTGGCCCCAGAGTGTGTGCTTGCCCACTCTGGAAGAGAACCATGCATCTCCCCAGGAAGTAGAGGAGAGATCCCACAGGCCACAGACACCCTGCCCCTGGCTGTTCCCAAGGACCTCGGGACCAGGCAAATGGAGCCAACATCCTGTGGGGACAGTGCTTGCTGAGGGAGTGGCGGGCTTTCCAGCAGCAGCCTCACACTTTGGCCAAGGTGTCAGGTGTGCACCATCTCAGCTGGTCCTCCCCACCGCCAGGCAGGGTCCACAGCACTGTAGCTGTTTTACAGATGAGGAAACTGAGGTTTGGCTGTCTTCCTGCCCCGCCATCACTGCAGAGTCAGCCCTCCTCAGCCTGTTCCTGAGCCTCTGATGTTAGACACAAAGCAGGACGGATTCTGCCTTTCTCACAGAAGCACCAGGCTCAGCTTGGGCAGCCACCACCCAGGATTCCTGCCTGAGCCTCTCAGGAGACATCTGTGAGAAGACGACGCTGTGTTCCAGCAGAGGAGGCCCAGAGGCAAGCAGTTGTGACTGAGGGAGGCACCAGGCCAGGCTCACAGTGGGTTCTCCAGGACAGAAGGAGCTACAAGAAGCCCCACAGACCCCCACAGCCTTGAGCACACTGAGTGTGGTGAAAACCGAAGAAGAGGGGAAGCAGTTAGGCAGGCTGCTCGGTGGAGGCAGACATGGCATCAGTGGTTTGAAATGAATACAGCCCAAAAAAGTGTGAACTCCACCAGAGGCACCACAGGGCAAGGTGAGTCTGCAGGAGTGGACCTCCATTCCCTGCCTCAGGCAGTGTGGTGACAGTGAGACACAGCGTGGACCTTTGAGTCTAAGGCAAATCTTCCTCCTGACATTTATGGGCTGTGTGACTGTAGACAGGGACTTAACCACTTTGAGCCTCAGTTTCTACTGAAAAATAGGCACATGATCTCACCAGGCTGTGTGTGGAGCTGAGGAGACAGTGCAGGCAAGCGGCATGACCCTAGGCTGGGAAAAATGAACCTCGCCTGCCCTTGAGCGCTGCACTGAGATGGGAGGCCCTGCCCAAATTGTGGGCTGTGTTCACCGAGGGTGCATCTGAACCCTGGGAAGCCCTTAGAAACCGGGACACCACGACAATCTCTAGAACCCAAGAGCCTGCAGTCCACACAACACCTGCTGATGCAGAATCCCCTCTGTCAGGTATGGGAAGGATTCTGAGCCAAGTGCCCACTGCACCCTGAGAAGCTGCCCTTCCTCACACACCCTGGCCCTGAGAGAGCCTCAGGAAGCCCAGGGCAGAGTGGCGAGTAAGGCTGGCAGGGAAAGAACCCACTCAGGTTTTGCACACACAGACACACAGAAATACCCAGTCACATACTCAAAGACTCACAAAATACCCGCCTCTGGAAAGACCTTCTTCTAACTCACCCACTTACCCTGGGGGACAGGGCAGGGCAAAGACGCAAGGCAGGCGTGCATCCCAGGCAAGGGGCACAGGAGGCAGCACTATTCAGGGTGACTCCCTGGGCACAGAGTATGCGCTGGACCTTGTGAGTTCAGCTCGTTCTGTGGGGAAAGAAACTGAAGCTAGAAAGGGGGCCCAGGCCCACAGCTCAAGCCGGGCCTCGCCCTCCACCCTCACACACCTGCATGGGCGCACAGTGCCAGTGCAGGAAGGCTGAAGGACAATGTGTCTGACATAAAAGATGCTTCAATGCACCGGTCCAGGCCAATCCAGGATCATGGCAAGAGCTAGGCCTGACTGCAACAAGAAGGCCTTGTGTCAGAGCTAGGGGTTTGGTCACAGCAGACCAAAAGGGCCACAGTGGCGTCTGGAAACACGGCCCTGAGATAGCTAAGTGCCTTCTGGCAATGACCCTAGGCCAAACAGATAGAGAATGAGGCAAGTACTATTGAGCTTGTCAAGCCACGCTGTAGCCCCAGGGGCAGTGGTGTACTAGGAAAGGTTTAACTGGCTCTCTGGAAGTAAATAAACCCCTAACTTGTAGTGTTTGCCAACTTCCTTGATGTAAATATTTCCACTATGGTAGATTTCAAGCTACCAAGTGACATTACTAGGCATGGAGTTAGGATGCCAGCTTCCAGCACACCCCTGCACAGGGGTACCCACATGTGCCCAGTTGCATCATGGGGGTGGTGGAAAGGATGCTGCCAAGGAGAAAACGAGAGTGGGAACCAAAGCCTGAAACCTCAGGGAAAGCAGACAGGGCAACCCATAAGGCCTGGTGAGTCCAGCAAGTCAGAAGAGCATAAAATTCCTCTAGCAGTTTCCAGCAGCAGTCCAGCCTGGGATTTCTGAAACATGGTCACTTTCAATTCCCAGGCAGAAGATCCCACCAGCCAGTTCAACTCAAGAGTCCCCAGAAGATGCCCCAGGGCTACAGGCAAAGCCCTGCCGTGGCCTGCAGGAGGAACTCCCCAAAGATACCCCATCCAGGGAGATTTACCGCTGAAACAGCCCAGCGGCAGCCCATGTGGCTCCACGGGGGCTTCTGAGGATCCCTCTTCTTCAAGGTACAGTCACTTCCTTTGTCCTGCTCAGAACACAGCTGGAGCTCGCAGAGGCGAAGGGGAGGCAGGAAAGGGGCCTGTGCAAGACTCAGGCACCTGGCGCTAGGGTTCTGAATCAGCACTGCCAAGGACTCTCAGAAGACAGGCCTTTCTGCCCATCCTTAATGAAAAGCATTATCCCAAGCCACCTCTCCCAAAAAGGTCTCCAGGCAAGCCTGGGGCTTGAGGAAATCACAGAGCCAAAAAGGACTACAACAGTGCCCAAGGTGACACCTAGAGCCTGCGTGGCTCTGGCCCAGCCCACAGGACTGGGTTTCTGTACCAGCTCTCCCAGAGCATCCAGGGTGTCCACAGCAGCCACCTCTGAGCCAGCAGGCGGATGGCATGGTCCAGTAGACAGCGATTCTAATCAGAGCCCTATCACCCACCATCTGTATGTCCTTGGATGCACCACAAGCCTCAACTGACTCCCCGGTAAAGTGGAGCTTCTCACAGGAGTGTCATTTGAGGCCTACAGGAGATAACGGCCCTAGGACAGTGCCTGCCTCCACAGGCCCTGTCACAAATGTGAGCTCCCCCAGGAGAGGGCAATACCCTGTTCTTTAATGAATGGATCTGCTCTTTTCCCTGCTGGGCCTGCCCATCTTTAGGAGGGTTCCCACTTTGCTCCCCAAGGGACCAGTGAACCACAAAGAAGCATGTGCAGAGTCTGCCACGGCTATGCACAACCTTTCTATTGTCTCTCTCCTATACACACAAACACACCCACACCCACACACACACACACCCCCACACACACGCATACACACTCCAAGTGCCAGACCACTGCTGACATGTTTGGCTGACAAAGGAGGAAGATTCCTTCTTGCGGATGTGTCAGAACAGGAGTGAAGCTATTTGGGGTCACGTTCTAAAAGCTGAATGGATTGCTGGACCCATGCTTTCTGTCTATTTTCAGCCAAATGGCCAACCCGTTTAAAATAGCATGTTTACTCACAGGTTCTCCTCTACACTCAAGTCAAGAAAAATGTTTACCCCCCCGCGCTTCCTCCCCCAACTCATTAAGCACTTCTGCTTTTCCCTGCATTCAGACCGCCACCACCTGTTCAGCGTGACTTCCCTCTGAGGCAGTGGTTCTCAGACTTCAAGGCATACTAGAATCACCTGGAAGGTTTTAATACTTTCTACCCTATACCAGTTACATCAGAGCATCTAGAGGCAGGACTCCGGCACCTGTATTTTTTTAAACTTACCAAGTGATCCCAAGGTGCAGCCACTATGGAAAGCATGCTTTGGCCCTGCCAGGGGCAGCAAGAGCTTAAATTAAAGGGATGGTTCACATTCTTCTCAAGCTCAAGAGAACCACTGGGGAAGGGACCTGGGGCAGCAGAAGTATTTCTGCCTCCAGCCCAGGGATTTGGTCCTCAAGCCTGAAAGTTGGAAAGGAAGAAAATCCCCAAATCCAAGGCCAACCCCATCAGTTCTGTGGGTCAGCTAGCTCTGTGCCTCTCTCACAACATTTTAGGCAATTAAGGAAGTATTGAAGAAACAGAGATAAACTAGGACATCACAAGTCCATTAGACTAGCTACTAATTGGCTTTATCTCTATTAACTGAGGTGGGGACCCAGAGGGTGAAGACGTCAGCAGGGCTCAGGCGTTCACATAAGTCCCATGGGAAAAGAGGAGTCTGCAGAGGTGCGTAGGGTGGGGGCTGTGCAAGGCATTCCACACTGTAGACTGTCTAAAAGATTTCCAAGCTTCAAAGAGAGATGGTTTTAAAGCCCAAAAATTTGGAGCAATATGAATAATCTACTTTAGGGCCATTAAGAAGGCTTTTAATTCTAGACCAGTATGTGGTCATTAGAAACTTGAAATGGTAATTCTACCTAAACCACTCACTTCCAGAGTCTTCATAGCATGATTCATATCAAGCATTTCAGAAAGCAAACGCCGGAGGAACACGCTCTTCCCTAATGATTTCAGCGAAGCACCTGGAGTTAGAAACTGTACGTGGCATGCCAGGAAATACTTTACACACACTTTTTCATTTAATCCTTAACTCTGTGATGTGGGTGGTGTATTTTTTTCAAGCAGCTTTATTGAGATATAATTTACATGCCAAAAAAATTCACCTGTTTTAAGTGTACAATTGAATGGCTTATTATATTCAGACTCTTGCAACCACCACTACGATCTGATTTCAGAATTTTCCCATCAACTCAAAAAGAAACCTCACGACCACCAGCAATTATTCTCTACACCCCCCTACCCCCATCCCACCCTAGACCTTGGCAGCCACTTTCTGTGTCTATGGATTCAACTATCCTGGACATTGCATATAAATGGAATCATACAATATGTGGTCTTTAGTGGCTAGCTTCTTTCACTTGGCATAATGTTTTCAAGGTTCATCGCCACCATAGCACTCATCAGTACTTCATTATTTTTTGTGTCCGAATAATACTCCATTGTGTGAGTATACATCAGGTGTATATTCATGCATACACCTACTTTATCTTCATTCTGCAGACGGGGAGTTACTGCCCCAGGTCAGAGGATTACTGAGTGCAGAGTCAGGCAGTCTGCCTCCAGAGCCCACATGTAAGCCTCTATAAACCTCCCTCCCACCACAAAGTACTGCCCTACTTAATCCCATGGTATGAATCATTTTCTAGCAAAAAAAATATGACTATATTATATGCATGTAATTTTGCAGAAGTATCCAGGGATAAAAGCAATCTGTCCAGGAAACTCGATTGATAGTTTCCTGTTCTCATTAATATTTGCTCATTACTTATCCATCCATCCTGCCATCTGCTCCTCTCTCTAGCCGGCAAGTGATAACAGCACCTAATATTCCAGAAAAGTTAAGGCCGTAAAACCTAAAACAAAAAGCAAACAGGATTCCTGTATAGCTAAGAAAAAACTGTTATTATTTGATTTTATTTTACTTGTTATTATAAAATAATTTTAAACATTGGAAAAAAGAGTAGTGGGCCTTGTGTATCTCTTACCTAGCTTCAACTGTTATCACCTACACCTCACCCACCCCAAATTATGTTGAAGAAAATTTCCAGCATCACATCTTTCACATGTATACATTTCAATTGTATATCAAAAAGACAAGGATTTTTCCCTGTTATTGTTTTATTTTATTTTGTTTTGTTTTGTTTTGAACAGACAGAATATCCGTCACCCAGGTTGGAATGCAGTGACCTAATCACGTCTCACTATAGCCTTGATTTCCTGGACTCAAGCAATCCTCCCACCTCAACCTCCCAAGTAGCTGGGACTACAGGTGTGGGCCACCACGCTTGGCTAATTTTTATTGTTTTTTGTAGAGACAGGATCTTGCTATGTTGTCCAGGCTTGTCTCAAACTCCTGGCTCAAGTGATCCTCCTGCCTCAGCCTCCCAAAGTGCTGGGATAACAGGCGTCAGCCACTGCACCTGGCCTGACAAGAAATTTTTTTAATGCAATGCCATAAGCATACCTACAAAAAGTAAACAAACCCTTACTATCTTCCAGTATCCAGCCAGTATTCATATTTCCCCATGGCCACAGAAATGTTTTCTTATAATTTTTTTCAAATCAGAATCCTGACAAAGTCTATACATATAGCCAGTTGTTTGATACGTCTCTTAAATCACTTTTAGTCTAAACTTTCCTCCTCAGTCTTCTTTTCTCCCCACAAGGCAGCACACCAGCATTCCACAGGACCTTTGGAAATCATTGAACGTTCAATAAAGATGTGTGTGTGAACATGTGTGTGTAGGGGAGGAGGTATATGTGTTTACACATAGATGCAGCAATAGCTATAGGGATGGGTACCAGAAGTAGCTACAGATACATTGTCTCGACTTGTGGATCTGGTTGTTCTCTGTGTATTTCTCTCTCCCCTTTCTCACTTGCTTACTCCCAAAAGGCCATTTTCTCTACCTCCTTGCCCTCAATAAAGCAAGGGAAAAAAAAAGACTCCAAGAAAGTGGTGGCCTAAGTTACCCTCTGTCTTTATTAAAATATCTCCCTCTTGATACCATGACCCCTCCTTCAATGGCCACCATGCCTCCACACCCCTTTACAAAGAGAATTCCATATGATCTAGGCAGCTGGCTCCACTTCCTCTCTTCCTGCCATCTCTCGAACCCACTCCATGTGTCCACTGCCCCACTGCAACGGCTCTTGTCAAGGACACCACTGCTGTAAACCCAGTGGTCGACACTCACATCCCAGTGCCCAGGGCTGTGCCTGGCATAGGGCAATGTTTGGTAAATGTTTGTGGAATGAATTCACAATTCATTTAGGGGGAATGAGTCTATATATATATATATATATATATATATATATATATATATATATATTTTTTTTTTTTTTTTTTTTTGAGACGGAGTTTCATTCTTGTTGCCCAGACTGGAGTGCAATGGTGCAATCTCTGCTCACTGCAACCTCCGCCTCCCAGGTTCAAGTGATTCTCCTGCCTCAACCTCCCAAGTAGCTGGGATTACAGGCATGCACCACCATGCCTGGCTAATTTTGTATTTTTAGTAGAGACAGGGTCAGGCTGGTCTCGAATTCCCGACTTCAGGTGATGTGCCCACCTCAGCCTCCCAAAGTGCTGGGATTACAGGCATGAGCCACCACACCCGGCCTAATTTTTGTATTTTTAGTAGAGACAAGGTTTCACCATGTTGGCCAGGCTGGTCTTGAACTCCTGACCTTGTGATCCGCCTGCCTCGGCCTCCCAAAGGGCTGGCATTACAAGCATGAGCCACCGCGCCGGGCCAGGATCACAATTTTTGAAGACCAGCTGTTGGGCTGAGTTCTGGGCTAGATGCTGGGGATACAGAGGTGAACAAAGCATATTTCCTGCCTTTGAACACCATGTCCTGGGGCTGGAGGAGGAGGAGAGTAGGATATGGAAACAAATGAATAATAGCACAGTGTTGGAGCATGATAGTTGTCATCAAAAAAAGAACAGAAATAGCACAAGGAGAGTGTATCTAATGTGACCTAAAAGAACAGGGAACTTGGCCTTATTAAATTCATCGTGGCACAAGGTGAAAGGAAGCATTTCCAGGCAGGAAGATCAGCATGTGCAAAGGCACGGAGGCCTGAAAAAGTGGAGGCATAAGCAAGGAGAAGCCTGTGCATGCTCTGAGAGCTAAAGCAGTTCAGCACTGCCAGAGACCAAAGGCAAATGAGGGAGAAGACGAGGAGATAATCATGTAAAAGAAGGAAGGGGCCAGGTAGGAAAGTGTCCTGGATGTCAAGTTACAAAGCTTGAATTTGACCCTGAGGCAATGAAGAGCCACCGAAGGTTTTCAAGCTTGGATTTGACTAATAAGACTCATATTCTCAAGTCCCCTCTAGTGACCAATGGGGTGAATTAGAGAAAGAAGACACTGGTGGCAGAAAGCCTTGATAGGTTGCTATTGTGCCAGTCTAGGTAAGAAATGATGAGGGACTGTAATGATGTAGATGGAAGAGTAGATGCAAGGATGCTTGAAAAGAGTCAGTGTTCAATCACTGAAAGCTGTGAAAAGGTGTCAGCTTTCTCAGTGGCTGTGGCAACAGTAAGAAACATCATCCAGTGGCAGTGATGTCACCACAAAAGGAGACCAGATCTGGAGCAGAAACGGTGAGTTCAGACTCAACATCTGTGAGACAGCCCCAGGCATGCACGGTACAGTTTCCACTACATCACTGTCTGGTGCCCTTCACCCCCACCCCTGACAGCAGCAAACCCCAACAGCACCCAGGATCCCCACCTCCCCCAAGAGAGATGAAAACACCCTCCAGGAACAAGCAAGAAAATCCTAGGGAGGAAAAAGCCAGGTCTGCTCCTGAGAAGTTGTTTGCCTTTAACACTCAGCGAAAAGGGTAATTTAGACCAATTACAGTGCATTGTCTTTTCCCTACTCCCTCCAATTAAGGCTGCTTCTGAGCCACCCCATGGGAAAACCCTGCTCAACATTCAACTTACTTCTCTGGCAGCTTCAGGCAGGAGAGAGAGAGAGAGAGAGAGACAGAGACAGAGAGAGATCCCAGTGTGTGTTTATGTGCCTGAGAGACAGAGACTGTGTGTAGGGGGTGGGTGCATGCATTACAGAGAGAGAGACAGACTTTAGCGTGTGCATGCGTGTGTGCATGAGAGACAGAGACTGTGTGTAGGGGGTGGGTGCATGCATTACAGAGAGAGAGACAGACTTTAGCGTGCGCATGCGTGTGTGCATGAGAGGCAGAGACTTCAGTGTGTGTGTGCATGCATGAGAAAAACAGAGAGATTTCAGTATGTGTGTATGTGCATGAGACAGAGACCGTGTGTATGTGCACATGCATGACACAGAGAAAGACAAAGACTTTAGCATGTGTATGCATGTATGTGTGAAAGAGACAGAGATCCATTTTGTGTATATGAGAGAAAGAGACAGGGGCAGAGAGAGATTCCAGTGTGTGTGTATGTGCAGGAGTGACACTGTGTGTGTGTGTGCCTGTGTGTGCATGCATCACAGAGAAACAGAGACTGTAGCGTATGCATATGTGTGTGCATGAGAGAGACAGAGACAGTGTATGTGTGTATGTGTGCATGAGAGAGAAACAGAAACAAAGGCTCCAGTATGTGTGTAAAAGAGACAGAGAGAGTGCGAGGCAAAGAGATCCCAATCCACCACCGTGAAGAACATACTATGCTCCCCTCCATGGGGACACAGCAGAGACATAGCCTTGAGGGGCACCAGGGGTGAGGTGTGAGTTTTTAAGTAAGGAGGACTCTGACTTCCTATAAACCTCTGTGCTGAGATTTCACTTAAGAAATCAGCTCCTGGCCGGGCGCGGTGGCTCACGCCTGTAATCCCAGCACTTTGGGAGGCCAAGGCGGGCGGATCACAAGGTCAGGAGATCGAGACCACGGTGAAACCCCGTCTCTACTAAAAAATACAAAAAATTAGCCGGGCGCGGTTGTGGGCGCCTGTAGTCCCAGCTACTCGGGAGGCTGAGGCAGGAGAATGGCGTGAACCCGGGAGGCGGAGCTTGCAGTGAGCCGAGATCGCGCCACTGCACTCTAGCCTGGGCTGGGCGACAGAGCGAGACTCCGTCTCAAAAAAAAAAAAAAAAAAAAAAGAAATCAGCTCCACTCCACAAAAAACAAATCTCCAAAGTCAGTTCCCCAAGTGACAAAATCTTCAAGTGAGCAGTTCTCCTAGTGGCCAACTCACCAGAAACCAGGTCACAAAATCACTTGTCTCCCAAATGACCTCTGACTGATTTTCCAGATCACCAAATTACTGAGAATTTTTTTTCTTACATTTTATATTCATTGTGCCCTTCTTTTGGACACGGCCCCAAACCTTCCCCTGCCTGCCTATTTGCACAAAAAAGCGGGAGCAGTAGAGGGGGAACAGGGGGAGAAGCAAGGCTGGGTGACAGCAAGTCATTCAGTTAACAGGCTCTCCAGGGGCAACCTGGCCTGATTTTTGGCAAACAGTGCTGGGTCATTAGTGAGGACATTCAGGCCCAGGTTCAAGCTCATAGGCCATTTCATGAGGGTGTTAGGCCCAGGAAGGGCCTCTGCCACAGAGGACAGACCCAAGAGAGCACGTGCGCTGCCTCCAGATGACCAGCAGGTGGCTCGTGCATCCACCCCAGGGTGTTCTACACACAGAGAACTATGGGTTCCTTAAACTAAGTGACTCCTCATTTCCATGCATCACACCCTGGGAGCCACCTCCAGGCCTCCTGGCCCTTTCTGCCTTCGAGAGGCTCTGATTTCACTCCCCTCCCTGAACCCACGGTTTCTCCCCAGCCTCCCTGCTTGATTTGGAGTGAGACCATTTAGCCCAGAGACCCTCAAAGTCAGTGCCCTGTCCAGGGAAGCCTTAGAGTGGTTCCTGATGGACAGAATTTTCTCTGTCACTCTGAGCCAAGAGCCTTGACCTTGGGCAGGCAATGCAGAGGCTGGAGGGTCTGGTTTACCCTCAGGCCTTGCCCCAGCCATACACTCCTAGGGCCAATAGGAGAGCTGGGATTGGAGTCATCCTAGGTCCCAGCCTAGTCTGAGCCAAGGATGGGATGGAATGCCCAGGGCTTAGGTCATCAGACCAAAGGTGTTTCCAGGCTCCAGACCCAATTCTCACCCAGAAGGCAGAAATCCCCCCAAGACAGTACACACATTTGAGTATGAGCGCCCAGGGCTAAGTTCCAGGGCCTTCACTGGGGCCCACAGCACACACATTCCCAAAGCGAGCCTGGCTACCTTCCTCTTCCTGCCACCAGCACACAAACCCAGACTGGCCAGGCTTATCTTGCAGCAGCCCCCACCCATGCCCCAGCCCTGGACTGCAGCCCTCCTCCCCCTTCCCCTCCCTGCATCTTTCTCCTTGCTCTCCTAGGATCAGCCGGACATTTACTCATTTAAACTTCTCTGAGGCTGTCCTGGATGGTGTGTCAGGCAGCTTCACTGAGGTGACCTCCTCTGGTCCTCACCACGACCCCAGCAGGGAGTCACTTCCATCCCAGCTTTCAAGGGAGGAAATTATGGCTCAGACAGTTCTACTTACTTGTCCAAGGTCACACAATTTGCAAGTGGAGAGCCACACAGAACTGCGTTTCATTTTCTCTGACAGTTTGTGGGGCCTCAAGTCCCCTTCTGCTCCCTAAGTCCCCAGTCACTGCTCCAACTGGCCATGGGACAGTGTCCTTCCCTCTATGGGAACATCTGTATGAACCTCAGGGCCACAGCCGATCAATCACAATGAGTCTCCTGGCCCAAACCAGTGCATTATGTCTAAATAAACCTCCACTAGGATTTCAGCCACTTTAATCAAGCGAGGTCTAACAATGAAATGCCACCACATGATCCTCCCCAGGGCATCCTCCAGAGGGTCATGAGGAAGCCCATCTTCCCCCGAAAAGTGGAGAGAAGAGGAGGCCCACATTTGTTACACATACACCTCAGTCTGAATCCCATGCAGTGCATGGGCAGGAGGGAGCCAAAGAATGAGTCCAGAAAGATGCAGAAGGGTCTGAATCCCTTGCAGAGGCCTGGAGCACCACAAAGAAACCAGAGCTCCATCAACCTGTGGCAGAGGCCAAGTCAAGAGTCTAGGAGCCTGTGGGCAGGGCAGAGCAGGAGCAGGCTGGACAAAGGCAGGCCAGCCCAGTGGTGGAGTGGTGGAGAGGTGCAGGAGAGGTGGCCGCCAGCTAGCCTGTGAGCAGAAGGTTCTGGCTGGTGCAACAGAAGGACACCCAGAGAACACCGGGGGTGGGCACCATGCCTGTGGCCCGCAGTGATTGGCTCAGCAACTCCTCTCCTCTATGCCACAGGCAGGAGCCCCTCATTTTACTGACAAATGGCATAGAGGCCCAGGGTGATCGAGCAGCTGCCTGGGGCCATGCTTGGGCAGGTGTGACGGTCCTATATCCTCTGTAAGAAAAGTGACTTTAGGACCACAGAGGTTGTCCTCAGAGTGCCCCATACCCACCACATCCCAACCATAATTAAAACTGGTGGTCTGCTGAGCAGAGGACAGGTCCTGGGGTCAAGGGCAACGATGCTTTGAAGGACCAAGGTTGCCAGCCCCATGTGCTCCCTGTCCCAAGCTGGGCTGGGCAGAGACCTGAGCACCCAGGAGCTTTAAAGAACAAAGTCCAAGTGCACCCACTTCCCAGGCTTCCCCATGTACTCCAACAGCTGCTCCACAGAAGGCCCCCTCTCCACGTGAGGTGCAGGCAGGAACAAGGTGCTGTCTGCAGCTCAGAGGAGCAGGGCTGGACAAAGGGAGGGCCTGCTCCACCACCTGAGCCCAGGCCCGGGAACTGGGCTGTGAACATCCTCAGAGATTGTGACACAAATGTTAACAAGATCCCTGTAGCCCCCTCCTGAGACAGGGCTTGGGGAGCCCAGTGCCAGACCAGAGAGGCCGAAGGCTCTGTAAGGGAACTGGCAAACTCTGAGCTCAGGAAAGGCTAACCTGGAGGAGCAGAGGTGGTGCTGAGGACCAGGGCAAGCAAGTGAGGGTCCTCGCTTGGATGCTGGCCATGAGGACACCCAAGCCTAGGCTGAACCTCACCTGAACATACAGTGCTTGGGCAGGATATAGCCATGAGGCTATACAAGCCACACACACCCCCAACCATGCAGGTGTGCAGAGCAACCCCCAGTACAGGTGCCAGGAGCAGGGCACGTTCCCTAGTACTTGCTTGCAAACCCCTCACTCTTATCCCACAGGTGAACTTGGTTACCTGCACCCACCCAAAGCCTCCCACTGCAGCCATCACCTTACAAATCCAGGAGATCAGGCTGGTGGTACAGGGCTGCATGGTCTCCCATCCAGCTGCCCCTGACGCTGTGGCCCTCAGGACCTGGCCCTCCCCTGGGAAATGGAGAGCTTCTTCTCAATGCTGCAGAGCAATGCTGATCGAATACAGGTAGATCGCCTCTTCCAGTGGACACTGACATGAACCCAGAGAGGGAAGCAACAGCTCCCAGTCCCACTAGGACATGGGAACAGACTCCTCTGGGACTGTTTAGAGAAACAAGGAGGAGACAGTCACAGTGGGTCCAGGAGAGGGTTAGGAAAGAATGCCTGTGCCCAGGGACACCTAAGGGGTGAACTAGAGTCATTTGTCCACCTTTCTTGGAGTATAAACACTTTAAGCGTATGGTGAAAAGTATGGACTTTCCCTAGAGAAAAAAAAAAAAAACAGAAACACAGACACACATACTTTTCCATACTATTTCAAGGAGCTTATGGGGTCTATGAGCCCAGGGGAAGAACCTCTGAATAAGAAAGTCAGGCTATATCCAGGACATTACATAATAACAAGTTTTCTTAATTACTCAGTGATACTTATCTTGTTGGCTTTCTTAGTTATTTATTCTCTGTCTCCTAAGCCAGGCTATAAGCTCCATGAGGGCAGGAACCTTGGCCCCCGCATTCTCCACAAATCCCCAGAACCTAGCATGCAAAAGTCACACAATAAATACTCATTGGACGAATACACGAATTTACAACTTAATGTTTCAGTACTTAGAATTTGCTGGCATGGGGCAAACATCAAAAAGTGAAGTTGGCTTCTTTAAGAGCTTAATGACTTCAGACTCTGCACTCAACCCCCGCATCAATTCCACATCAGTCTCCATGGGTGCAGACAGCCTTACAGCTGTGTGCTCGTCCTTCCATTGAGACTGTGGGGTGAGACCATGGCTGCGTGCAGAATTCCAGTGTCTGTGGGTGCTTCCCCATAGCCTAGCCCTGAGGGGCTGCTGAGCGGCCCTGCTGAGCAGCCAGAGAGCTGGCATGGATACCTGTCTCCCAGCCCCAAGCAGGGGGCGACTCTGGGCCATGGAGACTCCAGGCATCGGTGGGGGAGCCTCCACACTGCATGCCATTGATCGCCACTAATGAATTTCTTTGAGGAAAGGAACAAACTGCTCCATAGTGAGACTGGCCAAGGCCACCCCAGCGTGGCAGCCTGGTGTCTCGGGCATGCTAATTACCGTGCTGTCTGAGTTCATCTGATCGGCTTCTGCCTACCACTGTTCCATAACTGACACGCTAATCTGTCCCCACCTGATGGCTTCCGAGCAGGCCAGAGATGTACTAATAAACCTTAATGCAGACTGGTGATAAAGGAAGAAAATTATAACATAGAGATTAAAAACTGTGATGTCAGCTTCTAGATCGCAATGCACTTAGCTTCCTTTGTCATACATTTCAAGGACTATTAGTTGAAATTGCTCATTGCATTTGGGGGCCCTGCTATAATATAATCCTGACTGTTCCACCCTTTCTGTCCCATGTGTGACAGGAATTCCAACAAGCCAGCACAGCTTGCTTATGTGGTAGATGTTACACAGATGGATTCTCAAACTAACAAGTCTTTGCAGACATAAGGGATATGCAATTATTTGAATGAATTCAGGTGTGATGGTTTCTCTGGCGTGGACACAGAACCCCTGTGATAGGCAGCATGGTATCAGGAAAAGGCAACAGAATTTGTTCAACAGCTTTATTGAGGTACTAATGTGCAACATACAATAAACTGCACGTATTACAATGTAAATTTTTAGTGCATTTTTTACACATGCATCACACAATCAGGATACTGAACATACTCCCCAAATTTTCTTGTGCTTCTTTGTGGTCTTTCTTTCCCTATCCCCCACCCCAGTCCCCAGGCAACCACTGATCTGCAATCTGTCACTGTGGATTAGTTTCTATGTTCTAGTTTTATATAAATGTAATCCCACAGTATGTACTCTTTTTGTCTTTTTTCACTCAGCCTAATTATTTTGAAATTCATCCATGTTGTTGCTTGTACCAATAATTGATTCCATTTTATTGCTGAGTAGTATTTCATCGTATAAATGTACCACAATTATTTGTTTACTTATTTATGTATTTATTGAGACAGAGTTTCACTCTTGTTGCAATGGCATGATCTCAACTCACTGCAACCTCCACCGCCCAGGTTCAAGTGATTCTTCTGCCTTAGCCTCCCAAGTAGCTAGGATTACAGGCATGCGCCACCACACCCCGCTAATTTTGTCTTTTTAGTAGAGACAGAGTTTCACCACGTTGGTCAGGCTGGTCTTGAACTCCTGACTTCAAGTGATCCACCTGCCTCAGCCTCCCGAAGTGCTGGGATTACAGGTGTAAGCCACCACGCCCAGCCCAAAATGTTTTAATTCATTCACTTGCCGATGGACATTTTGGTTGTTTTCCGTTTGAGGCTATTATAAATTAAACTGCTACTGAAATCTTCAGGTGGACTTGTGCCTTCATTTCTCTCAGGTAAATACGTGGGAGTAGAATGACTGATATGATAGGTATATGTTTAACTTTTTAAGAAACTGCCAAACAGTTTGCCAAACTGGTAGTGCATTTTACATTCCCCCCAGCAGTAAATGAGAATTCCAGTTGCCCCATAAACTTCCTGATGCTTAGTATGGTCAGTCATCTTTAATTTTAGCAATTCTAATCACTTATGACATAGCATGTTATGTGGCTTTAACTTGCAATTTCTTAATCAATAATAAGCATTTTTCCATGTGCTTGTCATCCACGTATCTCTTTGGTTAAGTGTCTATTCAAATATTTTGCCCAATTCTCACTGTGTTGTTTATTATTACTGAGTTTTAAGAGTTTTTTATATTATATACATGATTTCTTTATCAGTTATGTGATTCATAAATATTTCTCCTCAGTTTTGGCTTTTTGTCCTCTTCACAGTATCTTTCAAGAGTGCAAGTTCTTAATTTTAATGAAATCTGGCTCATTAATTTTTTTTATTATTATACTTTAAGTTCTAGGGTACATGTGCATAACGTGCAGGTTTGTTACATATGTATACTTGTGCCATGTTGGTGTGCTGCACCCATCAACTCGTCAGCACCCATCAACTCGTCATTTACATCAGGTATAACTCCCAATGCAATCCCTCCCCCCTCCCCCCTCCCCACGATAGGCCCTGGTGTGTGATGTCCCCCTTCCCGAGTCCAAGTGATCTCATTGTTCAGTTCCCACCTATGAGTGAGAACATGCGGTGTTTGGTTTTCTGTTCTTGTGATAGTTTGCTAAGAATGATGGTTTTCAGCTGCATTCATGTCCCTACAAAGGACACAAACTCATCCTTTTTGATGGCTGCATAGTATTCCATGGTGTATATGTGCCACATTTTCTTAATCCAGTCTGTCACTGATGGACATTTGGGTTGATTCCAAGTCTTTGCTATTGTGAATAGTGCCACAATAAACATACGTGTGCATGTGTCTTTATAGCAGCATGATTTATAATCCTTTGGGTATATACCCAGTAATGGGATGGCTGGGTCATATGGTACTTCTAGTTCTAGATCCTTGAGGAATCGCCATACTGTTTTCCATAATGGTTGAACTAGTTTACAATCCCACCAACAGTGTAAAAGTGTTCCTATTTCTCCACATCCTCTCCAGCACCTGTTGTTTCCTGACTTTTTAATGATCGCCATTCTAACTGGATTAGAGACTTAAATGTTAGACTTAATACCATAAAAACCCTAGAGGAAAACCTAGGTAGTACCATTCAGGACATAGGCATGGGCAAAGACTTCACGTCTAAAACACCAAAAGCAACAGCAGCAAAAGCCAAAATTGACAAATGGGATCTAATTAAACTAAAAAGCTTCTGCACAGCAAAAGAAACTACCATCAGAGTGAACAGGCAACCTACAGAATGGGAGAACATTTTTGCAATCTACTCATCTGACAAAGGGCTAATATCCAGAACCTACAAAGAACTCAAAGAAATTTACAAGAAAAAAACAAACAACCCCATCAAAAAGTGGGCAAAGGATATGAACAGACATTTCTCAAAAGAAGACATTCATACAGCCAACAGACACATGAAAAAATGCTCATCATCACTGGCCATCAGAGAAATACAAATCAAAACCACAATGAGATACCATCTCACACCAGTTAGAATGGCGATCATTAATTTTTTTTATTTTATGGATTGTGCTTTTGGTGTTACATCTAAGAAATCTTTGCCTAATCTAAGGTCACGATGATTTTCCACTGTTTTCTCCTAGTAGTTTCACATTTTTTAGGTTTATTCTTGTGTCTGTGAAGCATTTTGACTTATTTTTCCATATGGGCAAGATGAATGAAGTATATTTCTTTTCTTGCACATAGAAAGTTAGTTGTCCCAGCACCATTTGTTTAAAAGGCTATTTATTCTTTCTTTACTGAATTGCCTTTGCAACCTTGTTGAAATCAATTGTCCATATAAGTGGGGGTCCCTGTTCCAGTAATCTATCTCTCTATGTTCACACAAAAACACACTGTATTGATTAGTGTAGCTTTTAAATGTTTTGAAGCTGTAACTTTGAAAAACTAAAACTTTTAGTTTACTGATCATATGATGATCTATGTACAAAATTCAATGGAATCTACAAAAAAGCTACTAGCATTAACAAGTGAGTTTAGCAACCCTGCAGTATAAAAACATCAATATACAAAAATCCATTGTATCTATAAACTAGCAATGGATAATTGAAATCATGTAGTCATGTAGTGAAATTGAAATTGAAGTCATGTTGTATTAATTCTTCAAGTTTATTCTTCCTTTCCAAAGTTGTTTTGACTATTCTAGGTACTTTACATTTCCATACAAATTTTACAATTAGCAATTTTTACCAAAAAGAAGAAGCATGCTGAGATTTCTATTGGGATTGCATTGAACCTATAGATTAATTTGGGGAGAACTAATATTTTTAACAGTAATGGGTCTTCCAATCCACGAAAACAGTATGTCTCTCCATTTATCTTGATCTTCCTCAATTTTTCTCAGCAGTGTTTTGTAGTTTTCCATGTGCAGATCTTGTTGATTTTTGTCAGATTGATCCCTAAATAGTTCCCATTTTGTATGCTATTGTAAATAGTATTCTTCTTTATTTTGATTTCAATTGTTCATTGCTAGTATGTAGATACAATGGATTTTTGTATATTTTTTAGACTGCAATGTTGCTAAACTCACTTGTTAATTCTAGTACTTTTCTGTAGATCCCATTAAATTTTGCACAACGATGATCATATAATCAGTAAATTTAAAGTTTTCACGTTTTATTTCTAATCTGGGTGTCTTTGTTTCTTTTTCTTGCCTAATTTTCTGGCTAAAACCTCAGCTACAGCATTGAATAGATACAGTGAGAATAAACATCCTGTCTTGCTCCTGATCTTAAGGGACGAGCATATAGTCTTTCACTATTAAGTATGATGTTCCTCGTGGATTGTTTATAAATTCCCTTTATGAAGTTAAGGAAGTTACTTTATCCCCAGTTTGCTGAGAGTTTTAGCATAACTGGATGTTGGATCTCATCAAATGCTGCAACATAATCATATGTGTTTTCTTTTTAAGTCTATAATAATGGGGGATTACATCACTTGATTTTTGAATGTTACATCAGCCTTGTATTACTGGACTAGGCCCTGCTTGCTCACAATGAAGTATTCTGTTTATATATTGTTACTAATCTTTTGTTGAGGTTCTTATGAAGGACATCAGTTTAATTTGCTTGTCACGTTTTGGTCAGTTTTAGTACCAGGATAACACTGATCTAATAGTATGAGTTGGGAAGTATTCTCTTCGGTTTTCTGGATAAATTGGCATAAATTGGAAATATTTCTCTCTTAAATATTTGGCAGAATTAACAGCGAAGCTATCTGTGTCTGGAGTTTTCTTTCTCAGAGGTTTTTAAACTAGAAATTCAATTTCTTTAATCAGTATGTGACCATTCAGGCTTTCTATTTCTTCTGGATTATGCTTTAGTAATTTGTGTCTTTCAAGGAATGACATTTTTCAAAATATTCCCTTATGATTGTTTAATGTCTCTTGCATCTATAGTGATATCACCTTTCTCATTTCTGAAGTTGGTAATTTGTGTCTTCTCTCTTGTGTTTTCCTGGTCAGTCTGTTTAGAGGTTTATCAATTTTACCTTCATGAAAAACCAGCTTTTTGTTTCATTTATTTTTTCTATTGTTTTTCTGATTTCCATTTCATCATTTTCCACTCTAATCTTCATTTATTCTTTCTTTTACTTATGTTGGATTTGATTTGCTCTTTTTTCCTAGCTTCCTAGGTGGAAGCTCAGGTAGTTTGAGGACTTTCTGCTTTCCTAAGGGACAAGGGGACTTCAAGCCACATAGCCACCAGTGTTTGTTTATCTTGATGGGTGACCTCAATCAAGTTCAATAGCCTGCCTGAACCTCAGTTTTCCCATCTGAAAAATGGTGCCAAAAGTACCTAACTTACTGGGATGTTATGAAAACTCAATGGGGCCAGTTTTTTAAACACTAAACCCAATGCTGGCATGCAGTGATTACTCAAATGCTCCTTCTTTCCTGTCCCCATGACAAGCAACCACTTCATCACTTCCTTGGGTAACAACCCCAGAGCACATAAGAAGCACACCATAGCCACAAAACACAGAGATCAATGCAGTCACAAGAGAGTCCAGCAGATCTGATCTATTCATTTAGAGAGAAGCAAACCGAGGTACAGAGACTAACTCCCAGGCAGAACCAAATGTTCCTCTGGACTAGCTTTAGAGGTTTAAGCTGGGGAAACCAGGTTTTCTATGACACTCAATGACTTGGTGGACATTCCAGAGTAGAGCCAAGGAAAGGCAGCCCCAAATCCCTTTTAGCTTTTACCTTATCATTTGACCATCCCCAGAGGACAGAGATCCAAGTGGGTTGTGGTAGGAAAAGCATGGTCACTGGGGGCGAGGTGGGGGTCAGACCTCTTTTGCCACTTGCTGTCTCTGCGACCTCAGAAAAATTACTTCACCTCCCTGAGTCTCCATTTCCTCATTGGTAAAATGGGGTTGATAATAATATCAAGCATCTGATAAGCACTTTCTATGGGACAGGCACTGAGTGTTATTGTGGTGCCAGCTCTCTATGCCTTACAAGAAGGCTCCAATGTAGATGCCTACAGGCAATCTGAGACATGGAGACACTGAATATCTCACCCAAGTTCATGCTACGTAGAAAGGCTGGAGGCAGGATTTGAACTCAGACAGTCAGCACCAGAGTCTTAGTGCTAAATCACCATCCAGTGCTGCTAATTGCACTATCTTCCCAGGGTTTTATGAGAATTAACAAATATACCTAAGGCACCCAGCACTGAACTAGACCAGGAAATGTGAGATTCCAAGGAGCAGCCAGAGGGTGGGGAGCCCCAGGAAGAACAGGTGATGTTCTTGGCATCTGTGCATGCTGAGAAGCACTGGGGCTACTCTTGGGGCTGCCCTAGTTCCAGGGGAGGTATTTATAGTGCAGGAGGCATCACGCCTGCTCAGGCTGAGCTGAGCCCAGAGCTGATTTGCACATGGAATTGGCCATTATCGGCTCATTTCCATAAGGCAGCTACATGGGAGGAATAATTCAAGAAGCTCCCACCACCCATCTCCCAAAGAGCTTTTACTTCACAGATGCTACATAAGACACATAACTAGAGATGTCAGAGCCACAGGGACCACCCCTAGCCCTGTCCTAATTGGTGGAAGGAAGGGAAATAAGTCTTGAAGGAAGAGACCCACCAAAGGCCCATTGGTGGGTGATGGAAGGGCTGGGTGAAGACTCCAGGAGGACTCCAGGCCTTTGCCCTGCCCTGCCCTGTCCATCCTCTGCAGCTCTTTATAGTGCAGATCCTCAATTAGTACTGAGGAGTGACACACATGGTGAAGTGAATAGAGGTGTGAGCGTGTATGGCTCCTACATGGACTGCAGCAAGTTGGGCACTAGTTCTTCATTGCACAGATGGAAAGATAAGTTAATTCAAAGGTGCCCAGATAATAAGTAGAAAAGCTGCATACATCTAAACCCCACTTTTCCCCTAGCACAAGGCTGAGTCCCTACCTGGCTGGAATGTCCATTCAGCTATGCTGATACCATCCCCATGCCAATAAGGGCTCAGGCTCTTCTCCCTTCAGGGACCAGTTCATCCCCCAACAAACCAAGCCAGAGGGAAAATGGAAGCTGCACCCCACCAAGAGAGCAGCCCCTGCTAGGCCTGGCCTGCCCATACCTTCCATTCTGCCAAGCTACCTCATCCCCCTGCCAGCCCACTGTCTAAGCCTAGAAACAGGTTCCTTTGCCAAGACCCACTCTCTGAGGAATAGAGAAGCCTCTGTGCCCAAGGCATACAGGAAGGGTGCCAGAGGGCTGGGAGGGATGAAGACAAGCATTTACAGCACCTCCCTCTCCCTCGGGGCGCGGGCAGGTTGGCAGGGCTGTCCTGGGGCTACAGGATACATATCTACTCTTTTCATCATCCATCACCCACCACTGCCAACTTCCTCTATTAAAGAATAACCATAACAGACCCCCAAATGTGTGAGGCCCTGTGCTAGGCACATCAGTAATCCCATTTAATCCACTATGTAAGCTATGGGATTGGTGCCAGTGTTATCTCTGTTTGATAAAAGACTCTGAAGGTCAGAGTGGTCCAACCAGACAAGTGTCAGAGCACAAGTTGAGCCCAGTTCTGGAACTCTAACCACAAGGAGCCACAGGGGGAACCAAGTGTCTGACACAGGGAGAGCTGTGGCTGAAGCCCCACTCTGCCAGGCCCAGGGCTCTCCTGACCCACACCAGTGAAGAAGCAGGCAGATTTCTGAAACACCCATTTTCCACCATCCAAAGGCACTTCCCTCTGGTTTCCTGCATCTCAACACCCACAGGCACCTGCTGGCACTTTCAAAGCTCTATTCCCCTTCTCTAAAAGGGGGTGTCATGTCTGCAGCTCAGACATTCTGTGACCCTGGAATCCAGGACTCAAACCAGACTTGCCGTCATTCCTTTCAACTCTCTCCTGTTCTTCGGGATGATGGAACCCCTGGCCTCCTAGGCTAGTGATGGGACCTTTGGGGAACTTCTGATGTCAACCTTCCCACTTCACCTGGCTTAACCAGTCTGCTTCCAACTCACATCACCTCCTGCTACAAAGTCCCATGTGTCTTCTCTGCTGTGATCTCACTGCTACCACCCCCAGTAAGCCCTCATCACCATCCCAGAAATCCTGACACAGCCTCCTCATTACTCCCTTGCCTGTGGTCTCCCTGTCCCCAGCATCCCTACCCTCTACACACACACACACACACACACACACACACACACACACCCCACATGCATGCATTTCCACTCGATTCCACAAACTGCACTGAAAACACAACTTTATAGATCCCTGACCATGAACCTGAAATAGCTTCCTATTACCTATGCCCTGTTACCTACTATTGACATTTGAGGCCAGAAAGTTCTTTACTGTCAGGGGCTGTCTTAAGCAGGTGCTGTGCGATGTTTATTGGCATCCCTGGCCTCTACCCACTGAGGCCACTAGTACTCTTCCCCATCCCCTGTTATGACAGAGAAACACAAATGTCCCCAGACATTGCCAAATGTCCCCAGGGCCAGAGGTGGGAGGAGGCTCTTGTACCCACTAAGAACCCCTTCCCTGCAAGGACAAAGGCCAACTCCTAACATGGCTCTCCAGGCCCTTCTCTTTTGCCTGAAAACTCACCTAACCCTCCTTGCTAACGCCCCACTCTCTGACCCTCGTGCTTCTCTGTGCTCAGGCTGTTCCCCTCCTGGGCACCTCTGTCTCCCTCTGCCTAAGCCCTCCCTGCCTTCCAAAGCCCAGTGGAAGTCCACAGCACGCCTTCCGTGACTCAGCCCCAGGCTCCTGCCTTCCCTTCAACACACACTGTTACCTTGAATATCCTCTGTGTCACCATCTGGTCGCCCACCCCCAAGCAGGTCACAAACACCCTGTGAGTGGAACACATGGTGTGATCTTAACCGGCCCTCCAGAATAAGAAGCTCTGACGTATGGCACTTACTGGCCTCCACGGAGTAAATATTCCCACCAGGACTGATTTCTAGCCATTGAAGTGCTGTCACCAAACACGGAATTGGGAAGAGGTGGCACGGTGGCTCACATAAGCCCCTTTGCACAGGCTCCAAGGCACCCCACACGCTTCCTCCCTTTGCTGCCCCTGGACCCCACGACAGGTGTGGGGGCCCACGAAGCCTGGCTATGCTGGTGTCAGGGAGGGGCTGGGCAGTGCCCCATGGCTACAGCCTGGCTCTGTAGCCAGGGCCTCTGACTGCAGTGGCAGTAGCCAAGATCTGGATAGGTCCAAGATGGACCAAAGGCACCCCTGACATGCCCATCCCCATCCTGCAGGTGTGCAGGGCCCCTGGAGCTCACCTGGCTCTCCCTTCCCGGCACAGGCCAGGCTAGAAGGAAGACCTCAGGAAGAATTTCACCTTGAGCTGCTGGAGGCCCTCCAGTGAAATCTTGTGCCAACTTAGAAGAAAGGAGTTAAATGTATTGATCTTTCTTGGTGACTGTTAGCAAGATTCATAGCTAGCCTCACACCACATTCATCTGCGCCTCTGACTTTAATGACCACAGGCACTTCAGATGTGTGGGTGTTTACATGCACGTGTCTATGTGCACGTGTGTGCATAGGCGTGCATGCATGCATGAGTGTGTACATGCATGCACACATGCATCTGTGTGTGCTCAAATGCATGTGCCTGTGTGAACACACGTGCACATATGCGTGTGTGAGAGACAGACAGCTCCAGATCTCTGGGCTTTTTATTTCTGTCACCTCAAACCTAGTTGCTGAATCATACAATAAGCATCCGCTCAGGCCTGTTACACACATTTGATGCCAGAGACTCAAAGTCAGGTAAAGCAGGCTTTTCACCCTGGAGGAGCTTACTGTCCAGAGGGAGGGAGAAAGGAAGTGAGTAATTATGGCCCAGTAACCTGGGGTGAGATGCACAGAGAGCTGTGGAACCCGGAGAAGGGACAGTCCACCTGGCAGGGGAACAAGGAGAACAGAGGAAGCTTCCCAAACAAGGCGACAGTCAAATAAGTCCTGAGGATGGAGGAATAGCTTTCAGGCGGTGAGGTGGCTGGTCCCGGTCAGGGAGCCATGTGGGATGGTGGGGTGTGACTGGGACACATTCAGGAAGGTGAGTCCCTGGGTGTGGTGGAGAGTGCAGACTGTAGTCACATCCATCCCCCACCCTCTCCTGTTCTGCCCTCTGGAGTGCCTACCCCTCCCCCAGAAAAAACCTCCCCTTCCCAGGCTCCCTATCCTTCTGGTTGCCACTGATCACTGAGAAGCATGATCAGGAGGCTCAGGGACAGGAGGAAGAGGAAGCCAGGCATTTCATCCTCTCTCTGCCTCTAGTGTCTCTGGCCATGGGTGGGTCTCCCACATGCTCCCAGTTCCCTCAGGGTGGCCCCTCTATGAGGTCTCAGTACCCACTGGGCAGTCATGGCTCTAGGACCATCTTTCCCATTCATCCCTCGAGCCCTGGGAGTCCCTTCAGCCCTGCCCAGTTGTTAGTCTGGGCTGCATCCATTCCACCTGTCCTCACCTCTGCCAACACCTGTCAGTAGTTCCTCATGTTAAATCCCCTCCTCTGAATGACCTAGAGTAGGCCACGTGTTCCTGATGGCACCCCTGCTGATCCATCCTGCGTCGCTGGGACACAGAGGTCTTGAGGGAGTGATGAGAGAAGAGGCCAGGGAGAGACAGACCTTGGAGGCCCCGCGTACTGTGAGAAGGGATCTGAGCCTGATCTTTAAGGAGACGGGTAGCCATTCAGGGGTCTAAGCATGGCAGTGAGTTAAGGAAGGTGACTTTAGTGGCAGAATGAAGAATGAATGGATGTCTTCCAAATAGTGTAGCACGAAAATGCCCACCACACACACACACACACACACGATCCTGGTGCAGCAACACACACCCACACACCTGCACACACACACACACACACACACACACACAGAGGCTCCAAGAGACAACATTCCTCTCCCAACACCCTCAGAAAGCCAAGTGGACCAAAGGTAGAAGCAACCCCTAAGCGTCCATTGATGGATGAATAGATCAATAAAATGCAGTCTATCCACACAATGGAATATTACTCAGCCTGAAAAAGGAAGGACGTTCTGACGCACGCCTCAGTGTGGAGGAACGTAGAGAGCACTATGCTAAGTGAAATAAGTCAGTCTCAAGGAACAAATACAGTATGAGTCCACTTACATGAGGCCCCTAGAACAGTCAAAGTCACAGAGACACGAAGGAGAACAGTGGGGACGGAGGGCTAAAGGGAGGGGGGAATGGGGGTGTTTGTTGAATGAGTACAGAGTTTCGGTTTGGGAAGATGAGAACCTTCTGGAGATGAATGGTAGTGACTGCAAGGTGAATGTACTTAACGCCGCTGAACTGTGCATTAAAATGGCTAACATGGCAAATTTTGTGTTGTATGTATATTTTTCCACAATAAAAAAAAAAAAAAAAACTACAAAAGTAAAGTAGGAACTTCCCACCAGAGCACAGGTAGAATCCAGCACACAGGACCAGGGCCAACAGGTGATGTTCACACCGATATATGTGGTGATTCTACAGAACCATGAGGGTCTCCAGCAACAAAATCCTTAAAGGCCCCACAGTGAGGATGCAGCCTCCCAGAGCCCAAGTCCCAGGCCTAAGGCTCCACTGTGTGCAGCTCCCTCTGCAAATGGCACGTGTGACAGACCAGATCTTGTGTCTCAGGAGAGCCCGCGAGGATGGGGAGCAAGGAGAACAGAAGAGAAGGTGAGGCAATGAAAAATGCCTCCCAGTTCCCTGAGCCCCATCCAGCCTCAGCATCTCCTAACTCAGGGCTTCAGGAGCTCACCCTACCTACACCCTCCACTCTCTCCTCATTCCCAGGGCATGGTGTCCAGAACACGCTCAACTGTAGCTCAGGGTGGTTGGGCTGCAGTCAGGAGAGTGAGGGCTTGAGATTTGAATCACCACCGATAGCTGGGGTCCCCCCAGTCTGCTCCCTATGTGACCTGGTGGCAGATGCCTACTTTGTTGAGTTACTATAAAGACTAAGACAGGAACTGTGGTTGTGTGCCTGGCACAGGGTAACTACACAGTGAATGTTTGATTCGCTTCCTTTGGGAGAAGCAGTGCAGGGCACGTCATTCTTTTTATGATCCATTAGCAAAGCTCAACCATATGGCCTTTGGTGAGCCTCTAGGCCTAGAGAAACCTTGCCAGGGTCTCTGGGGAGAACCTCTATCTCATGATGGCCAATCAGCCAGGGGCTTGTGGGCACACCAGAGCTAAGAACCCTTCCTGCCATAGTACCCAGGGTGGGTCCCTGGGGGAGAGAGTCAGCCCCTTCCAGTTCAGATCGACTCTGACAGTTGGAAAGTTCCTTGACATACTGCACTCTATTCTCTGCAGCATTTCCTCATTAGTCCTAGTCCTGGGACCCCTCGGCTCACATCAGCCCGTTCCCCTAGCTCCAGGCCTGTCAGCGACCTCAGAATCCCTCCTTTCTGAATTCCTGCCAGCTTGTCTCCATTCCACCAGAGAGGCATGTCCCTCGGTGCAGGACACACCACAGGGACCACCCAGCACTTGCCACCTCCTTCCCTCCCTTCCACTGCTTACTCCCACCACTCATTCCCACCACTCACTCCCACCAAGCTGCAGATAATTCAACCCTCAAATCACTTCTCACAAGAGTTGCTGCTGGCCTAAGTGGGTCCTTGCTGCATTTTATCTGGTTCTCTGATTTTGGATTTTGTCCCTGACTTTCTGTCCAATCACACTTCTCAGCAAGATGGCACCCAAGAATGGAAACAACAGGGGCTAGAACAAGGTCTGTTCTCCTCCAGAACACTTCTCCTCTCCCTGCCTTATTTTGGTAACTGGCATCTCATCACTGTCTTCTAGCTTCCTAATTTGAAAACAGAATCCCCTGCAGCCCAGCTGCTCTGCTTTCTAGCAATCCAACCCCTAGAAATACTTAGATACATGCATGAGGATGTGTGTCCACGGCTGCGCACTGCAGCCCTGTGTGACGGCCAATAACTAGAAGCCACCTGAATCAATACATGGAGGAATAAAGCCCATGGGGCCTACCCTGCAGAATGTTGTGCAGCAGGCAAAAAGAATGGGGTAGAACCAAGTGGGCGATATGGAGCAAAAGCTGCAAAGCCCATCAAGTAAAAGCATGTCACCAAACAATGCCCGGGACATGTTCCCCCTTCTGCATCTGCAAAGCACTGTGTCTGTGTGCACATGTGGCATGTCCAGGCAAGGCCAGAGGAAGGCAGATAGGTGGGAGAGGGAGAACACATGCCTAATGGGTGCTTGCTTTTTGTTTTAAATGTCTATGTTGTTTTAATTTTTTTTTCAACAAGAGCATATTCATTTTGTGTATGACTTATGTATATGATAAAAATAATTTCAAAGCAAAAGTCCCAAAGCAGAGTGGTCTCCCCTTCCACGTCTTCCCACTCCCCTGAGAATACAAGGCAGCCCCTCTGCCCTGCTGGAACCCCTCACGTTGGGCTGGTCTCTGCTCAGCCCTCCTCACCCCATCAGGACTGGACTCAGCCACCAATGCTCATGAAGGCCTCCCCAGACGCTGCTACGGCTCTGTGGCAAGCACTGCACAGGCCCCATCACACCCTTTGTCCCACTTACAGCAGTTCCTGTCAGGGCAGGGACCATGCCTGCTGTGTTCTCCTCCTGAGCCCCACCCAGCACCTGGGACTGCAAAGGCCTTCAGAGGACATTTGTCCAACGGAACTAAACTGAATGGACACATGAAGCCTCACTCCATGGGCAGCAAGGAGTGCCGGAACACACAACCCTTACTGTGACCCGCTTCAAGTCCGGCCCAGAGGAAGCTTAGGCAGGGAAAAGTCCTATCCCTACTCTCTTCCAGGAATGGTTAGTTCCAGCTTGGGATCAGCTGAGCCATGAGAGGGCCACACTCCACAGTCAGCGACTGTGCTTGACTGAGAAACAGCCAAGCAAAACCCACTTCTGCATTTGCTGTAAAGGTTGAGCCAGAATTGCCATACATTCTGTCCTTCAGGGTCTCCTGCAGAGATCAGGTCCCTCAGGGAGGATTATTTGCAGTGCTGAGGGGGGCCTGGTGCCTCCGCTTCCTCCCACCCAGGGACCGTGGTCTCTGTAACCTGTGGCTGCCAGAAGAGCATGACCACAGCCGTCCTTGGTGCCACTTGATTTTCTAATGCAGCTGCTTTCTTAACCTCAGTGTCTCTCTAAGAAGACCTTAGAAGCCTCTGCAAATTCTCTCTGAATGTGCGCAGGAAATAAACAAATAAGCAAACAGGTAGATAATGCAACCTGAAACAATCAAACCAAAAATCAGAGGCAGCGTGCCAGGCTTACGTGCAGCGTCCTATGCTGGCTGGGGGTTGGCAGCAAACAAGTCCCCGTGGCGACCACGCCATCGGGTGGGTAAGAGACTAACTTCCAGCAAGGAACTGGGTACATGAAGGGCTGAGAGGAGACATAATGTTACCCACATGGCTGTGTCTGGGCGTGACCCCCACCTTTTGGTTCTAAGTAGCCTTGTCACCACTCGCAGAGTCTTCTGCAGGAAATACGGGGCAGGCAGTTGCCACCTGGATCAAAACCACCAGGCTTCCTGCAGTCCAGAACTAGCCACACAAGATACAGGCAATTTCGTCCTTTTAACATTCCAGAGTAATGCAACCAGAGAGGATGGGTTTCCGTTTTTGAGCATCCTTACTACACAGGAGAAAGTTCACACAGAGGACAAGCCTCGACGTCACAGCACATGCCTCACATCAGAAGAGAAAAACCCTACGACAGACACGACGACCTGGCCTCTGAGACTGTCAGCGCAGTTTCCCTTCCATGGACCCCTTCATCCTTTCCCATAAGCTACTGACCCTCCGTACCTCGTCCCTCTCAAATATGCCATGCCATTCACACCCTGGCATTTCAGTCCCAGGTTTCCTCCATCTGCAGAAGCCCTCTTGCTCCCGGCAGTAATTCAAAATCCACTGCCTCCCGGGACAGAGTTGTGGCTCTAGGCTTCAGGGCTCCCAGCACAGTTCGTTCAGCACTTGGCTCAATCACAGGCCTTGTACCCAATGTTGTCCTGGGTACTGCGGAGGAGTAAGAAAAACGAGAAATGGTCTGGGACCTCAGGGAGTGCAATCACTCTCAAATCCATCACTTCATTTCATTTCATTTCAGCCTCACACGAACCCTCCACGGTAGGCGTTTTTATTATCCCCACTACCAAAGTGGGAAAACAAAGGATCAGAAAGAGTTGTCAGTGTGCCCAGAAGCACGTTAGAAAAAGACAAAGCCAGGAAGAGAACTAAGTCTTCCAACACAAGCCAGGCTCACCCACCAGACCTCAGCAGCACCGCTGCCATCTCACTGTGATTCATATGTGTTTTGCAGTCATTCTTTTCTTGAAGCTATGGGAAGAACTTTCTCAGGGGCTGGGCACATCTAAACTGCGATCCAGTCCTTACCCCTGGCAAACACAGGCAGTCTACACACTTGACAAGGAGGAAAGTATAGACAGAGACACAGCAGGCTGAACAAGCCAGGGCTCTGCTGAAAGTGCAGGAGGGAGGGGCTTTGCCTTTGCACATCCTCGGACTCCATAGGAAGCATATATTACTGCTGTAATTGGTAAACTCAAGGAAAGAAACAAATGCTCCTAGGCCAATAAATGGGCAATGAAACACCCCCAAAACATCAATTCATTCATTCACTCATCAAATATTTAATGAGCACCTACTAAGCTTTAGGTGCTGCTCTAAACGCTGTGGGTCCAGTATCACTCATCTAAGCAAACAAAACTGCCTGTCTGCATGGAACTCACATTCTAGTTGGGGAAAGACAGACATCAAAAACTGAGTAAATGGGAATAAATTCAATGGAAAAAGGGAGAAAGGGGTGCCAAGAGAAAATAGAGCTCCATTTTTAAATAAATTAGAAAGGGAAGGCCCCACGGGATAGACGGAATTGAAGCAAAGCCCCAAAGGTGCAGCTTACAGACGTTTGCACATGCAGGAAGAGTGTCCCAGGCAGAGGAAACAGCCAGTCCAAAGCCTCTGCAGCAGGTTGTGCCAGGCACGCTCACGGAGCACCAAGGAGCCAGAGCTGGAGGGGAGCAGACAGGCAGAGGGAGGAGGGGAGGTCCCATCTGCACCAGTGATCCTTTCAGAAGTCTGCAGCCACATCTCACTGGTACCCTTCCTGAAATTCTAGTATTTAACAACACATCTCCCTTGTTCCCTCTCATGTGTGGGGTGAAGGAGGTCTGGGGAGTGTGGGTCTGGCAGGAGAGGGATATCAACAGGAGCCTGCATTGGTCCTGCAAGGGCACAACAGTGTGTGGTGAGAAGAGGAAACAGGGGATCTGGCCAAGTTCTTGCTCCCTCAACTCCGGCAGGACCCAGTGGCACACTGGGGCATGTGTGGGAGTCGGCATAGCCTCACTTTCCAGTCCTCTATCCACACCCGCATCAGGCATCTCCTCACTTCTCCAGACGTACTCTGGAATCTGACGGAGGGGTGACGGAACTTCAGAGTTAATAAACTGTAATCTTCTAGTGCACACTACAATTAACACACCCCAAAGTACAGTTACTTTGTAATTAGATCGAAGAACAAAACCCAAAACACTCGTCCAGGTAAAGTTATTGTCAAACTTCTTCCATAGGTTTCCTAGCAATTAAACCCACTTACTCATTTCGTCTGGAAAAAGTATGTATTACTTCAATTTAAACTAATGCCATAATGATCCAATGTGTGTTATTAATAAGATCGGGCATGGCAGTTCAGTCATCTGGACTGCTTTGCCAGGGGCCGCAAAGGAGACGTCAGCAAGGAGCACTGATTATAAAGTAACATTTGCCCTAATAATTCCCTTTCTTCCAGGGAATTTTATTTCACGAAGACTCGGGGGGTGAGATCCCAACAGATATTTGCTATGAAAATCAGTTAAGCTGTCCAGCTTAGAAGGCACGATGGCTCTTCGGAGCCACCTGTGACTGTGCAAGGAGACCTTGGGGAAGCCTTGGCAGCTCAGCTCCTCCATAGTGCAAGGTGTATACCCTGCAGGTGAGAGAGCTGACCCCCAAGCTCCCTCTGTTTCCCCAAGCACCAAGAACACAACCAAAATACAGCTGCGTTCTGGGATGCTGAACAAGCCAGGACTGGGATTCACCAGGTCTGCCTTGGGCAGCCAAGGAAGAATGGACAGCAATGGGACCACCGCTGGGCACAGCTCCAGAGTAGTAAGTGTTACTGAGCAGTTACCACCTGCCAGGTACTGAGCTAAGCCCCTGACATCTATTGACTCATTTAATCCACACATTAACCCCATCAGGCAGAAATGAGTACTGTATCACAATGTTACAAATGAGAAAACTGTTGCACAGAGAGGTTGAGTGACTTGCCCAATGTCACACAGCTAAGGCAGCAGAGCTGGGATTCAACAAGAAGACTGCTCTGGATCCCACGCCCCTAACTATTAAATGCAAGGGTTATCCTGAGCCTGACTGGAGGAGCAAACAGCCAAATCTCTTGCACCAAGATTCTACCAAGGTTGCCTAGTGCCCATACGCACTGCCATGAGGGAAGAATTCTGGTTCCTGCCACTCCTGGTCCCCACGCATGGTTTGCTGTGATCATATAGACCACTTACCATGTGCCAGGTACTCTACCGGGTATTTCGCCCTTACAGCTCAGAAATTACCCTACAGATGAGGAAGCTGAAGCTCAGAGAAGTCACCTTGTATAGGAAGCAGGAGGCAGAGAGGGGTGGCGATTCATGCTTATTTTTTTATTTACTCATTTATTTTTTGCACTTGATGCAACACTCAAAAAGTACAAGAAGTTATGCAGTGAAAAATAAATCTCCCATCCCAGTCCAAGCCACTGTGTTTCCCTCCCTTAAACAGCATTTCCTTGGAGTGACTGTGTGTGTCCACTCAGATACACACACACAGAAGCTCACTTGTACACAAAGCAACACTTACGTCACCATTCCCATTTCTCTATTGTCAGCTAACAGCACCATGTTTTGGAACTACTTCCACTCAGCACATAATAAACTAGATTTTTCCATTAAATGTACATATCAGAATATATTTAACCAATTTGCTGAAGACGGACATTTAGATTGTTGCTAATTTCTGATGTCACCAAATATGCCACAATAAATCTTAGTACATCAAGCAAACACTCTACCACAGTGTTTGCTCCCCACAGATATGCCAAGAGGCTGTGAACAGAGCTGTGGACCCTCTGGGAACCAGAGCTGGCCAGCCCCCCCACTCACCAGCCATATGACCTAGAGCAAATCCCTTTACTTCTCTGAATACAGAACCCACCATGTGGGGTTGCTATTGGGATGATGTGAGCAAGGGCAGCTCCACGCTCTTTCAGGGCACCCAGGACGAAGCAAGGGCTAGAGGGACTGGAGCTGTTACCCGCTGGCATGACGCCTGGGTCATCTGGGAAATGCAGGCCCTACATCTGGCTTAGACTCTGGGGCTGTGGTTTGTCCTAAGACAGATCATCATTCCTGAGAATGTGTCAGTTTCTGCCCTTTTGTCTGCAGACAATGACTTCAGACAGGAGGCAGTGAAAGGACCAGAGCCTTCTAGAGATGAAGGCTTTGCCTTTGTCCGTCTTCAGATCTCTGGGCGGGTATAAAGAACAGGACCCAAGAGTGCCACCCAAGGTAGCAAGGTATGGCTCCCAGGGATTTCTGGGGATCCTGAGCATCTAAAGTCTCCTCCGACTGTCTCTCCAGTCTCATCCCTAGCCAATTCCCATATTCCAGCCATATGATCTTTCCTCCTGTCCATTGCCCCTAGGCCTTTCCTCAGGAAAGAAGGAACCAAGTTCTTCCCTCTGCTTGGAACACTCTTCCTACAACCCCACTGCCCTTTGCTTGCCTAACAAAAAATAAAAACTACTCCTATTTAAACACCTGCTTAAATGTCACCTCCAGCCCCCAGTGCCCTTTAATTGCCTAATAAAAAATAAAAACTACTCCTATTTAAGCACCTGCTTAAATGTCACCTCCTCCAGGAAGCTCTTCCTAACCACCTTGCCATAGGCTGCACTGAATTTGCATGAGCTTTCTTCGGTTACCACCAAGAAAAAGACAGGCCCAAAGGCACGGCAAAGTGGAGCAGTGTCAGGGTGGAAGGAATATCAACCCACAGCTGCTGAGAGAGGTGGGCTTGCTAGGCTCACGGAGGAGCAGGGGAGACAGGCACAGCCTGGCCAGACCCTAGCTGTGGACACCTAGCCAGGTGGACAATATCTGCTCTCCATATAGAGAGGGAGGTTTCAGCAGGAAAATTTCTTTCTGACATGCGGGTAGGAGAGGACTTCTTCAACAAGACAAGCAAGAGAACTAGCCATTAAAAAAAAAAAAAAAAAAACCGATGACTACATTTGACAACAATACAATAAAGAATTTCTGTTCACTAAGACAAACAATTAACTTAAAGAAGATATTGCCACACTTAAAAAGAAAGGGCTCAATTTTAAAAACGGGCAAAAACTCAACTGTAAACAGGTGTTTCACAGAAGAGAAAATGAAAATAGCCCATAAAGATATGGAAAGATACCCAACCTCATCTATCATCAAGAAAATGTAAATTAAAATCAAAATAAGATTACATTTTGCACTAGAAACCTAAAAGTAACAAGAAGACAAGTGTTGGTGAGGTTAGGGGACTTGGGGAACTCTCACATATTGCAGGTGGTAGTGTGAATTGCTAGGAATGCTTTGGAAAACAGTTTGGTCTAACCTAATAAAGTGAAATATGCACTGACCCAACAATCCAGCAATTCTGCTCCTCAGAATAGACCCTGAAAAGCTCTTGCACACAAACACCAAAAGACAAATATGAGAATGTTCCTATCAGTATTGTTGGTAATAACAAAATCCTGGAAACAACACAAATGCCCATGGACAATAAAGTGGATAAATGAATCAGGGCATACAGTGCAGCAATAAAAATGATTAATACACCAACCTGCATCAAACGGATGAATTTCAAAAACCTAATGATGAGTGAAAATAAAAAAACAATCCCAGAAGCATGCAGAAGTGTTATTCCACATACATGAGTCACAAACCAACCATGGGCCCCATACTTGTATGATAAAACTATCAAGGAATGGAGCTGCAAGCCACTATCCTGAGCCAACTAAGGAACAGAAAACCACATAGGGCATGTTCTCACTTCTAAGTGGGAACTAAATCATGAGAACCCATGGACACACAGAGGGGAACAACACACACTGGGGTCTATGGGAAGGTGGAGAGTGGAGGGAGGGTGGAGATTGGAGGGTGGGAGGAGGGAGAGGATCAAGAAAAACAACTAATGGGTACTAGGCTTATTATCTTGGTGATGAAATAATCTGTACAACAAACTCCCACAACACGAGTTTACCTATGTAACAAACTTGCACTTGTACCACTAAGCCTAAAATAAAAGTAAAAAAAAAAAAAAAAAAAAAAAAAAAGACATTGGCTTGGGATCCTCTAAAAGAGTGAAATACATGTACAGTGTTTTAAAAATATGAGGCATAAATTTAAAATTTCCATGCTTAGATACAACTTGGCAAAACTTCAGACACATAAAAAGAAAAAAAAATATATCAAGGAAAGCGAGGGGCTTCTTAGCACACAATCAGGAGAGTGTTTAAGTCCCTCTGTAGGGGAGACATGGTCAGGGTGAAGCACACAAGGGCTCCTTGATATTTTTTAAACTGATTGTGTGTTCATGAGTCTTCAGGTTATTAGTCTTTTAATTGAACATATACATTGTAACCACGTGTAGCTTTCAATTAAAAAATAATTTTTAAACTGGCACAAATAGACAGTAGTCACTCATACAGAGCCCTGATGCTTTGTTTCTGCGGAATCCCAGCTTCCAACCCATCCCAGGTCTGCAAGCTAGCCCAGAGGCCAAGAAGCGACTGCCGTGCCCTGGAGATGCCCCTGGGCCCCTGGGCCCTGACTTCCAATGCCAGCCCATGCAACATTAGCCAAGTTACTCCACCCATCTGTGTCTTCATTGAAAATGAGTGCCTAGCAAAATACCTGGCATGCGGCAGGGATTCCGTGAATATTTGTTGAATGAATGAGTCAATGATATCTAAGAGCTCATCATAATTACAACCTTCATCCAAATTTATTCGCTAGAGGGAAATTGTGGATACAGCTACTAGCACATCCCCACCCCAGCCCCTGCCAATGCATACACACACATGAATATCCCAGCATTTGAAGTGGCAACTCAGAAAGTTCTCCATTCTTTTCGATCCAAACTTTTGGTATTTTAATGTTGCAAATTTTCTCTCTCAAATGTCATCTTCTCTTTTGTTTTTCCTTTCACTATCACAACAAGCATACAAGTATTTTCAGTGGAATTTTACCAAATGGCACATCTTGTAAACCATATACATACCATCTCCTCTCTCACCCTTCTGCCAAATTCTGTCTTGGAGCCCATGGCTTTTCCTGTTCTGATCTCTAACTCCTGACTCAAATGCCCAGTCCTCAGGCTCTACCTGGGGCAGGACATTCCTGGGTTTAAAGGGAGGCTGATGAGCAAATGAGGAAGAATCAAGCCTTGCCCCACAAAGGAGGAAGCCTATGTGTGATGCTCACTGAAGTGACTGCACCAGCCTAAAGCATGTCATGTCCCTTCCAAACTACCTCCCTTTTTCTTGGTATCAACTCTGACTGGTTGGGGACAGCAGCAGGAAGCTAGAGCCTAGTAAGTCCAAATTACAGAAACAGAATGATGCCTTGGCTAAACGCATGGGTACTAAAGTCAAAAAGAACCTTTCTGAGCCTCATTTTCGTCATCTGTAAAATGTAGCAATAATCCGATCTCAGACGGATGTTGGGTGGCTAGAGTGAAGTAAAATACATAAAGATACTTGCAGAAGCATTGAAAAAAAGTAGCTATATTCCCAAACCACTTCTGTTTGACTTTGGAAAGAATAGAACAGTCTTTACACTTAATTTGCTTTTTAATTGGGCTCATCTGCAGCTAGTGCTGCAGTGAGTCGGGGGGAGGAGGGGCTCTGAGGTGTTCCAGAGGCACTGTTTGTCTTGGCTATATTGGCAATGTGTATCTACCCAGAAGTGACACTGGGACAGGCCACAGCCAGCCATGCCAAGGGAGCAGCCACACTCGCACTCCGAGGGCTGAATGTTCTGCATCAAACAGCAGATAGGCTGAGCTGCCTTGGCTCAGGCACGTTGGAAATGGGCAGCAGCTGGGCTGGGCATGAGGGGAAAGCCAGGACGAGCACTGGGCACTGAGTTAAAATTTTACAGAAAATGTGTAGAGGCAGAAACCAAGCCTCACTGCTTGTCATATCAGGAGGCCGATGACCAGGGAAGGCAAAGGCAGGAGGTCCTGCACAGAATCCAATAAAAGAGTTCTCTGGCCTCCAGCAAGCGGAGAGCCAGAAGGGCTAGCACCCTGGACAGCGCCATGAGTACACAGCTCTGAGGCTGTCTTCCGACTGAGAACCCCACCTCTGGGGTTCTCCACTCACCTCCACCCTCCAGGTCTGAACCAGTAAACATGACAGGTCTCTGCCAATCCCTCTCTTGCACCATGGAAGCCTCACAGACCAACTATGGTGTTTTCTGCTGCTGAGCCTACACACAGCCTCAGAATCCTTCCCAGCACAGCTCCCAAGCAGCCTCAACCAACCACCTACAGTGGTCCTCCAGATGAAAGTTACTGGTCACTTGGCAACTTTATGGAATTACTGATAAGGAGCAGTCTGGTTGGAAACTAACTTCAACCCCACTATAGGCAGCAAAGGTGTCCATGTCAGAAAAGAGGAACACAGCTTTTGGTCCCATTGTAGATTCCAGGTGGAGGAGAGAAGAGGGGTGGGGAAGTGTATCTGCAGAATAAAACCCGTTTCCTAGCCTATACCCCTTCCCTGCCACCTCATATTCAGAGGTCAGACTATCCAGTACCCTTGTCCTTCTCCCCATTCCTCCTTTGTCTTGTTTGAAAATGGCTTGAAAACTCTATGTCCCCATCCATGAATGTGTCAAGGGGCTACTCTGTGCCAGGCAGCATGCAGACAGCAGGGCCATTGTGGTGGGAAGTACACAGCCACTCTCCTGGACTTCACTGCCTCACCAGGCAGTCCAGCACTCATGGAGGACCAGCCCTCATGAGAGTCAGGACAAGCCGAGAGCAGGCTGAGGGCAGGACGAGCACGTCTGCGAGAGCGTGTAACCAAGCTGCCAGCTCTGTAGGACAGGTGGGGCTCAGGAACATTTTTCTTTGTGGACCTGCATCTTGAGCAGAGTGAGGGTAAGGAGTGTAATCAGAAAACAGGACTTGGGCAAGTGCCACCAGGCCTTGTTCAGTCTGCAGGAGTCACAGGAGCACAGACGGGTGGGCAGGCTAGAGAGCTGATCACCTGCCCTCCCAGCAGCTGAGGTTCCCATCAAGGTCGCCTTCCAGGCTCTAGAGGAAACCTGTGTCTGTAGGCCAGATTGGAAACACAGCAATGATACTCAGAGAAAGTGGGGTGGGAAGGGCCTGGGCACACTGGATCACAGCACCCCCATCCCCGGCAGTGTCCATGCCTCTCCACAGGGCCCAGCCTCAGAGCAGGCTGGACTTTGGGGTTGAGCCACCAGCCCCAAGGGCTCTCAGGGGAAGGCCTGGCCCCTGAAAGATCCCTGCAGGCAACTTAGGGCTCTTACAAAGCCTCCAACTCCTCCCCAAGGGCCAGGGACTGAGCAGGAGTGGGAGCGTGGGAGGGAGAGGCCAGGTCTTGGACTGAGTCCAGTTCGGGTCCCACCCTTGTCCCCATCCACCTCATTTTTATTTCAGCACAGTGACTGTTTGCGCTTTCAATTCTTCCTGGAAGACTCCAAACAGTATATTTGCTCAAGAGCTGGGGACAACATTCCAGTCTTAGAGAAGAAGGGTATTTAGGCAAATGCAAACATATGCTGATTTCTTTTCTTAGTTACATTCTTGGCAAAGAAATTATATCACCCAGAGACAAAATGGGACTTTCGAAGGTCCACCCATTCCATCCTGGCACCAGCCGTGGGGCTGCCAACCCTCATCAGTCTCCCACACCCTCTAGCATGTTATGGGGGTGTCTGTGGCTATACAGAGGTAGATAGGGATCCTTGTGAAGGAACTACTCTGTATCCTGACTGGTGGTCACAGAAATCTACACATGTGATTTTTAAAATGCATGGCAATAAATCCATACCTGCAAGATCACATGCACTACTGAAATATGAACAAGGCCTATGGGCTGTATCAAATCCTGGTTGTAATATTGTACTACAGCTATGCAGGATGTTACCGTGGGGGAACCTGGGTGAAAGGCACACTGGATCTCTCTGGGTTGCTCCTTATAATTGCATGTAAATCTAAGTTATCTCATAATTTTCAAAACAAATTGTTTAAACACTAAACATGGAAACCATTCTATCTCAGGATTACGACTAGTCTATTTTTACAGAGCAGTCATAAGAAAACCTGAAGGCATTTCTCCAAAGCCCATTTTGTGGTTTCCTAACAAGAAAATGATGATTTTTTTTCATATGAGAGGACTTCAAAGAAGCCATGTCCAGCCATACCCAGTGTCCTCAACCCACCAACCCCAGCCTGGCTCCATGACACTCAGGGCATTCCTCCCCCTGACCTTTGCCCCAGCCTGGAACCCTGAAACTGAAGGCCGATTGGGATGGATGGAGGCAAGGAGCCAGGAAGGCCTGGCAATCGTCCAGTGTGAAGGGCACTCTTTGGAGAGGAGGCCTCCAGGAGGAACCATGCTGGCCGGCCTCCACCTGTGCCAGCACACAGCCCTTTGGATCCCTGCCAGCAGTTTATTAATATTTTATTGAAACCTCTAAGATGATTCAAACTTCAGCCATCATGATAAGGTGTTGTTGCTAGGCAACTCTAGTGCCTATCTATGTAGCTGTTGTTGCAGCTCTTCCTGACTCATGAAGCTTGAGGTTTGACCCTATCACCTAGAGACCCACTCAGCACAGACCACCCACCACCAGTCCAGGGCCCCACCCACTCTCTAGTCTCCCAGCATCTGGCCATCCCTGCCCCCGAGCAGCCCTGGCTCTCCTGCCTGACGACTCACCATACTCGCTGTCGTAGAACATGACGAACTTCTGCCAGCGCAGCTCCGTCACCAGCCTGAGCATGACGTCGTTGAGGCGGACGGGTGGTCTCGAAGCCAGTGTGTAGGCCTCACCATCAGGGCTGGGGTTCAGGTGGCAGGCAGTGCGTGGCGACCCCCCGGGGTTGCGCTGGACAAAAAGGTGTGGGATGTGCATGGCATCCGTGAGGGACTGCAGGGCGTTGGCAGATGCACAGCCGGTGGACGTGACCAAGGCCAAAATCCCCTGGGTCATGAGGTCACAGGCTAGAAAGAGAGGAGAGAGAGAGGAAGGGGTCAGCATCAGGGTGATGCTGCACCAGCTTCAGCCTGCAAGCCCCATGCCTGGCAGCTCGTGCCTGGGACTCCCAAGAGAGGCTGCCTCCCTCCAGGACCAAGAACCATCCTGGGCCAGGCCAGCGGTTTTCATGAGCACAGCCTCACTGACATCCTTGGTGAAAATGCCAACTAGACATTCTTGTACCCATTTAACATGAGAAAATAGAAGTCAAAAGGGGCAAAACCATTTGCCCTAGGCTAGTCAGGGAAGGATGGTAGAGTACGGATTCATCGCAAATCTGCCTGACTCCCCAACCAAGCTGTGAGATTAGCCATCCTGTTTCCTACCTAGGACTATAAGCCCGTTTAGAGCCAAAACGTCATTGTGTTGATCTGTGTATCCTCATGCCTAGCTGTGGGTGGAGAATACACTGTGTGCTCTACAACTGTTGACTGAACTGAACTGATTGGGACTGAACGGACTAAATGGCTTCCGAAAGTCAGGGAGGCACTTACCCGAGAGGACCCAAGATGCACGAAAAAAATAAAAAAGAAAAGAAACCCTAGGTCTTCTGGCCAAGTCCACTTGATCCATATCATAAAAATACTGGGCCAAACCCCAGATGAAGCAGTTGTTCCAGAAGGATTATTCAAAGCCACTTGACAATAACAAAGAAAGACGCTCCCGCCGCTCAGACAGTTACCACGGGTGCGGAGGATGAACGCAACGGATGCTCCAGCAGCCGCTTCTAGGGCTGACATGCTCAGGGGCTCATCTTTCCAAGCTCTCCTGTAACTGCAAGAGGCGCCCCTTGTAGCCATGTGCCTACACTTTTTTGGGATATCAACCAATTAATAGAAAGATGCAACTCCCAACGCCGCAACTCACTGCACCAGTTTTGAAGCAAACATTTCTTACTAATGGTTTATGCGATGGCAAGGATGTGCAGAAGCAGATGCAGTTTCAAAACACAGCCTGTGAATGGCAGCAGGCCATCTGCTGCACACGGCAGACTTTGAACGACTTTTGACAATGCAGTTCTTTCGGTCAAGAGCTCTTGGATTTATGTAATGCCTCAGATAAGGCTGGGAGAGGGAGAGAAGAACAGGGGAAACTGACCCCAGGGAGCAAGGCAGTGGGAAGCAGGGGAACATGTGGGAAGGGGAGGGTCCCCCCACACTCTGCAGCAGCAAAGTCCGGCTGCCCTCTGGGCAAGGGCGCTCGCCTTGCACTGGCATGAGCACCAGCAGGACGAGAAACCAAATCCCATGGTTCTCTCCTCTTCAAGGCCACCAGCAAGGGTAGCTAACAAGAGATGATGATGTCTTGTGAATTTCGCAGCCCCCTAGATGCCCTGGCCCTCTCCTACCCCAGCTCCAGTCTGCTGAGTTCTCTCCTAAACAGAAATCTATTGCATGTCTTGTTTAAAGCCCCGCTGTGCCCCCGTTTTACTTTAGCCGTAGGGATAAAGTAAAAGTCCACTCCTGAAAAAGTGGTTTTGCAAGCTCCCAGGCCTGCAGCCTCACGCTCCTCACCATACCCTTTTCCGCTACATCCCAACCAACTGCCCACCCTGGACCCTCAAACTCACCTCTTCAATCTTGATGCTCACGCTTGCTTCAAAACTCAGACTCAGCATCCCCAGACTGGCTCATGACCCTTTTGGCATGATCCCCCTTCACTGCACTTCCCTGTCATGGGCCACATGTTGCCTGTGTTACTGGCTGGTTCTCTAGCTTGACCCCAGGTTCCAGGATGACAAGTGTCATGCCTGCTGTGTTCACCATCCTTTCCCAGACATGTGCTAAGCCCAGTTCACAATAGGCAATAAAGACTCGTGCAAGAATATCATGCAAGAATTTCCATGGCCCCGGTCAGTAATTCCTCTCTGGGTACCTGTCCAAAAGATAGGAACAGCATTCAATCCAAAACCATTCAGAGGACACTATCCGTACTCTTGGAATATTACTAACGATCTAAAAGATGCAAATAGGTGAGTGGTTATGAAAGGGCCCCATTTGCTGAAAGTATATACAGCCTTTAAACTACTCAAGAAGATACTACAATAACACGGGAAAGTGCCTGTCATAAAAAAGTAGGTGAAAGTGATACAAAATTGCATGTATTTTATCAATTAAATAAAACGTCAGCATGCATGAAAGAAAAACCAGAAGGAAATATTGCAAAATGTTAAAAGTCACTGCAATTTAGAAGAAACCTGAAAGTGGTCTTCTTTCTTTTCTATATTTTGCCAAAATTTTGTGACATAAACAGATAATTCCTTTTAAATAGAAAAATAATCCTCTGATAATGGATAAGTAGGAAAACTACATAGGAGGAACGACTATTGTGTGAGAATTCCCTCTGTGCCAAATTCTCCTGGTGTCCTTTGTACATGTGAATTCACAGTATTCTCAGGACATTTGTGTAGAGTAGGTATCATTTTATCCATTTTCCAGACAATGAGATGTGAGGCCACACAATGAACACTGCCACAGACATGGGGAAAATGCTTCTGAGAGGTGGCCATGTGAAAATACCAGGGCACAAAATTATATGCTACTATGATTACAGCTAGGCAGAAAGCACACCCATGAAAACAGCAAGAGAAAACACTAAAGGCTAAGGCGCTACGACAGTGCATGGATATTTTTTCTTGTGTATGTTCTCTTTAATGCCAATACTATACATTTTTAATCTTAAACAGCAATTGTATAAAATAAACTGTATATCCCTGGGACGTAAATTGTCCAGGAACTCCAACGCTCAATTGTGGAGTTCTCCCATCCCAGGACTCCCATGGAGAGTCCTCCTTGCAGCCCTCAGTCACTTTTGGCTCTTGTTGCCCCACCTGCCCATCTCCCTCCCAGGTCATCATCTGTCCTCACTCCATATATGTCAGGTTTTGAAGTTGCAGAATGTCTCTGAGCCTCAGTTTCCCCATCAGGGCATGCATGTCACTGGCTCCTGCCCTCCTTGTCTCATACATACATTTGGTATCCCTGCCTGCCCCCCCGACAAGCCAGCCCCTGCCCTAAGCACTATTAGGGGGAAAAACAGGAGGACCACAGGTCCCATCTTTGAGGAGGTTAGGATCCACCGAGGAGACAGACTCTGCAACTCAACTGGAGGAAAGAGAGAGGAAGCTCCCTGCGACACAGAGGAGGGTAAATTCATTTGCGGTCGGCACCAGGGCCTCAAAGGAAGGAAAGGATTTAGAACCTTTCAGGGTCTCCCTCAGGAAGAGCAGCACAAGGTGGGTGCAGAGTGACAACGACATAGAGCCGGGCAGAACCCTCACCAGCTACCACCTCACCAAGGGTGGTGGGAAGAGCATTCGGATCTCACGTTCACCCACGTTCCAGTTTTGGCTCCTCCAGTCAGTAGCCACACAGCCACGGGCATGTCCCTTTCTAAGCCTCCATTTTCTATTAAATAGGAATAAGAATCTCTACCCAGCAGAGCTATGAGAGCACTGGCTTAGGACGCGGACAGCAAGAGCCAATGCCTCACAGTGCACAAGATGCTGAAGAGATGTCAGCCTCCTGCCCCTTCCTTGGACATCCCATCTCTCCATCAAAGTCATGCCCAGGATCTTAAGTATTAGTAGTCTCAGGCGAGAGCCATCTCGCCCTCCCCATGGAGGTGGGTGCTGCCGGCCCACCCCTCATGGAGCCACCTGCAGCGTCGTAAGCGCCAGGCCTCACAAACAGGGTGGGTAATTAAGGCTGGAAGCCTCTCCCAGGCGCTAATGGAGAGGCCCGATGTGAGTCAATTTCCAATCCACTGTGAATGGCCTGCTAATTGGGGCACTGTTGAAATGATGGTTATTTGGAGGCTTCTAACATAAAAATAATAAGATCAAAATACATCAGATCAAAGCCAAATCAGCTATTAGCTTAATCAAGGTTGTGTGTGACGGGATGTTACACAATGCATGCCCTGGTTGTTGTGACAGATGCTGAACCCCAGGACCGGGACTGGCCACCTGCCGGAGTCCGGGGCCTGCCCTGGTCACACACTGGGACCGTGGGTGAGGGCTTGTCCTCTCTGGGTTACTGGTTGGCTTTCTCTTTATTTCTTTCTGTCTTTCTTTCTTTTTCTTTCTTTCTTTCTTCTTGGGGGGGGATCAAATAAAGACGATGGCTCCCTCTTCACAGGGCTGCTCCACGTGTGCCATGAAAGGTCTTTATATGTGGACGGTCATTCATGCTGCCTCGCACATAGTAGCAAATCGAAAGTCACCACTACCTAGGATGATGCTCAAAGATGTTTGTACAGCTCTCTAGAGGATAACAGCTTTTGTTATAATTCTTTGCCTCCATATTATATGGTCACAAAGCTGATGTCTCCCTTGATTACAACACAAGCTTGATGGACTGATAAGGGCCCCCTGAGAATGACCCATCCTTCAGCTGAGAAAGTGAGACAAACTGTAATGAGCAGCTTCCAGCCTCCTCACCTGCACCCTGTGTCCTGGGAAAGTGGAAGGTCTCCACAAAAGAAAGGGCTACTCACAGCTCAGGGGCGAGGGTTGGGGGCAGTCAGCATTCCCAATTCAACTCCACCATCCATAGTCACATTCCCACCTGCTTCCCTGGAGAAGATGTTCACATCCCACCCACACAGGCAAAAATTTTCCAGACAGCAGACTCTCAGGGGTGGGACATGTCAGGTGAGGTACTGGCCACTTCACAGGACAAACTCTCAGTAACTCTCACCTCAGGTGAACTTTCTGATTTCCTGGTTAAAAAAAAAAAAAAAAAAATTACAGCACAGAGAGTGCTAGTTGCTTGGCCAGGACCACACAGCCAGAGAGCAAACAGCAAAGAGAACCCCAGACCACCAGGCACCTCTATATCCAACGCTGCAAAGAGAAAGTGGCCAGCAGGGACAGAACCCAGGATTCCAGGCTGACTCTACCCAACTGTCCCTGGATAGAAATCTCCAGGGCAGCTCCCAGCTCAGTGCTGGCCCCAGGGAAGGAGCAGGCAGGCAGGAACAAGGCCTGTCTCCCCTGAAAGTAGATCCTTGACTCATCAAGTCACTGGGTGCCTGTAGGTGGGTGCTGGAGGTGAGAGAGGTGCCCCAGAAATTGAGGTCATTCTGGGCACCATCACTAATCCATGCCCACTATTCTCCATCTCCATGGGGATTTCTGGAACATTCTCAGAACAAGGCTGTGAGAAGCAATACCCCAGAAGGCATGTGTTAGAAGAGACTCACAGTTCCTGGTGCCACCCTCTGGTCATGACACTGGCCACTGCCAGCTCAGCCTTTCCCTCTGTCAGGTGCCCTTGAGGCATCGCTCCCAGGCTTGCTCACCCTGGAAGAAGATCTGCCCATGCAGCCCCTGCTACTCTGAGGTCCCAACCCCCTCAACTGGCAACCCCTGTGTTAACCGGCCTCTGGGTGCCACCTTAAAGAGCAGCAGGATGTTTCCAAATGGATGAGGCAAGAGAGAACCTCCACCTGGGGAGAAATGACCGGATGCCCTAACCTCAGAGGAACCTGGCAAGGCTCAGCTCCTCTCCGTGGGCAGCAGAAAAAACAGCCAGGCTCTGGGCAAACCCGGGCTCAGCCCTGCCTGCCCAGAAGGAATGGTCTCTCCCCAAGGGAGTCCAGCACCTCTGCCGACCCCCAGGCTGCTCCATGAGCCACCTCGTTCCTCCAATAATCTTAACCTCCATGAGCACCCACCTGCCCCCAGTCACCCTCATTATCTGTACTCTTCCTTTCTTCCTTTACATGGGAAACAGCTATATTAATATTTGAATTCCAATGGCTAATGCTTCAAATTAAGGTAGCATTTATAAATACTTTAGAGCTGATGAATAATTGACCAAATTTAGTATTGTCATAACTCATAGTAAATAATTGATCTATGGAGAGTAAATACGTTTCATCTTTTATTAAGACATTTAAAAGGTAACCAAAACCATAAAATGGGGGGTGGGGAATGGCTGGTGGTGCCGTAAAAGGCCAATGCTAGAGCTTGGGCCCTGGAGTGAGCTGGTGCTCCTGCCCCTCCTGCAGAAGGTGCCTCCCTCCAGAGCACAGGACACACACTTGACAGGCGCCGTCCATCCTGTCCCACAGACTGTGTGTTTCAGTGATTCTCTGCCCACTCTCCGACTTCCCAGAGACCTGCAGCAACCCCACCTCCTTCCTTGGAGCCTGCTTTCCTCCTCTCTGGTCACTCCACTACAGACTCCCTCTCTTTCCTTATGTAGCTTGGCTGCTGAAATCCTAACTAGGAGTCAACTCAGAGTGGATCAACCTGCCCACACTCTTCTCCACACTGCTGGCAAGAAGTGGAGGGCCACAGAGAGCGCCACACCCTGGCAACTCGGTGACTTTGGCCACATGGCAGCCACCCATCTCAGCAGGGCTCCCACGCTGACACCTCTCTACCACCTCTCTCCCTGTTCTTCTTGAACCACCCAGGTTTATTCCCCAAGTTCAACGAATGATTTACAGCCTTTTTCATGAATCAGAAGACATCATCACAAGCAATCTCCCGTGACTTCCTGCCTCCAGAGCTCCACACCTCCCTGTCTGTGCTGAAAGCTGAAGAGAGAAGTTTCTCCTAAGACTGGTCCCTGCTCCTGAGCTCCGGCGGCTCCCTCCTCTGGCCTTTTCCTACACCCAGATCCATCATCTATACCCTCTCTCTATGGAATCATCAACCTTCCTTGCATGTTTGACCCACCCTAAGCCCAGCCCTGTTGAGGGCTCCACCATTATTGCTCAAGCCCACAAGGCTCCCCTTGGGGTCCTGACACCCACCCACCCATCTGCCTGAGATCTCCAATTAATGAGTCCCTTGGCAGCTCAAACTTGATGCATCAGCACTGAGCTGCCTAGGGTGTGAGTCTGTTCTTCCCAGTCTCCCAACCTTAGTAAAGTGGTGCCCCATCCACCCACAAGTTACTAACCCTTCTCTCTCACTGGCCCTCTGCACCCAAGCCACCACCAGGCCTGCATGCTTTATCTCCCAAACATATCTTGAGTCTGTCAACTTTCCTCCACTCCACTGCCATCGCCTTGGTCCAGAACACTGTCACCTCCCCAATGGACCCTCACACCTCCAACCTCCCCACCTGTCCCAGATGAACACACTGTCCATTCTACACACTAGTGGACTGGCCTTTATAAAGCACCAACCAGACAGTGCTGTCCCTGCTTAAAACCACATGAGCTTCCCACTGGCCTTAAAACAAAATGCATACCCTAATGGCACCCACAGGCCCAGCATACTCCACACCCTATGCACTGCGTTCCAAGTAGCAGGCCTTTGTGTGGTAACTCAAGCGTCCCAAGCTCTTGCTCACTACCAGGACTCTTCCCACACTCCCCCCACTGCCTAAAGTACTCCTGCTATGTTTGTCTGGCTAATTCTCCTTCTCCTGTGTGCTGGGTGGGTAACCATCATTCCCTCTAGAGAACCTTCCCCATGGTCCCCAATCTTCCCTCACCATGGTTTGCCTTCACGGCACTAACCAACATTTGCCATTCCAACTGCCCAGTTGGAATGGCAAATGTTGGACTATTTTGTGTGGTCTCATTCTGCCCATAAGCAGAAGCACCTTCACTTCTTACCCACCCCCCGGATCCCCAGCACCTAGCACAGCACAGCAGAGCAAGAAACTACGTAATCTCTGGCTCACGCCTATAATCCTAGCACTTTGGGAGGCCAAGGGTGGGCGAATTGCCTGAGCTCAGGAGTTTGAGATCAACATGAGCAACATGGTGAAACCCTGTCTCTACTTAAAAAGAAAATACCAAAACATTGTTGGGCATGGTGGCCCATGCCTGTAATCCCAGCTACTCAGAAGCCCGAGGTATGGAACTGCTTGCACCTGGGAGGTGGAGGTTTTAGTAAGCCAAGATAGTGCCACTGCACTCCATCCTGGGCTACAAAGCAAGACTCCATATCAAAAAAGTGAAAGGGAAGGGAAGAGAAGGGAGGAGAGGGGAGGGGAAGGGAGGGAAGGGGAAGGGAGGGGAGGGGAGGGGAGGGGAGGGGGAAAGGGGAGGGGGAGGGGAGGGCAGGGCAGGGCAGGGCAGGGCAGGGAAGAACATAATCCTAACAACTCTGGAAAATAAGCACAACTGGAGTCCAGATTTCGTGGGTAAGACACAAAGTTTTCAAACTTGCCAAGGTCTCACAGTGCTCATGTTCACCAAAAGGTAAAGCCAAATCCCACAATTTAGAGAAGGGGAGCCAGTTCCTTAAAGGTGACACTCCCTCTAAGGAGGGGTTCACCGAGAGCTTGCAGAGAACCAAGGAGACAGTGAGGAGGAAAGAGGGATGAGCCTGAGGCCTGGCTCAGGCAGCAGCAGCTGTGCAAGTATCTCACCAGGAGCACCACCAGGCTGAGAGCCCCAGCCTCTCTGGCCTCAAGCTCAGCCTAGCCCAGGGAGGCCCAGGGAGGCCCAGGGGAGCACGGCCGAATGGTCCTGAGGAATGATGGGCTGTCATCCAGGGCAGGTGGGCAGCTCACGCAGTCAGGATGCACAAAGCAGACCAGGAGGGTGGGGAAGAGCTGGCAGCACCATGGGATCTCTGGGGCCTCATTCCTCTAACAATTAATGAATCAAAACCAATTCCCTACTCCTGCAGATTGGAAACACAGGGAACACTGGGTGGGATCATGCTCACTTATTTATAGCTCTCCAGCTCCTCATTAATGACTTTTACTGCTCCGCCAATGAAACGTTAGATTCCCCAGCCAGGATTCACATGGAAGCCTACACTGTCAAAGTTAAATCAGGACAGTGATGAGTCCTGGGCATGCCTGCACAGAGGAGTGTCTTGGAGAACCTCGAAAGGAGTTGAGCACTACAGCCTCCTGTAGCACTCCCAAGCCCAGAGAGCTCCTCCTGGGCATCCCCTCAGCCCCTGGCCAGCCCACAAGACGTCACCTCCTCACTCTGCCTTTGAATGTCTGTATCCCTCCTTATCAGCGAACTGGTCTCCCTGCCTCCCAGTCCTTCTTTCTCCAACCCACTCTACAGACCAAAGTTCAGCAACAAGCATGTCCTTGAAATATCAGCCATGCTCCCCACTGCAAGTGATCAAAGTCCAGTTTGTGAGATCCTCCACCGCTCCCCAGCTCCACACATCACAATGGCGCCAGTCTACTTGCCAACCTTCACATGTCCCATGCTCTCTACATGTAGACATGCCCATTCTAATCTCTATCTTTGCATGTGCTGATTCCCTTTTCCTGAAATGCTCTTCCTCCCCTACTTTGCCTTTCAAACTTCCACTCATTCCCCAAAACCCACCTCAAATGCCTCTTCCTCTTTGACATTATTTGACTTTCCCCTTGCTAGGCAAAGTTAACCATTCCTTTTCCTGCAGGTCCAGGAATACTTTATCCTAGCACACTTCTATTGCATATGTATCATATTATCTCATGCTTAATCCCTAAGGTCACAAGAAGAGAGGCTGAGGCCCATGGCTTTATGTATCTTCAGGGTCAGGGCCTAATGCAGAGATATTCAGAAGATATGGAATGATTGAATGAGCTGAGTGAAAGCACAGATACATCCATACTAGAGAAATCATTTAAAATATTAGTGTTTCAAGGTAAACGATTACGTCAGAGAATCAATGAGATGGGACTCATGTTAGGAATGAGGCAATGAAAAATTCTGTCTTGTCCAAGACTAGAGTTAGCCTTCAGCAGCGCAATGAGAAAAGATCTTGGAATGTGGGGCCTCCTAAACTTGGTTCAGAATCCAGTCCCTGCATGAATGAGTCAGGAGTCCTGGGCAATTCACTTCATCTAATTCTGCCCAAGAAGGAGAGAGTGTTTCGGCGTCAGAAAAGGAAAACAAGAAGCTTGGGAGAAAGCAACGATGCTGTCCTGAAGCTGGCAAAGGAAGGGAGAGACAAGCAGCCAGATCTGAGAACCCCTGGTTCCATGGGGCCCTGGGCAGGACAACTCGGGTCCCAAGACTATGAAGCACAGCTGGCTCGGAGAGGACGGAGACTTGGGCAGCACACGGAGCTCTCCGAAGAGCTCAGCTATGCCCAGGACATGGACTGAGGGGGAAAGAAAGGGACAGGTGTGGCCACATCCAGGAAAGGCTGGGGCCAGAAAAGGATCCCTAGGCTAACCAAGGAGGTGTTTCCAGCTCTGTTTAGAAAAAGGCTGAAAAAGAGGATAAGGTTATGGCAGTGCTCAGGGTGGGGCAAGGACATGCCTTCTGCTGCAGACAGTGGGAGAGGAGGAAGAGAGCCGTGCCAGGGCCCCCTCACCTAATCGCCGAACCGCATGGCCTCCCTGGGAAGTGGGTACTACTACCCCATTCTAGACAGGAGGAACAGGAGCAGAGATCCTAGGTTAGAGCATTGCCTAAAATCACAGTAGAGCCTGGGTTCAAACCCTGAGCTGTCTCTGATCTTAAAGTTAGGGGACCAGCCCAGGAGACAGGCCACTGTGGTAGCTGTGTGCCCTCAGGCAAGCCACTTAACCTCCCTGAGCCTCGGTCCCTCACCTGTAAATGGATAATAACAGTCCCCACCTCCTAGGGCTGACATGAGGATTAAATGAACCAATTCATGTAAAAAGTTTAGAATAACGTTTGGTATATAGTAAGTGTTCAAAAAAGGATCAACTTCTGTTGTTAGTCACAGCCCTCTCATATGGGATCCTGTTTTTAGAGACTCAGCCAAGTAGAGGGTGGAGGAGCTTGGGGCCAACTCCTTCATTCATTCTGGGTGGGGAGAGGTAGTCTCAGCGCTGTTGAGCAGAAAACTCTTGGCCAGACACCAATCATGGCCTGGCCCTAGAAAAGAGGCAGCCGGCTTCCCAGAAATTCCACATGCCTGCAGGTTTGGTGCTCCTGTAAGCAACACCTCATAAGCAATACCTCTTCAGAAGTGACTGGGCCATAGGAACAGAGAATGTCCACTGCACTCTAAAACAGGCTCAGGGAGGAAGCTACATGGTGGTCTCTCCTCCTGCCGGCCTTTGGGCCAGCTGGTCTGGCAACAGATCACTGAGAAGCCCCTGAAGGCCAGGTCTGAGGAACTGGAGCCTGCAGTTAGACTCCTACAGACAGGCCACACCACAGAGCCTGCCTCAGCCCTCCCCGCAGCCCTGGGCCACCAGGCCCGATCCCATGTCCAATTCTCCCCTACCCCACCTGCATTCGTCTCCTGAAAGATAAGAACATCCAGATAACAGGCCCCAGCATCCCTCCCAGATGGAGAACTTAGGCTCTGTGAAGTTTCTGGCTCTCCCTCTTCATCTCAACCTATGTCTGACTTTTGTTTTTAGCTTTCTCTGGCTGTCTCATCCTCCTTATCACTACTTCTGACTTTCTGAGTCTCGGTTCTGTGTGTGTGTGCGTGCATGTGTGTGTGTGTGTGTTTTCATGCACGCACCAGCAAAGGTATACACAGGTATGTAGGTGGAAATCACTCTCCCCACCGCAGCCGATGTCCTGCCTCCCTGGTAGGGCTGACTGCTCCAGAGCTCCTGTCTCTGCCAAGGCTCTCGTCTCCACCCCGGATTTGGAAGCTGACCAGGATGCCCCCTGCTAGGCCCTCAGCTGTCTAGTCTTTCCCCTCCCGGGGATTCGTGCAGCAGGAGCAAAACTCACACCTTGGCCAGCAGCCCTTCTAGGAAAGGTTGGAGTGGCCCACCCTGCCAGCCTCACCAGCCCCAAGCCCCAGGTCCAAGGCCTTGTACTAATCCTGCAGCATGGCCAGCTGACTTCCCAGGGCAACTTCCAGGCTCCAAGATACAGCACAGGGTCTGGAGGCTATGCTGTGTCCTCATCTCTGCACCTGCTTTTCCCCTGCCATAAGCTCACTGTCCCCTCTTGGCTCCTATCTACATGGTGAATCCTTATCATCAACCCAGACAAGTGCCTCCTCCTCTCCAGGGACCTTCTTGTTTACCCACAATCAGGACAACACAGGCCCTTCCTCTGATGTCACTTTCTGCTTTATATATGATTACAGCTCAGTGTCATTGACTGCTCCTGGGTCCCTGTTACCACCTGCACTGAGCTCCCTCAGGACTTGTCTCTCCCTAGCACCCTGCGTGAAGTGGGACCCCCAGCTCTGGATGCCTTGGAGCAGCAGGCAACAACAGGACAATGCGGGATGTGCATCATCCTGGCCTGGCCGTGGTCCACCCACTATCGCCAGGACAGCCCAAGACAGCTGGGCTCGCCAGGCAAACCATAGGCAATGGCAGCCAGTCATCACCCTATGGGTCTGTCTCTAGGGTAAGAGTCACAGCGACACCCACACCCACCTCACTCCCTCTACAACTGCCTGGGCAGGTCAGGTGGGAGTACATGCAGCCCTCTGTGCCGCTCCCTGGCCTGTCACCTGGTAGGGACCAAGACAGAAGCACTGGCCTGAAGCCTGCCAATGGGCAGGTCTAGCCCACTCCCTCAAGGGGAAAGTGCCACCCCTGCACCCCCAGCTGCGGGGCTCTTGACCCAGAACCCCCAATCCATCGTCCACCTTTCCTGACTCCATTACCAAGGGACTGTGCCCACCCTCCAGCATGAGTTCAATGCTGCCAACTGCCCAGTGGCCCTTAAACCAGGTATTTGGGCTGTAGGTCCCTCTTTAAGGGCCATCCCCCCACAGACGCAGACCCTGCCTCACTCTGCTCAGCCTAGTTGTTTACTGACCTTGGCTGCCAGCAAGCCCCCAACATGCCTTGCAGCCAAGCCCAGGGAGATGACCCGTGAGGGGCAGCCCCCCTGCTCCCCTTCTCCCTGCTCTGCATGCTACTCCCCTACAGCCCTCATCATGTGCAGCCCTCCCCGTCCCTGAGTGAGGGCAGGAGGGAGAGAGCTGGAGTGAGGCTGGGGAGGTGGTGGGGGTAAATGGAGCAGGTTCCCCCATCCCAGGTCCTTTCTGTTCTTTATATCCTTCTTGTTGTGATTCTTATGTGGCCAAGTGCAAGTGGACTGTTGTCCACATTTACTGGTCAAAATGCTAATTCCAGGGGACTGTGAACAGAATGAGGAAGAGGCAAAGTGACACCACAGAAGCTGAAGGCATCTCTTACAAACTAACTCTGTCCAGCCAGTCCACAGATGCTCCCCCCGGGAGGCAGCCTGGGCTGTGCAAAGAGAACGGACTTGGCAATCACGAAGCCCAAGCCCCAGCCCACCTCTACCACATAGCAGCCCGGAGCCTCGGTTGGTCATGCCTCATGCCTAATTTTGTAAAACTGGGGGAGGGCAGCGAAGAACAGGTCATGGCACCTGCACCACACACAGATGTAAAAATATAGCCACTGGCACAAAATAGATCTTGAATAAGTTCTAAAATGCTAATTCCTCCTCCTCAGGAAGTGTTCATTCATTCATTCATTTACCAATCAAGTGCCAAACACACTCCTTCTTGGCCCCTTTGAAACTGAAAACCATATTAGTGCAGAGGACGCCCAATAACACAAGAGAAAAGAGGCTGTCCAGACCTCTCAGAGAGATGGACTGGCCCAGCGGTAAGAGGACAGGTTCTGGCACCAAACTACCTGGACTTGAATCCCTGCTCTGCACCTTACTGCTGTGAGCAAGTCACACCTGCTCCGTGCCCTACCCTGAAAATGGGGTTATGATAGTCCTGACCTCATAGAGCGATAATGAGAGTCAAGTTAGTACTGAGGAAGCACTTCGACCAGCACCAGTAAGTGCAGGTAACTTACCACCCACTGCAAGAAGAGCGAGAAGAAAGCAGCCTGGCTACGTTCAAACTCAAAACCAAGCTAGGAGAGTGAGGTCTAGGCTGATGGTCAGACGCCTGGGCATGTCCAAGACCATCCTCTGCTCATCGGTACCACCTCTGAGCAGGATGCCCAGGTGCAATTCTACAGGTGAGGGGTGAGGGGGGGCCACACCCAGCCTGGGTCCCACATGGTGCAGGAGCTCTTCTCATTCACCCTAAGTTTTGCATGGGCTTTGTTTTCCAACACCTCATTGCCATCCTAACAGCCAGCATGACGGCACACAGCCTCTGAAGTTGTTGACATGAGGCCTGTTTCAGAGAATGAGTCAGCCAGGTGTTAGGGGTGCACCATGCACCCAGCACCAGCATCTGAGGGGATCACCCTGGGGCCAAGGGTCTCACAAGATGGAAAAGTGGATACATGTGCTGGCTGGCCCCCAAAGCCAGCTTTCTCAGCATGACCAATCCTGCATCTCCAGGAGGAGGCAAAGCCATCAAGACACAAGCCATGGCCAGTGCCTCCCTGGCCGTTCAGGCTGGCCCTGCTCCTAATATTTTCTGAGAAAGAGCCCAGCTGGCCCTGGGACATTACCATCTCAGCCCCTAGGTGCTTCAGAGCAGTCGGGCAGCAAAATCAGAAATCTCCTGCAGCCAGCAGGGATGAGAGGGGCTCTTTGCCAGTGATAATGAAAATTTTCACAGTAGCAGATGCTCGGAGAAAATTGAAAAATAATACAAAAAAATTTATAAACCAGAGAGGAACTTTAGAGAATCCTGGTCGGTAAGGCTACATTTTTCCCATCAGCACATTTTTAGGCACAATAGACAGATGGGGAGCCACCTTCTCCCAGCAGGTAATCAAATTGCCTCCCGGAAGCCCCCCACAAATCTCCCCAAGCACCCCATGCTGGGAACACAGAACTGAGGCAGATCCCAGCACAGGCCCCAGCAAAGGCTATCTGGAGAGGAAGCCAGGCTGTGCGCTGGGGAGTAGTGGAGGTCCGGCAGGTGGAGTGGGCGTGAACAGTCATGTAGCCTGGGGTGTCAAGGGGTCTTCACAGAGGACAGCAGCTGATGCTGGGGCACAGAAAGAGGAAAACCCAGGCCAGTGGCTGCTGTGAGCCAAGGCCCAGCGCCCTCCAGGAATGGCCCCCTCACATGGGGTGAGAGGTTGGGCAATGGCTGTTGGGAAGAAAGGGAGGGTGGAGTCCCCAGAAGTCTTTGGATGATCAGCTGAGGGGCTTTGTTTTGATCCCAGGAGGAGCAGGGAGCCTTGAAGGGTTTCGGAGCAGAAGGAGGACCTGCTCAGAGCTTACTTCTGGGAAGGTGGCCACAGGGAGGATGCAGCCAGAGGGCTAGAGGCAGAAGCCCCCTCCTACTCCTCCTCCTCCTCACTCAGCAGGAACGGGGTAGGGAGGGCAGGGGGTAGGAGGCAGCGGGAACAGCATCATGGCCATCACAGAAACAGGGGGCAGAGCCAGCTAAAGCATGAGGGGAAGAAGGGGACAGGTCAAGGACAGACACCAAGCCCCAAGAACCCCAAAGCTGGCAGGACTAGGCCAGGGCACCCACCACCCGGTGGCCCCCAAGGCTCCTGAATACCATCTCATGGCGTCATCCCAGGCCTAGAGGGAGGGCCACCACTTGTCCCCCACCCATTTGCAGAGGGGGCACCTGAAGCTTGGCAATGTGAGCTCTCTTGCCACGTATGATCCACTGCATGGCTAGTGGGGAGTGAGCTAGGCCAAGAACTCAGGCCTTCCAAGGGGCACACTCTGCCCACCCCAAGCCTGGGCTTCCAGGTGCCTCCCAACCCAGGGGGAGGGCATGGTCAGCCCTTCAGCCTCCAGTCAGCACCTTAGCTACCCTCAGAGGCTTGAGGGACTCAGTGCCATCTAAGTGCCCAGGGAAGGTGTGGTGGGAGCAGTGGGTCAGGTGGGGAGGAAAAGCAGGGCCTTCACCCCACTGTGTCCTGAAGAAGCCCTGTAGAGACCATGCATGTTGCAGGCCAGGCTGAGCTTAGGGGCCACCCAGCAGCTGGGGAGCAGGCCCGTTCACTGAAAAATGGAGGGGCCTCTGAAAGACGCACCCCAGGAGAGGCAGCCTAGCAACTCAGGGCAGTGGAGTTATAGGAGCCCCTAAGTGCCAGGGTCAGCCACTGGGACAGACTGAATCCAAAGGGGAGAAGGGGTGTAAGCATGGGCAAAACTGCATTATGCAATTCCCCAAGTTGGAGTGGACACAAGTCACAGAGCCCGAGCACTTCCCTGGAGCCCAGCTTAAGGGCGGCAGGGCACCCCCTTCCTTACCACCACAACACCAAGCCACTAGGGCACTAGGGCCAGTCAGGCAAGGGATAGGAGTGTCATGTGCACACCCAAAACAACACCGTCACCCCCTGGGGGGATGTGCGAGACTGCTTCCCCCACCCCACAGCAAGCTCAGCTGGGGTCATAGGGTCCCCACCCCACTGTGAACTATGAGCTCCTGGCTGGGAGAGGAGCCTGGGCATGTATGCTCCCATGCCGCTGACCTGCTTCTGAGGAGCACTATGGCATATCAAACCAAGGCAGGGGGGCTCTGAGAATCCCCCGAAAATACCACATACTGCCCATTGCTCTCTGCCTTCCCTAAGGGCCTTTTCCTACTGGGAAAGTGGCTGCGTGCGGGATGGCTGGGTCTGGAGGGCACAGTAGATTGCTCTGGTGCTCAGCTCCAGCCCTGCCCTGCACATGGAAGACGGTGCTCCCCTTCTCCACCCTCTGCCCAGACACCTTCCCTAGAAAGAGACAAAGGGATGACAGGCAGGAGGACACAGCTGCCAGGACACACACCAGAGAAGGAACAGGAAGCTGCGGAGCTATGGCTGGGGGCTCAGCCCCTCCAAATGCCCTGCCTGGTACGCGTGCAAGCACACCACCTGCAGGCACATGGCCCCCCGCACATGCACACATGGCTGCTCTGCACTGAGGAGGAGTTCCCATGATGGTGCAGGGAGCTGTCCCAGTCAGACCCAAGGCCACTGAGCCTCTCGGGACATTTGGACGGATGATTCCAGGCAGTTCTGGAGGTATGGGGAGGGGCTCTGAGGACTGCTTCTGCACTGTCTCCAACAAGGACAGCTCAGCTCAGGCTTTGAGGCAGGGGCACTCCCTCCCACAGGCTCATGGGAGTGGGCAATCTCTAGCCCAGCTTTGGTCTGCTTTCCAAGAAGTGACTGAGGTAGCACGGGCAGCAAGTGACAACCGCATACTGTGTCTCACCCAGGGACACACTGACACGAAGAAAAGCACAGGCCAACGGAGGAACCCCTCTTACAAACACAGAGCAAACTACTTTGTGCCTAGCAGCTTCCCTTCCTCACCTCATTTGATCCACCTGACAATTCTGAAGTAAGAAGTATTGTTACCGTTTCTCAGATGAGGACATTGAGGCTCACAGAGGCAGAGTCACATGCCCAAGGTCACACAAGAAGGCAATGGAATCTGAGTTCAAACTCAAGTAAGTCTGACTTTACAGACTCTCTTCCCACTCTACCAAGTGGCACAGATGAGAATCAAAACCACAGCAGGTGACAGACCAAGAACCAGCAGGTGATAGACCAAGGACCAACAGGTGACAGACCACGGACCAGCAGGTGACAGACCAAGAACTGGCAGGTGATACACCAGCAAGTGACAGACCAAGGACCAGAAGGTGACAGACTAAGGACCAGCAGGTAAAGACCAAGGGCCAGCAGATGAAGAACAAGGATCACCAGGTGATAGACCAGGGATCAGTAGGTAAAGACGAATGACCAGCAGGCAAAGACCAAGAATCAGCAGGCGAGAGACCAAGGATCAGCAGGTGATAGACCAAGGATCAGCAGGTGATAGACCAAGAATCAGCAGGTGATAGACCAAGGACCAGCAGGTGATAGACCATGGATCAGCAAGTGATAGACCAAAGACAACCAAGTGATAGACCAAGGATCAGCAGGTGAAGACCAAGGACCAGCAGGTGATAGACCAAGGATCAGCAGGTGATAGACTAAGGATCAGCAGGTGAAGACCAAGGACCAGCAAGTGATAGACCAAGGATCAGCAGGTGAAGACCAAGGACCAGCAGCTGATAGACCAAGAATCAGCAGGTGACAGACCAAGGACCAGCAGGTGATAGACCAAGGACCAGCAGGTGATAGACCAAGGGCCAGCAGGTGATAGACTAAGGACCATCAGGTGAAGACAAGGACCAGCAGGTGAAGACCAAGGATCAGCAAGTGATAGACTAAGGATCAGCAGGTGATAGACAAAGGACCAGCAGTTGGAGACCAAGGACCAGCAGGTGATAGACCAAGGACCAGCAGGTGATAGACCAGGGACCAGCATGTGATGGACCAAGGACCAGCAGGGGATAGACCAAGGACCAGCAGGTGATAGATCAAGGGCCAGCAGTTGAAGACCGAGGTCCAGAAGGTGACAGACGAAGGACCAGCAGGTAATAGACCAGGGAACAGCAGGTGATAGAGTAGGAACCAGCAGGTGATAGACCAAGGACCAGCAGGTTATAGACCAGGGACCAGCATATGATGGACCAAGGACCAGCAGGGGATAGACCAAGGACCAGCATTTGAAGACCAAGGACCAGAAGGTGATAGACGAAGGACCAGAAGGTGATAGACCAGGAACCAGCAGGTGATAGACCAAGGACCAGCAGGTGATAGACCAGGGACCAGCAAGTGATGGACCAAGGACCAGCAGGTGATAGACTAAGGACCAGCAGGTGAAGACCAAGGACCAGCAGGTGAAGACCAAGGATCAGCAGGTTAGACCGAGGCCCAGCAAGTCAATATCAAGGACCAGCAGGTGAAGACCAAGGAACCAGCCAGTGAAGACCAAGGACCAGCAGGTGATAGACCAAGGACCAGCAGGTGATATACCAGGGACCAGCAAGTGATGGACCAAGGACCAGCAGGCAATAGACCAAGGACCAGCAGTTGAAGACCAAGGACCAGCAGTTGAAGACCAAGGACCAGAAGATGATAGACGAAGGACCAGAAGGTGATAGACCAGGAACCAGCAGGTGATAGACAAAGGACCAGTAGGTGATAGACCAGGGACCAGCATGTGATGGACCAAGGACCAGCAGGTGATAGACCAGGAACCAGCAAGTGATAGACCAAGGACCAGCAGGTGATAGACCAGGAACCAGCAAGTGATAGACCAAGGACCAGCAGGTGATAGACCAAGGACCAGGAGGTGATAGGCTAAGGACCAGGAGGTGATAAACCGAAGACCAGAAGGTGACAGACCAAAGACCAGCAGGTGATATACTGATACTCCAAGTCATATGAAAGAAGGAAAACCTTCCTGCTCTCATCCCAGGCACATGTTCCCACCAACTGTACTCCGGTTTCACCCCTCCAACCTCTTGAACTCCCAGAATCCCCACCCTCCCAAGCTCCCACCCCCAACACTCCCAGCAAACACAGATGCACACACCTATTTTCTGCATCTGCTTAAATCACAATAGCATTGGTTGAAGGTAAGTGTACTGACTGGCTGAGTGAGCTCAAGCGTCCACACCTACCCAGGCAGAGCCTTACCAGACAGGGGTAAGCCTCCTCCTCCCCCAGTGCCTTCTTGGAAGGCGGCCCACACTCCATTCAGCTCATGAGAAAACAGACCAACCCAAGGCTCCAGGGCTTGGAAGTCCCCAGAGGAGGACACCAGGAGTCCCAGGCATGGGGATGCTGCCACCCACTGCCCTGCCACAGCTGGGTCCATGGCTGCTTCTGCTCTTACAGGTTCTCATGGGGACTGGGCAGGATGGGATGTGGGGAGCACACAAATAGGAGAGAAGCAATCTACTCTCAAAGATCCCAGCCCAGATGGCACCTGTCCTGCACCTCCATCAACCCCTAGGGGCTCTAGGAAGCTAGAGGGAGGTGTAAGCTGGGGAGACAGCCAGCTGCTATCCTTAATGCACCCAGGTTTCATCTCCCTCTACGCAGCCATCCAGAGCACTGGCCACTAAAATAAGCCCAGCTATTGACACACCAACATCCAAGCTCTCTGTCCCTTGCTCCTCACCCTTCAAAGTTCAAGTCAAGTGCCCCTTCCACCAGGAAGTCCCCGGGGCTTTCCCACCCTCACAACATCCAGAGCACAGCCCAGGCATTATCACTCGGAATCATCACCCTCTGTCTCCACCACCAGGCTGTGAGCTGTTGGAATTTAGGAACCGTGTTGAGGCCACTTCAGGGTCCCCAAGGCACAGGTGCCGGAGGAATGTTTACTGAAGGAGCGAATGAAACTATTGCATTAGATCAAGCCCAGGTGCAGAGGACTAGTTTCACATAGAAAGCATCGATTTTGCCCTATAGAACCCTGCCTCTAGTTTTCCAGCAGATGACCCTGGTGTGAAGACAGAGGGGCAGGGAGGAAGGTGGGGGCTGACATTTCCCAGCCCCTCCCAGGCCAGGGGAGAGCTGAATAGCTCACTGACTTGTCCAGGAGCCCGAGGTAAACCAGATTAAGAGCCGAGAGTCTCGATTCACTACTGGCATTTCTCCAGCCGTGACACCAGCCAAGGAAACTGCCCAGAATGAGCTCAGCACTTTTTTGCCTTAAATGGTTGACTTCTCGAGTGTTTTTTAAAAGGATATAACACCAAGGGAAGCAGTACTCAAGGCTGAGAATTACGAATATTTATAGTGTTTAAGCATAATCGTATTCAGATGAGGACTATATATTGCTCACTGCAATTTGCACTCTTCTCAAAGCATATATTTCTGCAGGGAAGAAGGCCCAATGGCTGGATGCCGGCCTGGAGACTGCAGGGTCCGGAAGGTACAGGGGAGGTGCTAGCGTCCCAGCTCCAGCCCCACTTAGGCATGAAAGACAGCATCTGCCAGACACCCTGCCCTGGAGGGGGACCAAGAAGGCCCACGGGCCCCAAGTTGTTGGGGAGAGGAGCAGAAAGATCTGCTAAGGACAAGCCCAGAAACAGACATCTCCCAGCTCTTTGGGTGACAGGATCCTTTTATAAAGTTCAAAACTGGCTCCTACATGAGGTAGCTGTACTTTGGTTTAGTGCCTGCTGCTGGAGAGGTCGTCATCACCACCTGAAGCCAACGTACCCTCAGCAAATAAACCTGCATGTTATTACAGCAACCATGACATCATGGCCGCGTGTGAGCATCAGGTCACCATCAAGGCTGCAGGCATTCGTGGGGTCCTGACCCCTTTCTACAGAGCTGGGGGCTTCATGGGGACCCACTCATTGGGGCTTTGGAATTCCACAGGCCCGATTCAATTAATAGTCACCTAATGAAGTTGACAAGACTCTGCAGGTGGACAGGTAGGCTGATGGGGCAAAGGGCAGAGGCATGAGAAGCAAGAAGAGAGTAAGAATGAAAGGGAAGGAGGACATCCCAGAAGACCTCAGAGCCATGCCTCTGGACAGGGGATCTTTCTGTTCCCCGCACAGACATACTGGGGATCCTACCCACCCACCCCTGACCATCACACATCATACACCTCACTCATATACGCAAAGCTATTGAAAAGCCACCTCCCTGAGCTGACACCCCATGAAGCAGCGGTCAGAGCCCACCCCAGCACACCCTCCTACCCCAGCATACCCTCCCACCTTCAGTGTTTCCCAGTGGAGTGGGGGTGTTGGCAGCAACAGGAGTTACCTTGGACAGGTGGACAGGAGCCCCAAGTCCCGACCCGGCCTCCTCACCCACTCCCTCCAGAAGCAGCAATCCCAGCAGAGAGACAGCCAGGCCTCCCCTCACCCACAGCCCCCTGAACCAGCCAGTGCTCCACCCTGAGCTCAGTCAGCTTGTGCACACTAATTAGGAAATGGAACCACCAGAGGATACCTGGAGACAACTGCAGGGAATTACCAGGCCTCAGCCTTGCTGCTTTCTCTGATTTGGTGCTGCATGCCCTGCTGGCATAAACTGCCCTGCAGTTTATCTTTCTCTACATTATCAAGCATCTACCAGAGGAGCCACCCTGAGCTGTGCATCTGCAACTGGTGGAAAGGGGAAGCCTCCGAAGCCACAGAGTCGAGAAAGGGAGCCTCCCTCTGATATGGGCCTGGGTGAAGCCACCTGCTCTGCCAGGGCAGCTTCCCAGTGGGGAAGAGGCTTGAGAGGAGGGACTGAGCCTGGGGAAAGGAGAAGCCTGGAAAGGTAGAGTTGAGAAAAAGAAGACAAAAGACAATGGCAACTGGGGCCGCCCCTCCCCTCAAAGGGGCCCTCCTGGGGTGGATGGTGGGCCATAGGCACTGAGGTGGCCCAGGAGCCCAGCATTAAGGCAGGGGTGGTGGATAGCTCATAGCACTCCCTAAGAGCTCACTCATAGAAGCGGGAGGCTGCAGTCCCAGCACCAAGGCAGGAGCTCCTGGTCTTTTCATTTTCCTGCCTCCAGCCTTGACTCTTGGGCTCACCGCTCACAGGAGCAATCTTCCTAAAACCTACCCCAGCTTAAGACTCTCAAAGACTCTCATTCTCACAGGACCAGCAGCCAGAGACCCAGCCCCAAGACCCTCATGAGCTCAGCCCAGCCCAGTTCTCTAATCCCTTTCCAAAACCTGCTCCCACCCCATTCCTTACCCCGCTGTCCTTCCTCACACCTCTTGAGCCCCAGCCCATGCCAGCCCTCTGCCTGGAGGATAGTCAGCCCAGCTCCCACATGTGAAGGCCCTGCTTGGCCCTCAGCATGGCTCCCCTCCCAAGGCAAGCTCCTGTGGTGGCCATCCTCCCTCCATCATGGGTGCTCCATGTACTGTTCCCACCACTAGACTGTGAGCCACTGCAGGACCTAGGCCATGCCTCATCTGTGCTTAGCTCCAGGCCCAGCATGGTGCCTGACACATGGTGGCTACATAGTAAACACTGAGGAAAATGGTGAATGATGGCCACAAAAGAATAGACAGATGGGTGGGTGGATGGGTGGGCAGATTGATGAGAGAATGTATAGATCAACAGATGGGTGGATGGAAGTATAGTTGGAGGGATGGAAGGAAATATGGTTGGATGCATGGATGCATGGGGGACCAGGTCGGGATGGATAGATATGAGGTGAGTGAGTGAGTAGGTGGAGGGATGAATATGTAGGTGGTTGGGTGAGTAGGTGGGTGCATGGATGTGCAGGTGGTTGGTTGAGTAGGTGAGTGGATGGATGTGTAAGTGGGTGGGTGAGTAGATGGCTGGATGGATATGTAAGTGGGTGGATGGAGGGGTGGGGGAGAGGACAGTGTGGTGAGGGAGTGAATGAGGGTGGCTTGGTGCATGGGAAGGGGTGGGCGGGGTGAATGGGAGAGGAAACGTAGACAATCAGAGGAAATCTGACCTTGCTCCAGCCTTGGTCCCCCATCCTCACTCCACACCACCCGACCACAAAGGCACTTAGAAGGATTAAGCCTCCTTGATACAATTGGAGCAGCTGGAAATAGCTCTGTGCAGCCTGCAGCCGCTGCCTTCCAGCAATCAGCCTCAATCAACACCCACCTGGCCCTGCTGCCAGTTAATTCCACCTGACACCCTGGCCAGGCATCCCAGAGCCACCAGGTGTTGGCCCCATATGAGGGATGGCAGGAGATGGACCTGCTCAGCCAAGGCCAGCAGAAAAATCAATCTCCTGGACCCCCCACTGGGATCCAATGAGGACAACAGTGTCCCAGGAGCTCTAGCCCACAGCAGAGCTTGGGGATACCAAGAGACACCCCCACACACACATTCAGGGAGCGGGGTCACCCCTCAGGAAGTGGATATGTGGGTCCCCTCCTGGCCCGGCCACTCTCCTCTTACACTCACCTGGCAACCGGTTCATTGCTCTAAAGAGCTGGGACCCCAAGAGGGACCCCTAAAGGCATCTTGCATTGGTCTCTTCAACACCAAAGAGGCAACAGCAGAGACTGAGGGAGACGAGTGTGACCCCTCTAAATGCTCCACTTGCCCAGAGGCACCCTGAACAAGGGTGTGGGTGTGGAGGCAGCAGGCACTCACAGTAGGCAGGGGCTGCCTTTGTCCAGAGTGGGGCTCCGTGCCCTCAAAATAGGGACTGCTTGTAGCTGGGGCAGGGTCCCCACATGATCTCCTTTAGGCCTTCTACTTTGTGACCCCTCACTCAGCCCCATTGCCTTAATCTCTCCAGCCATGTCCCTCTGTGCCTCCCATGGGAACCCCAGTGCTTCAGCCTAAGCCAGGCCACCCCACTCTCTAGCAAGTGCCTGGGGCCAGCACAGCCAGTCCCCCTCCTCCCAGGGCAGAGGAGCAGCTAAGGCACCTGCTGGGGTCTGAGGCCACCAAAACACCAGGCAGCACTGCAAGTAGAGTGTAGGGTTCAGAGAAAGGATGAAGAAACCAGGCTGCCAAGGTTAAAGCTACTTAAATCTGTGACCTTGGGCAAGACCCCTAACTTCTCTGTGCCTAATTTCCTCATTGGCAAAACGGGCTAATAATAGCCCTGCCTCACAGGCTGAGTAAATGGTGTAAACTGCTGAGAGCTGAGCCTGACTCACAGGGCACCCTCTAGGAGTTTGAGCTATTCTTATGATCTGGGGGTGGCAGTGGGCGCACTTCTGGGAGTACGCAGGCCCCAGTCATTCCAGGGACCTCGGAAGCTTCATTCTTAAGCAGGTTTGTCCTAGCCCAGCACTGCCTGGAGCTCAATCCATCTGGCCTCAACCCTTCTGATGGCATAGCCAGGGCAGATGGCCGGGTGTGCCAGCCCAGGTCTCCTACCCACACCTGGCATCTGCTGTAGCCTCCTCCACAAATTCCCCCTTCACTAAGTCCTGCCCAGACACCTCTCCTTCAGATGACCTGCCCTGAACCCCAGGCTAGGCTATGTCCTCTGTAAGACACCACCACACATAGAGTCCTGTCCTCAGGCAGTCACTCTACCATGTGGCCACATCTGCCAGGCTCACCTTGGGATCCCCAGAGCCTGGCCCAGAGCAGGCCCTGAGGGTGCTTGTTGACTCAACACAGGACCACTGGTAAGAGAAGGAGTAACAGCCTCCAGGCATCCCCAGCCCCTGCATCCTGCTCCTGGTAGCAGCTCCTCCTCCCGGCCTCAGCCCTCCTGCCTATGGTGACCAGCCAGCCTCAAGCAGCCCACCACCAGCCCAACTTGCCCCTGCCTCCTAAACCTGGCTCCAGGCCCTGCCTGACCTCACCATACAGTCCCACCCCATCCCAGAACCACCATCCACCCCACCCCACCCCAGACTGGGCAATCATATCAAGAATTACAGAGGAGAGAGGCCACCACAGGTCTCCACTTCTCTGGTTACACAATTGCCTGGGTGAGTTTCTATCACAGATGAGGAAATGAGTCTCCAGTGGGGACAACACCACCAGGAACTCCTGTGCCTCATCTGGCTTCCCTCGGAGCTGGAAGCCTCAGCCCTCCCAGAAGCCACTCGGTGACAATGCCCAACAGAAGGACAGCAGACAGAGCTCAAACAGCTTCTCCTGATCAACTCTGGATAGGCCATCATCAGCACTGAGCCTGGAGTGAGAAAACATGCATTTCCTTCTGTCTCCACACCTGAACTTCCCACTGTTCCCTAAACACATGTCACCTTTCAACATTTTGTACTTTTGCATGCCCTGTTTCCTCTATGTGCGTAAGTCTCCTCTGACTGTTATAAATTCCTACTCATACTTCAAGAGTTTGCTCAGTTGTCACCTCCTCCACGAAGTCTCCCCTGAGTTCTCCCAGATCTCTCTTCTGTGTTCTCAGAGCTGTCTCCCGCTCTGGTCTGTGAACTCCTCCAGGCAGAATCATGTCCAACCCATCTATTCATCTCCCACCCAGGGCTGGCAGATGGGCTCCCTCCATGGATGGTGGCATGAATAATGCACACCCATCTCTGTGCCCAGCGGTGTGGGCAGTGACAGGCCCAAGTGGCCACACTTCTGCCCAAACTGCAATCCCTCGTTCCCTGAGACTTTCCTGAGGACCAGGCCTCTCAGCACTGGGCTGTTTCCAAGGTCTCTAGGCACAACTCTGGCTCCAGCAAACCCAAACATCTGTGGTGGTGGCTGGGGACAGAGGGAGAACTGCCTGCCCAGCCAGGCTTCCAGAAGGTGCCTGTGAAACACATTTTGCAAATGGCAGGAGACATGCATGTCAGAAAATTGTCCACAATCAATTTCAAATTCCAAGCGGAAATGGCTGGTTTGCTGCTAATTTGCCTGGAAATCTGAAGATAGTGTCTCCCGGGAGGGAGGCAAAGGGCCCGGGCTGGTTCCCGGGAGGTCAGAAATGCCGTCTTGACCCCCAACCATCTCTGCACACTCAGGGCATAGCCATCTGCCTGGGAAGCAGAGCCAAGTCATTCTGCACTCAGGACAGAGCCTCTGGCTCTGATGGCCCCTGACCCAGAGGCCACAGGTAACCCTATTCCAGACCCCCTAAGTGGACCCTTGTGCCCTGGGCCAGGGGGTGCTGAACCAGGCAGGCCCATGGGCCCTACTGTCAACCATTCTCTCTCTCCACAAGTATCCAAGCAATGAGACAGCAAAAGCTTTGCATGAAGAGCACAGGCCGGGTCACGTTATCTCTATAGGCCTCAGCTTTCCCACGTGATAAATGGGAAGAATAACCTGTCCAAGTGTGTCTCCAAAGGGTATTTGCTACCACAAAAGGAAGCAGAGTGAGCAGCTATTATTAACCACCACAGGGGTCATTAGACAGCTGACGTCTCGGCACCTAGTCTGTGCCTCCTATTGTATTTGGAGACGCAGTGTCTTCAGTTACTCATGAGCAAGCCTCTTCACAGTAACCTGCATTTAATGTCTCCCCAAGGAAGCAAGCAGTCCAGGACCTTTGTGTGACCGTGATTCCCCGAGGCCGGCACACAGAACACACTCAACAAATGCTCATTGGGTGAGGGATGGGGTGAGGGTTGCTCCTATACTGCAAACCCTCCCGTGTATCTGCATGGACACTTTTTTTCCTCCCAGGGACTGGGGTACCCTGTTCTCATTGCACTTGGGGATAAGAGAGGAGAAACAAGGGTAGAGAAGTGGGCCAGGAAGCCCTGAATCCCAGCTTCCCTTTCCCTGTTTTCTCCTCTCTCATCCCTAGGTGCAATGAAAACAGAGCATCCCAATCCCATGAGGAAGAAAATTGGGAGGCCAGGGAGAGCCCCAGGATAATAACGCAGCCATTGTATTAGGGAGCCAGGAGAAAAGGCAAGCTGAGCAGCCCTCTTCCTGCACGCTCTGGAATGCTGCTCTCTTAGGAACTGATACACTAAGGGTTCTCTAGCTGGCAGTTACTGGGCATCTCTCTGAGCCTCAGTTTTCCAGTCTCTATAATGGGGACAGACTTGATGCAAAGACTCAATGAGGTTTCACAAGCCCAAGACCGCACAGTGCCAGGTACAGTCAAGGCAGGACTCAATACAGTCCAGCTGCCTCTCCTGCTGTATTCCCCACCCACCCTGAATCTACCCCCACCACCACCTCGTCTGACAGATCAGACTAGACTCCAAAGAGATACTGAGAAGTGACTAGAATAAGAGGAGGGAGAGAGTTTAGTAAAGGGAAGTAGAGAACTCTAGAGTACAAATGCCCATTTTTAAGTTTTTCTCAAAGAATAGGGAACGCTTCAGCCAGGCTCAGAATGAGGCTTCCTTTTCAGGGCATTAACAATTTGTATTTTTCACTATCCATCTTCCTTGCAGTCTTTTGCAGGGAGGGAAAGTCTATAAATATTTTTTTTAAGGAACGACTGCATTTTGATGAACTCAGCTTAGCAAGTACTTTGCATATGAATGGGACCTGATTAGCTGGCACTCTCCCACAGCAGAGTAGCCTGCAACTTCAAGCTTTCCTGAGAGTTAAAAAGTTGAAGCGGCCACATTTATGTGGCTCCTCTAATAAAAAAATCATGCATCATTTATTATTAATGTTCGGCTCTGATAAATACCCTCATCTAAAATTCTTCACTTGCAGGAACCCTTCAGGATAATTTCTCAGGATAACCAAAGGGAGTACTTCAGCCAGGCCTTTGCAGGAGAACAGGATGTCTACGGCAGAGGCTGGGGGATAGGATGTGACACCCACTGAAGTGGCCAGCTGGAGCGTTTTAGGGAAAGCTGAACGGCCTCGGCCACTGAGAGAGGGAAAGCCGTCCACTGCAGAAGGGGCTCTGCTTCTGCTGTGACCACCTCAGCCAGGCTGGGTGCGGCTTCTGAGAAGACTAGCACTCAGATGAATTCCCCAGGTGAGATGGCTGGGAGCAAGGGGCCGCTTTCTTTAATCCAGAGGTGTCTGCTAATTGACTTCAGTCCTCCCACAAAGCCAGGCTGTGGTGCGGAGGCTGTTCCCTGATGGAGCCACAGATGCTATTAGTGTCCCGGCCAGGCCCCCTTTACAGATGGACACTCCCATCCCCTCTTGCTCTGAATGTTAGGCGGCTGGGCCTCACAGGTGCCCCCTTCTCCAGCAAACTGCCCTCACCCAGGGGATCCACCAGAGGGGATGGCCCACTCCCCACCCAAGGGTAGCTCACAGCCAACGTCGGACAGTGGTGGTGGTAGAGGAGGTCACCCCTCCTCCCCTTCAGAGGAAACAACTCTATGTTCCAGAGTCCCTGATCGGGACAGGCTAGACTTACATGATACCACATCCTTCCTTGTCTCTTTTTCCTCTCTAGCCTGCTTCCTTCCATAAATCTCAGACACCCAACCCCTGTCCCAGGCTCTGCCTCTAGAGAATCTGACCGGAGACAATTGGACCCTCCAGATCCACTACTGAGACTCTGGAAGGCTAACTGCTGTGGACGGCATGGCCAAGACTCCCTTGTCCCCAGGTCTCTTGGTGATTTGGCCAATGGGAGACACAGGCAGGAAATGAGAGGGTGGAGAGGGGGTGGGGGTGGGGAGGAGAGTGGGTGGGGGTGGGAGTGCTTCTCCCCTGACTGCCTCCTTGCTGGGTTGACCTTGGCTGCACTACCTGCTCCAGTTGCTTTCCCCTCTCTGTGTCCCTTCAGGACTAGGGACAGGAACAGCTCCTGAGGCCACTTCAACACAGCTGGTGCCCTTAACTTTGCCCATACTACTGGGAAAACTCTGTTCAGGGTCTGTTTTCCACCAGACCTTACCTGGCCTGGGAGAAATGCTCCATCCCCCTTTTCCTCCCTCCAATATAAAATGGGAGGTTCCATCAGAGACACCCTAGAAAGAGAGAAGTGGGCAGCTTTCAGGGTTATTAAGACAAACAACAGGCACGTCTGCCCTCAGCTAATCCCTACGCAGGCAGCAGCTCCCACGCTACCAAATAAGCCCTGCTCCACAGTGGGGCCAAAACAATGAAAGCCAAACAATGGCATCGGTTTTTCCAGAATCCCTGCGTGCATCCAGACACATGGAAGGGTCTGCACCTCTCACCCATCGGCTCCTTAGTAACTAACAACTTAGGAAGATCCAGTGTGAAGCAAGAGATTAAAATTTCATGCATTTTGCTTCAAATATCTACAAAAACTAAGTTTCCTAGGAGAAAAAAGAAAACTCTCTAAGCAACACAAAAAGCAAGCCAAGGCCCAAGCCCCCCCAGGTTGGTATTGCGGTGTAAATCTTTGATTTCACTTGCTGCTCTCATCCTCTGACCCCAGCAGCATTCCATAAATATTTAGGCAGCAAACATCAGGCTTATTTTCTACTTTGGAATGCTAATGATGAGAATGGGAGGGTGAGAAAGCAGCCTCCATGGCCCATACAGCTCTGGGCCCATCAGCAAAATACAGCAGGCATACTGGCGACACAGGAAGCCATCGGCTTCCTTAATGAGCCAAGATGCAGTTCATGGGGAAAATCACTACCTGCAGGCATATTGGTGGTGGAACCACCAGCCAAATCAATAGAGGTGGAGAAACCTCAAAGGGAGGGAGGTGCAGTGGAGAGGAGAAAGTGCAGTGGAGGGGAGAAAGCTCCACGGACGTGCATGCAGATAGACTTTTTCCCAAAAGAATTGCAGCTGCCCAGGCCAGCTCTCTTGGCCTCCCTACTCCCCGGGCTAGAGCCTTGCCAGCTCTCTCCCTGGGCCTTGCACACTCATATACATACCCTCCTCAAATATTCAGGCCCTGGAGAAGGCCCAGCCCCAACCTCCTAGTCCTCCACCCAACACCAAATGCAACTGTCACCTCCCCTGTGGCTCCCACATTGCAGAGGGCAGAGGTCTCTCAACTCCTGCCCAAGATCGACCTCTCTGTACCTGGCAGTGTGGACCAGAGACTGCCTGGAGCAGGGTGGTCTTGGTTTGAATTCTGCCTTGATCATTTTCTAGTTATGGTCTTCAGCAAGATTATTTTAAACAGCTTTATTAAGGTACAAACTACATACTATGAAATTCACCCATTGTGTGGTTTTGAGTTTTAGCAAATTTATATAATTGTGCAACCATCCCCACTATCCAGTTTTACAATATTTCCATACCCCCCAAAGGTCCCCTCATGCCTGTTTACAGTCAATCTCTGCTTCCACCCCTAGCTCCAGCCAGCTACTCATCTGGTTTCTGTCTCTATGGTTTTGCCTTTTCTGGAAATTGCACATAAATGGAATCATACAACATGTAGTCTTCTGTGTCTCCTTCTTTCACTTAGAATAATGTTTTGAGGTTCATCCATGTTAAGCATGTATCAGTGTTTCATTCTTTTGTATTTCTGAGTAGTATTCCACTGAATAGGAATACCCAGTTTTGTTTATCTATTCGCCATTTGATGGACATTTGTGTTGTATCCAGTTTGAGGCCATCATACACAATGCTGCTATGAACATTCATGTATAACTCTTTGTGTAGACATACGCTTCTCTTTCTCTTTCGTAAATTCCTAGGAGTGGAATTGCTAAATGATATGGTGAAGTATATAAGTTTGTCTTTTTAATAAGCTGTCAAATTGTTTTTCACAGCAGCTGCACCATTTTGCATTCCCACTGGCAGTGTATGAGGGTTCCAGTTGCTCCACATCCTCAAAACACTTGCTAGTGTCTTTTTTATTACAGCCATCCTAGTGGGTGTGAAGTGGTATCTGATTATGTTTTGATTTGCATGTCCCTAAAGACTAACGTCATTGAACATCTTTTCTGCATGTGTATTTGAAATCTGTATATCTCTTTTGGTGAAGTATCTATACAAATCTTTTGCCCATTTTGTATTGGGTGGCTTGTCTTATTGAATTGGAAGACTCATTTATATGTTCTGGACAGAAATTCATTATAAAATATGTGATTTGCACATTTTTTCTCTTAGGCAATATTTCAACCTCTCAATGTCTTCACCTGCAAGTTGGAACGTGCCATAATACTTTACCATGTTGTAGTAAAGAACAAGGATGATGAGTGGCTAGTGCCAGACCTGGCACATAGGCCACTGAAAAATGGAGCCACCACTACCATCACTGTCCCCACCTCATCCCTGGAAGTCAAGGTCTGCATGGTCTTGGCCTTCAACTTGAAGTACCCAGCACAATACAGATGAGGACCTAGGACAGCTTGAGCCCTAGTCCATCCCGGCATCCCCAGCATGTTCCCTCCAGGGCCTGGATACATCATCAGTGGCACCAGCTCCAGTCTTCACACAGCAAAGTGCAACGTCAGCAGGCAAGACCCATTACAGGAGCACTGAGAATGGAGCACAATCTCAAAGGTGACAGGTGTGAGTAGGGGGAGGATGACAAGATGTCCTGGCAGATGGGTCAGCAGGAGCAGAAGCACGGAGAAGGAAAATGTGCATGGCACATCCTGGGTGCCAGGGAAGGGCTACGCGCCTGACCCAGCAAGTATGGCTAGGCGCGGCTCTCAGGATTAGCAGGAAAGCAGAGAGCAGGAGGCAGACAGAGTGGCACTCTGTGGGCCAGGCCATGCTGGAGCCCCTGAGCACTGCTGCTGGGAGGGAGACATGGTGAGATGCACTCAGGAAAAACTTCTAATTCCATGTGCCTGCACGACACAGTCCTCTGCTTCTGCTTCCATACTCCTTCCCCTCAGAGACCCACAGCCCAGGAGAACCAGGGAGACCTCTGTGCCAGGAGCTGTGTCATGGACACTGTGCCATTCCTCACTACGCTCCTGGGAGGAGGTGACATTACCTCCTGTGTTAAGGGCTGAACTGTGTCCCCTTAAAATGCCCTAACCCCCAGTACCTCAGAACATGAACTTACTTGGAGACAGGGTCTGATAAGGTTTGGATTTGTGTTACTGCCCAAATCTCATGTCAAATTGTAATCCCCAGTATTAGAGGGGGGTCCTGGTGGGAGGTGACTGGATCATGAGGGTGGATTTCCCTCTTGCTCTTCTTATGATAGTGAGTGAATTCTCAGAAGATCTGGTTGTTTAAAAGCATGTAGCACCTGGCCAGGCACACTGGCTGACGCCTGTAATCCCAGCACTTTGGGAGGCCAAGGCAGGTGGATCACGAGGTCAGGAGATCGAGACCATCCTGGCTAACACGATGAAACCCCATCTCTACTAAAAATACAAAAAATTAGCCAGGCATGGTGGTGGGCACCTGTAGTCCCAGCTACTTGGGAGGCTGAGGCAGGAGAATGGCATGAACACAGGAGGTGGAGCTTGTAGTGAGCCAAGATTGCACCACTGCACTCCGGCCTGGGCAACAGAATGAGACTCCATCTCAAAAAAAAAAAAAAAAAAAAAAAAAGCATGTAGCACCTTCCCCTTCTCTCCTTCTCCCTCTCCTGCCATGTAAGACATGCCTGCTTCCCCTTCGCCTTCCACCATGATCCTGAGGCCTACCCAGTCATGCTTCCTGTACAGCCTGTGGAACTATGAGTGAATTAAACCTCTTTTCTTTATAAATTATATTATCCAGTCTCAGGGAGTTCTTTAAAGCAATTTCCGAACAGACAAATACAGAAAATTGGTATTGAGAAGTGGGGCATTGGTATAAAGATACTTGAAAACGTGGAAGCAACTTTGGAACTGGGTAATTGCCAGAGGTTGGAACAGTTTGGAGGGCTCAAAAGAAAACAGGAAGATGAGGGAAGCTGAATATAAAAGTTTGGAAAATTTGCAGCCTGGCAATGTGGTAGAAAAGAAAAACCCATTTTCTGGGGAAGAATTCAAGCAGGCTGCAGAAATTTGCATATGTAAAGAGGAGCCAAATGTTCATAGCCAAGATAATGGAGACAATGCCTCAAAGGCATTTCAGAGACCTTTGCGGCAGCCCTTCCATCACAGGCCTGGAGGCCTAGGAGGGAAGAATGGTTTTGTAGGCAAGGCCCAGGACTCACTGCTGTGCAGCCTAGGGACATGGCAGCCTGCATCACAGGCACTCCAGCTCCAGCCATGGCTAAAAGGGCCAAGGTGGCCAGGGGCAGTGGTTCATGTCTGTAATCTCAGCACTTTGGGAGGCTGAGGCAGGCAGATCATGAGGTCAAGAGATTGAGACCATCCTGCCCCCCATCTCTACTAAAAATACAACCCCATCTCTACTAAAAATACAAAAATTAGCTGGGTGTGGTGGCACACACCTATAGTCCCAGCTACTTGGGAGGCTGAGGCAGGATAATCACTTGAACCCTAGGAGGCAGAGGTTGCAGTGAGCCGAGATTGCGCCACTGCACTCCAGCCTGGCAACAGAACGAGATTTCATCTCAAAAAAAGGGGGGGGTGCCAAGGTACAGCTTGGGCTATTGCTTCAGAGGGTGCAAGCCATAAGCCTTGTGGGCTTCCACAGGTGTTAAGCCTGCAGGTGTGCAAAGTGTGAGAGTTGAGGCTTGGGAGCCTCCACCTAGATTTCAAAGGATGTATGGAAATGCCTAGATGTCCAGGCAGAAGTCTACTGCAGGGGCAGAGCCTTCATGGAGAACCACTCCTAGGCAGTGTGGAGAGAAAATGTGGAGTTGGAGCCCCCACACAGAGTCTCCACTAGGGCACTGCCTAGTGGAGCTGTGAGAAGAGGGCCACCATTCTCCAGACCCCAGAATGGTAGATCCACCAACAGCTTGCAACATGTGCCTGGAAAAGCCACAGGCACTCAACACCCCATCCTCCAGAACTGCAGAGGCTGAGCCCTGCAGAGCCATAGGGACAGAGCTGCCTAAGGCATTGCAAGCCCACCCTTTGTATCAGTGTTGCCTGGACATGAGACAGAATCAAAGGAGATTATTTTGAAGCTTTAAGATTTAGTGACTGGGTTTTGGGCTTGCATGGGGCCTGCAGCCCCTTTGTTTTGGCTGATTTCTTCCTCTTGGAATGGGTGTATTTAGCCAATGCCTGCACCCCCATTGTATCTTGGAAGTCACTAACTGGTTTTGATCTTACAGGTTCTTAGGCAGAAGGTACTTGCCTTGTCTCAGATGAGACTTTGGACTGTGGACTTTTGAGTTAATCCTGAAATTAGTTAAGACTTGGAGCACTGTTGAGAAGGGTTGATTGTATTTTGCAATGTGATAAAAACACGAGATTCAGGAGGGGCCAAGAACAGAATGATATGGTTTGGATTTGTGTCCCCACCCAAATCTCATATCAAATTGTAATCCCCAGTGTTGGAGGAGGGGCTTGGTGCAAGGTGATTGGATCGTGGGGGCAAATTTCCCTCTTGCTATTCTTGCAATAGTGAGTGAGTTCTCACAAAATCTGGTTGTTTAAAAGCAAGTAGCACCTTCCCTTGCTCTCTTCTCCCTTCTCCAGCTATGTAAGACATGCCTGCTTCCCTTTCACCTTCCACCACAATTGTAAGTTTCCTGAGGCCTCTGAGCCATGCCTCCTATACAACCTGGAGAACCAATTAAATCTCTTTTCTTTATAAATTACCCAATTTCAGGTAGTTCTTTATAATAATGTGAGAATGATCAAATACAGGGTCCTTATAGAGAGGCCTCCTAGCCATGCCTCCTGTATAGCCCACAAAACCAATTAAACCTCTTTTCTTTACAAATTACTCAGTTTCAGGTAGTTCTTTATAACAATGTGAGAATGATCAAATACAGGGTCCTTATAGAGGTGATTAAATTAAGATGAGTCAGGAAGGTGGGCCCTATTCCACCTTTGTAAGGCTGGTGTCCTTATAAGAAGAGCAGACAAGGACACAGGCACACACAGAGGAAAGACCATGTGAAGACACAGGGAGACGACAGCCATCCACAATCCAAGGAGAGGGGCTCAGCAGAAACGAACCCTGCCGACACCTTGATCTTATACTTCCAGCCTCCAGAACTGTGAGAAAATAAAAATCTTTTTTGAAGCCCACCAGCCTGAGGGACTTTGTTCTGGAAGCCCCAGGAAACCAAATATCCCATTTCCAGATAAGGAAACTGGCTCAGTAGGGGACACTGTACCTGAGGCCCATGGCTGGGGAGAGGCAAGCCTGGCTGTCTGGTTTTAGGGCCCTGGGCCTCCACCCTGTCCACCTGCCATCACTCCAGCACACACATCACTAGGACATGAGCTTCCTGGGAGCTAGAACCTTGCCTGGGATTGTGCCTGGCTCACAGGGGCACTCTGGGACTATCTGGAGAATGAGAGTGGAGTGCTGCCTCCTCTGCACTAAGCCCCATGTTGGAGAGCCAGGGGCACTCAGAGGAAGGTGCAGGGAAGGCAGCAGGTCAGTGAAGCAGGTTCTGAAAAAGAGCTGTGGCTATTGTATGGAAGACAGCAAGATATGTCCAGGGGCCCACCTCTTGGGCGGGTGCAGCAGTGATGGGGGGCAATGGGCAGGGCAGAGCTGAGACCCCTGAAAAGCAGATTTTAGCTCCAGAAGAAAAGAGACCAACTGCTCCCCTATGGAACGTGCTGCCCAGATGAGGAGTCCAAGCAGCAGCTGCACTCAGTGGAGCAGCCACCAGGTGCGTCAGGGTGAACATAGGAATGTGTGGCTTTCCAGTCATGGCATCAATACTGCCGCCAAGCAGTGGCTCACCTGTGGTCACCTCAGGTCCCCATCTTCCAGAGATAGCAGCATGGGAGCCCCAGACCAGCCTCGGGGAGCCAAGCACAGAGCAGCAGGAGCAGCCAATGTGGAAAGGCGTGGAAGGTGTCCCTGCCAGGCTGGGTCAGAGCCCCTGAGAAGGCCCCACTGGCCCTGGGGACATGAAGCCTGAATGGACACTGCCTCTTTACCCAAGCACACAAGGAGACACAGCCCGATGCTAAAGCCTAGGCAACAGGGTCTGGGGAGAAGCCACCATTCCTCTTTGGAATGAGTGGCCATTGCCCAGTGCTCTGTGAGGGGTCCAAGGCCCTGTTGCCCACAAAATGCACCAGCTCCCACTTATTCACCACTCTCAGCCTTGGCTATGAACTCTCGCCTTATCTCTCTGACCCTTCAGCCCACCATGCCCTGGCCCCCAAGCCCCTCTCCTCACCTCACCCAGGCTGTCTATTCCCTGAAGTGACTTTGGCTCCTCCTGGTAACTCCCTCTCTGTCCCAGCCCTTCAGGAGAAAGGCTCCACCCTCTGGCTGGCCCTGGCCATCAGGACTCCTCCACCTCTGGCAAGTTAAGAGTGAGGCATCCTTACAGGGGGGCCCCCTACAGCCGCAGGCTAAGCCCCTCTGGGCAACGCCCCTGTCAAACAAGCACTACCCATCAGTCCACACTACCTCAGGCGGGGCCTCCAGGCCTTAGTTGGGCTATGCTTCCCTTAAGCAGAACTCCTCCCCACTGCTATCTGATCACTGGGGAGTTAATGTCACTAACTTAATCCTAGACAGAGTTTGCATAGTTATTTCTACATTTTTATTCAATTAATTATTGCAATATCAATAGATCTTTAATTTTCTCATCAGTGAATAATAGGAATGAGCCTCAATTCTACAATATAATTAATTAGTTATGAGTGATAGAGTGCAAGTTCCTACTCAAAGTCCTGCTGAGACAAACCCCTGACCACTGCCCCTGAGAGACCATCACCTGCAAGAGCCCAGACTGCTTGGATGGGGCAGAAGACACCCCCATCTGACCCAGCCTGGTCAGAGCCCTGGGTATTTTGCTGAGCTCAACAGACCCTTAGGAAGCACCTCCTGTGTGCCAATGCCCGTGCTGGGTCCCTGGATGCAAGGATCGAGCTTCCCCCGACCCTTGGCGGAGGCCTGGCCTCGATGGCTCACATGGAAGAAGCAACAGAGACATGAAACAGATGGTTTGTAATAATGTGCACTAATTCAATTACACAGATTTCTGTTGAGCATCTATTATGTGCCAAGCCCCGTGCTAGGTTCTGGCAACAGAGTGGAACCTCATGGAAACAATGAGCCCACCTGGTCGGAAGTATGTGGTTGCTAAATCATGAACTGAGCCTTTTGAAGGCAGAGCAAGATTTACCAAGGAAAGAATAAGGTCAGTTGTTCCTGGCAGAAGGAACATCACAAACAAAGATCGGAGGAGGACAACGGCATTCCAGAATGGTGGCCAGCTTTTGGATCATGGAGTGTTTGGAGCAAAAGGCCCCACAAGTTGCTGATGAGGGCATGGAGGAACAGGGAGACTGCCTCCTGACCCAGACGCTGACCCTGAGAGCCTCAGGGGGCCAGGCTGAGGACTGCCACACTTCCCCTCCCAGGACATCCAGGAGAGGACAAGGGCTCTTAACAGTATCCTGAGCTGCCTGCTGATGGAGGGATGCCCTCATCAGGCATCCACAGGCCCTAGCTCAGCCCTAACTGGGGCACTTTTGAAAGGGATATAGGTAAGGCAACTGACTTAGAGAGTGCAAAGGCCTAAGGCCATATAGGAAGAGTGGCCAAGCTGGACCCCCTGCCCACGCCCACCTCCAAAACCCCTGTCCAGGCCACCTCCTCCAAGAGGGCCTCTCTAGGAGTACACTCTTCCCACCCTACTCCCAAAAATCAGAGCTCTCCATGTATCTGATACTGGTGCTTTGCATGGTGACCTTGCTCCATCCTCCGAGTAATGACATCCAGGCTACAGATGAGGAAACTCAGGCACAGAGAGGCAACATGCCCACAGTCACAGTAACAAGTGGTAGGGCAGGGATCTGGTACTGACAGCCGATGGACACTGCTTGTCCATCAGCTCCTCACCCAGCCCCACCCACCTCACCCAACTCCCCACCTCACCCAACTCCCCACCTCCAGCAGGCCTTCGCTGGGACCAAGCTCAAGCTCCCTGTGTCTCAGCTTCCTCACCTGTAAAACAAGAGTTATAATAATGCCCACTTCCCAGGATGGGTGTGAAGATGTCAATTCCAGCAGAATGCACATCAACTGTAATTCTTGGTGCTGCTGCTGCTATCTGGTCATGGTGGTGGTTCATATAAGGAACCCGATGCAGGTGTGGGTGCCATTAGGAACAGGAGCAAACCCAGAAGAAGAGGAAAGGGACCTGCCAGTAGGTGGTACCACCAAGGCCCAGAGGCCTGGCTCTGCAGACCCGTGCTCAGTAGGGTAGGTCTCCACTAGGGTAGGCCAGGATAAGGGTCAGGCGTCCTCAGATGGAGTCTTTAGGGGCTCAGTTACTCCTGGACCCTAACCGGGCCTAGAGAACCAAGCACTGTCAGGCTGTGCCCACCCTTCCCCATTCATTGACACAGCCACTCGGCTGTCTGGATCCTGTGTGTCAGATGCCGATGGGAACTCAGCTCCTCACACCACCTAGGTGTGAGGAGGTGAGCTAGGCAATCCCACTTAACAGACGAGGAAACTGAGGCTCAGAGTGGTAAAGAACAAAAAACAATAATGAAAAGAGCTAACACATAGGGAGCAGTTCCTCTATGCCAGGCCCTGGAGAAAGAGTGTCAATTGTATCATCTCCCTTAATTTTCAAAAATAGCCTTAAGGGATTGCTGCTGCCAGAATACAGATGAGGAAATCAAGGCCTGGAGATGAAACTTGCTTGCCCAAAATGCCAGCACCACCCATTAACAGCATGGGGTTCACACCTTCCAGTCTGATTCTGGCCAACCTCCATTCACCCGCAGCCCCCAGCACAACGCAGGCAGATGTCAGGGCTGAGGAGCGGCCATGCTGATCCCTCAGGACATTTAATCCAGCCTTCCCCAGTCCTCGCCACCATCTCTGCACACACGTGCCACACATGTGCACACAAGCACATGCATACATACCTGCACATACATGCACACACGTGTGCTCGTGTGCACTGTGTATACACATATATACATGCATATATACATGTATGTGTACACACCTGTATACACATATACATGGGTATGCAAACACAGCTCCTCTCCTTACCTCTCTTCCTCAATTGGGGGCATAATCAGGGTGAGGGCTGATAGTGGGACCTGGCCAGGAAATTTTTTTTTTTAACCAACTGCACTTCCTACCAATATCCACCAAAAGATGACAACTATGCAGAAACCCTTAGCAAGGTCAGTAATCCTGTCATAACCCCAAGTTGGTGGGACAGTGGCACAGAGGAGCAGCCCTTCAAGGGGGCAGAGTTGGGGGCCTGCTGGGTGTGCAAGGCCTGGTCACAGATTCAGCAGAGCCAAGGTCCCCCTAATTCCCCTCAGAGGCCCCAAGCAGGCGCCAGAACAGGAACTATTGTCTGGTAAGAGACATGTGGATCTGATGCTCCCGCCCTGATTTCTCTGACTGTTACAGATTAAATCGGGGATAATGTCTCTGATCTAGAAACCGGATTCGATGAAGCTTAAAGCCCTCGCAGACATCGCACCATTATGCTAAGCAGTGCGCCTGCAAGGAGGCTGCCGCCCCCTCGTTAATCATCCCTGGCAGCAGGAGCACAGTCAGTCAGCCCCACCTCTGGCTCCAGCGGGCAACACAAGAGGCAGCGAGGCCTCGGCCCCTTCATCCTCTCGTGGATGGACAGACAGACAGACAGACAGACGGAGGGCAGCCATCACCCTCTCCCTAACCCCACAGGCCCAAATAAATAGCCAAAGTGAGAGGTTTCCTTTCAAGACATCATTTCTGAGAGCCTAAACTGAGTTAGTCCTCGAATATCCTCAGAGATGCAAATTATGTGGGTTGAGCTAATGAGCTATATATGTATCTTTCATCCCCTAATTAACTGTGGTTTAATGAATTTCTCAGTGCATTGCTGCCAGAATAGCCTTGCAGCCCAAAAGATTTTTTCCCCTCCATTGCAGGTAAATATTTAAACACCCCAAATTAAAAGGAGCACCAGGACCCAAAATTGGAGGCTTGATGCTACCCAGAATAATTAGACCCCGGTCGCACTGATTCCATGTTTTCATTTTTTCCTTTCTCCTCCTGAGGCGATGGCAGGGGACCTTAGGCACTAAGAACCTGGCCTGGTACAGAGCCTGGGGCTCCCTGTAGACCAATGGGCCTGTGTTCAGCTCCCACTACCTGGAAACTCCTCTCCTGGGCTCTGGGGGAACTGGATTAAGCCAGGGGAGGGAACAGGGGACACTACCCACCTGCTGCTCCCATGGTTGGCACAGAAACCCCTTAGAGCAAGGGGGCCAGTGGCCTGGGGAAGTCAGGAAACTGCCCATGCTGGGACTCATGTCCCAGCACCTGCCCCTCAGACAGTCACCCATTCCCACGGCCTATCACCGTCATCATTGCACCTCCTACTACCATTCGCTTTACTCCATTCCTCCTCTCTTTAGTGGCCTCCACAAAACAGAGAAGGCCCCACCCAAAGGAACTGCCTCTTACAGTACTGTCCCCAAGTGGTGAGTGGGCATCTCAGGTGGTCCTTGAAGCCACATGAGTGAGCAGCCACCACTCACCTGCCCCAAAGCTGTCCCTGCCCCGCTTTCTCATGAGAAGCTTGGGCAGAAAGGAAGCCCCTGCTTCCTGCCAGCCACAGCTGGCCGGCCTTGGGCACTCACAAAGCCACAGGCCAGAGGTCAGCAGGAGGAGAAGGATGGGGAAGCACAGGAAGCCAGGGAAGGCAGGAAGAGGGAACCCTCAAGGTCCCCATTCCAGCTGCGGCAGCCAGCCTCCCCGAGACAGATGTCAAGAGTGTGCACACATACTCCCATACCCACCACAACCCATGCAAAAGGGAGAAGTGAACCAAAAGCAGGGGCAGGCACCCATGTGCCTGGGGACCAAGATGACCCAGGGTCAGGGAAAAACACAAGGGTCCTTCCCAGCTCTGCCCTCCCAGGCAGACACGAGGCTGAAAGGGTAGTGCTACCAGAATCTGGGAACCAGGGACTGTGCCGTTCCAGAACCCTCTGGCCTTGACTTAGAGCCAGCCTAGAGGGCAAAGTATGCTCTCCCCTCAGCTGCACTCACCGGCCCTGCCACTCCCTGACCCCACTGATCACAGCCAGGCAGGTAAAGCCACAGGGCCTTGTGAAGCCACAGCCCACCTGGGCTCCCTGAGGGCCCTGTGTGGACACTTCTCACTCTCCCGTGGCCTCTCTCTGAGGACAGCCTGGCCTGTCTGGTACCTGAGAGGAGCCCAGCCCTGGCCACCAACAGAAGGAACAAGCAAGGGAGCTCCTGACAGTGCCTCCAGCTGGGTCTTGGCCACCACAACCTGGCCGCACCTGGGCCAGCTCACAGGGAAGAGGAGGAGCCTGAGAATCTGCCCATCCACGTGGGGACCACTGACCCATCTACCCTTGCTGGCATTCCCCTACCATTAACCCAAAGCCTCCTCAAAGCCCCTGCCTCCCCTTCCAGGTCCCTCCATCCTCCCTCCACTGCCCAGAACCCTGTCCCACCCCCATGTACCTCGCACAAGAACTCCCTCTTGTCTTCCTGACAACCCTGCCACCCACAGGGAATGGCACGGCCTGAAAGCTTATTCTAGGCCTGATGTTCTCACAGTAGCTGCCTCTCCAAAGCCAACCCCCATGCAGGGCCTCCCCCAGCCTGTGCTGGCTCCTACATGCCCCTCCACACTCACCTTCAGTAACAATCACTGTGATGAGTCCACTTGTTTGTTCAGAGCCCTTGGGCAGCTCAGCAAGCCCTGTTGCATCCTTGGATCACTAAATATGGCCCCATAAGAATGACTGATGTCTCCTCTGCACATTGCTTCTCCAATTAGAAATGAGCCTTATCTCTTTTTGGGTCCATGCTGCCTGACACTGTGCCTGGAACACTGCAGGTATCAATAAATACATGCTGACTCAATGACTGGATAGACTGATGGTCAGATGGACAAATGGACAAGTGGACAACTGGGTAGGTGGATGGATGGATGGGTGGATGATGGATGGATGGATGGATGGATGGATGGATGGATGGATATATGAGTGGATGGGTAGACAGATGAATAGATGGGTAGGTAGATGGAAGGACAGAGGGACTGACGGATGGATGGATGGATGGATGGATGGATGGATGGATGGATGGATGGATATATGAGTGGATGGGTGGGTAGATGAATAGATGGGTGGGTAGATGGAAGGACAGAGGAATAGATGGATGGATGGATGGATGGATGGATGGATGGATGGATGGATGGATGGACAGATGAGTAGATGAATGGATGGATGGTTGGATGGGTGGGTAGAAAGAGGGATAGAAGGATTGACAGATAGATGGATGAATAGATGGATAGATAAATTCTCAAACTAGTCACCAAAAAAGAGACTAAACCAGCCCCAAAACAGTGAAAGTTTGGCTAAGCAGTCTTCAAGGGCAGAAGGCTAGAAGGAAAGGCTCTGGGTCTTCCAATAAGGGGCCATGACTACCCCTAAAAGTTTTTTCAAAGTTGGGAAACTAAGATGAGAGAGGTGGGAGCTAGAGTCTGCGACTGACAGGGGGAAGTGTTGAGTGTGGGAACAAGCACACTAGACAGAGCAGAGACTAGCACCAGCTAGGCCCCGAGGCCCCAGGGAGCACTAAGCCATGAACTAGAGAGTGGATGGCCCAGCACTCCTCCCTCAAGGAGGCCTGACACATGCACAGAGCCCAGGCAGAGTCTGAAGGGACCAACCTGAGCCCAAGACCAAGCCCTCTGAACACCAAACACGTGTTGATAGTTGTCTCCAGATCCACCAAGCAGGCCCAGAATGTAGTTATGACCATCCTGACAACCAGGTCCCCCCACAACCTCCACAGAGATGAGGGATCAACAAGTGCTGCCCCTGAGGGGCCCAACAGAGGGGCTGCCCACCCCTCAAACTGCCTTCCACTTCCCCCAGAATGTTCCGAATCACTGCTTGCTTATTAAATTCCTTTCCAATAAACCAAAGTCACTTCCACAAAGTAGGTAGACGGTGCAGACACAGTGGCTTCAGATGGCAAAGGCACCGTCTAATAAGGCAGCTCCTGCCAGCGGGAGTCACCTTCACCCACCTTCACCCCCGAAGCAGGCTGGGGCTGCTTGAGTGCTGAGGCCCCACCCACAGCACCACCCACTGCTGTGCTGGGCCCCACCTCAGCAGGTGACCATATTCAGACAGATCTACAGAACCAAACTGGGAGGGGGAGGGCGGAGGGATTATAACCTGGAGTGGTTAAAACAATATTCTATTATGAATCGACAAAAAATAACTATGAGCTTCAGAATTAGCAGACTTGAAAGAAGTTTTCTTTCTGCACCGGTCACACAAAACCTTGGATAAATCCCAATGTCTCTAGACCTCTGCTCCCTGTCTGTAAATTGGACATGACAAATCTCTTTTTTTTTTTTTCTTTTTGAGACAAGGTCTCACTCTGTTGCCCAGGCTGCAGCAGCACAATCTCAGCTCACTGCAACCTCCACCACCTGGGCTCAAGCGATCCTCTCACTTCAGCCTCCCGAGTAGCTGGGACTACAGACATGCACCACCACACCCAGCTAATTTTTGTATTTTTTGTAGACATGGAGTCTCACTATGTTGCTCAGGCTGGTCTTGAACTCCTGGGCTCCAGTGATCCACCTGCCTTGGCCTCTCAAAGTGTTAGGAATACGGTGTCCAGCCTGGGCATGACAATTCTTACCTCTCAGTTGCTATCAAGATTGAAGGAGCTGAAAAAGCAAATCAGCTCACAACACTCGAGCCATGCAGGCTCTAGGAAACAGGGCCACCCCCACCCTCAGTTTCCCAGGGAAAAGGAGCCAGCCTGCCTGATAGCTGTCTCCCTCACTGGAGGAGCCAAGACCACCAGGGGGCCAAGATCAGCACTTAACTGTGGTGCGGGGCAGTCCACAAGGGCTCCCAGAAAACCCTCCTGTTCCCAAACACCTTCACCTTCTGACAGCCATGATGCCTCGAAAGCCATGATTAGGTGGGGAGAAGGTCCCATACTGAGACCTCCCTATTTCTTAGAGGATGGGGGATCCCAGGGTGCCCCTTCCTTGGCAGCAGGACCTATGCCCTTGGGTTAGACCTGGGAGATCAGAAAGGGCTTGGCATTTGGCCACCCATAGGCTAGCGAGTCCCAAGGTCACCATCAGTCCTGCCTTCAAGGACTTCTCTAGAGTTGAGTCAGAGCCTGCTCTGGATCCATCCTTGGACCCTCCTATCCCACACCTCATCCTTTCCAGTCTCTGACATCAGACAAATCTACTTGAACACAGACCTGATTGTGCCCCTCGCCTGGCCCGCAGACCAGCCGCACAATAGCTGGCATCCTCCTTGAGGGTCTTCACTACCACACTCCACCTCCATTTCTCCTCCACAAATCTTAACTCACCTCCATTTCTCTCCCCACTGCCCCCCCACCACAGGAAGAGAGCTGTTTCTGGCCTCTATGCCTTTGCCCAGGCAGTCCCTTCTGCCTGAAACTCCCCTCCCTCAACCACCACTTTGCTAATGCTCAGATGGCCCTCCTTGAGAAAGCCTCCAATCACCACCTCCATCACTGAGCCTCCAAGTCCTCTAACATATGTGTGCTTCTATGTCTATCTCCCCACAATAGAACCTTCCAATCCCCAGTTACTGGTACAGTAACTCCCATCAATGTTTGATAAATGGATGGATGGTGGATGGATGAATGGATGGATGGTGGGTAGATGAATGGGTGGGTAGATGGATGGATGGGTGAGTAGGTGAATGGTGGGTGGGTGGATAGATGGATGGATGCATGGATGAATGGGTGGGTGGAAGGATGGATGAATGGGTGGGTAGGTGGATGGGTGAATGCAATGGATGGGTGGGTAGGTGGGTGAGTGGATAGATGGATGGGTGAGTAGATGGATGGATGCATGCATATAGGAGTCCAACAGGAAGGTCGTATAAAGAAGAGGCAAAGGCAAAAGCCAGTGGGGACATTTCTTCCAGTCGCCAAAATCCCCTCCATGTAGTCTCCTCCAGACTGGGAATAGGGCAGGTTTCCCTCCGTTCCAGGCATTCAAGGTGGCCCTAAGCAGAGGCAGAGGGATGGCTGAAGTACCTCTCCAGCATCCCCTCAACATTAAGTTTCCCCTCCTGCTGCCTTTGAGCAGCCCCTCTGTTTCTACAGTTACCGTCCCCATGCACAGGCCTTCTTGGAAGAAGAGCCATTCAGGACAGTTTCAGCATTGCCGTGTATTCATCAGCCAAGAGAAATGGTCTCAGTGAGCAGCAGGCAGCTTGTGTGAGTGTGCTGTGTCTTGGCTCCCCAGTGGGGCACTCAGCAGGCTAATCTAAGGAAAGCTTAAAAATCACATGTATTTTTATAGGCAATATGACACAATTATGCCAAACTACTGACAGCATTGGGGCCATGGCTGTTCCTCACACCCGAGGCTCAAGTCTCTCATGTCTGCAGGAGCTGGTCCCTCAAGCCTTGCAGGGCTACTACCTCAGCTTTTTCTGGAAAACCCTAGATTTATACCCCTCTGCTTGCTCCCTAGAATATCAGGCCCCTGACAGGAGTGGCCTGGGGTTCTGGAGTCAGGGCTGGGCACTGACTCAGGAAGGGAAGCTCAGAAGCTCCTCCTCCAAAGTTCTCACACTTCAGAATCTGCCAGTCACTGCTGACAAGTGTCAGAGCCAGGACCAGGCATCAGCCAGAGTGAAACAGGCCTTCAGCAGGGGTCAGGAGGCACAGATGCTTAGCACCTGCATGGCCTGACATTCACATCTAAAAATACTTTTGCCTGGCCCTGAGCAGCTCAGGGCTGGGCTGTCTTAGAGCACTCTGTGAGCACAAACCTCCCCCACGGAATGGGTGCTCTCATTCCCTAAAGCAGCCACCTGCAGCAAGACCAGCAGTGGCACCTGCATCTTGGGCTATGGTTTGACGTCATCCTCACTATCACTTGCAGAGGTTGGTATGGGTGTCCCCATTCCATACATGAGGAAACTGAGGCTCTGACCTTACCTGAAGTAACTCCTCTACTAAGTAGCAGAGCCAGATACAGAGCCCAGGTCCAGCTCTCCCAGGGCCCTCGGGTGCTCTCCCCTCTGCCTTGGACCTGTGAAGCAGTGCTGGATTCTAGGGGAGGCAGGGCAATGCCAGTCCTTACTCCAGCAGAGACCCGGATGTGGCCCAAGAAGAGCGTTAATATCACACCCAGCCTGCAGCATCTTCCTTCAGCCTTGGCTGTCCAACTCAGTCACATCCACCCAGGCCTGGTCCAACATCAATTTCGCTATGGGCCTCCTGGGACTCCCCAGGCAGTTCATGTGCCTCCTGCTCTGTGCTTCCTCCACTGCAGCAAGCCTGGTACATCCCTCCATTAGAATACCCATTACACTGCACTGTAAGGATTATTTACGGGTCTGTGTGAATGGATCCACAAAGTGCATGAATAAACAGATGAATAAATAAATATGTGGTTTGACACCATCTCTGCTTTGGTGTGCAAATTCTGTATGTCTCCAGGAAGAGAGAAGAAACTCATCTTCCCCCTAACAAGCTGCAGTCAATGACTTCCATTTTTCTACACCAAAGACACTTAGCATCTGTCACCTTTGTTGGTAGCCAAGTGACACCACCTGACGCCTACTGTGATCGGGTGGTAGAAGGATGTATTTACATAGTTTGTGCTCCCTGAGATAACATTACTATCTCTGGGGGCCTCCGGCTGAGTGTGAGATATTGGTACACAGTCTGAATTACCTCCACGATGATTTCATGCTGAATTTGCTGAGTCTCCAAGCAAAGTCATAAATGTAAAGGAGGAGTGTTTCTCTGGGCCTTCGCCACATCTTTCATCCAGAAAATAAGTGGTGATAATATTTGTAATATGTTTACTGACAGAACCAGGGGCTCTGCGCAGATAACTCTTTTATGACACAAAGTACTTAACTAAGATGGAAAATGGCATTACTCATGTTAAATTTAAAATGAGCATTTTGTCCCAGATTGCTAGAAACCCAGTAAATGTCATTAGCTCTCTGAGGTTACGATGAAATCCGAAAAGGGTTA